>NC_083097.1:33618019-33971468 GCF_949774975.1 Lagenorhynchus albirostris | reverse complement strand
CATGGATATACACATAAAACAGTGGCTATGGAGAAGGACAGTATAATGAAATGAAATTTGGGGCATAATACCAATCACCTAATCCTAAATTAATTTGACATAACAAAAGACAATTAAAGAAAAAAGAACCTCCAAACAAATATTTCTGTTTACGGATAGAGGAGAGAGAATACAAATAATTTTGTTTAATTTTACTCCTTACATAATTTTAAGTCATAACATTTTGGAGTTGAAAGGGGTATGAAATGTCACAGATGAAGTCTGTGCAGCAGGTGACATTTCTCAGACAACTGAGGCCCAGAGAATTGACATGCTTTTCCTGAGTCTATGACAAAGTTATGACTTGAATCTCACTGGGTAACTTCCAGTTGAAAATTTACACAATCTTTGTTCAATTATTTGCATTAGCTAGGCTTTCTAAATAATAACGTGGTAGGGGTGCACCCACAATTGACCATCAAGAAAGAAAGATTTACTTTTTGATACTTGATCTCTTTTAGGTAGAGAGCACATGCCTCAGGCACACAGTTTACATGATTGAGGTCATCTTAATCTGTTTACCATTTTGAACATCTGAGGAAGAGGTACTGGAAAAAAATAAAATGAAAATTATCATTTTGTCTGTGGGAACATGCAATGGAGAGTTAACAATTGTTGTAATGCTGTGGTTAGAATGAAGCTGATGGTAAACATTTAATGCTTGATCCCTCAAGCTTTCATTACCTTTAATAATCTTTTTTTTTTAATCCTTTCTCCTCTTCCATTTAGGATTCCAGTTTTATTAGGATCCATAAAGTGATAAAAGTCTTAAATTTCACAATGAAAACTAAAGATCTGCAGCTTTCTGATGTCTTTTTGAAAGCACTTAACCATCTGCCTCTAGAATACAACTCTGCTTTATACAGCCGGATATTTGATGACTTCGGGACTCACTATTTCACCTCTGGCTCCCTGGGAGGCGTGTATGATCTCCTGTATCAGTTTAGCAAGGCAGAACTAAAGAACTCAGGTTCGCTTTCTTCAACCTTCATTTTTAACTGATAAGATAGTGTGCAATACATTTTTCTCTTTCTCTATCCTTTTAGTTCTTCTTTATTGACTTTATTTCGACCCTGCTTTATTTCCAAAATGATATGAAGAAAAACCAAAAAGTACATACTCAAGGAAATAAAATAGAAATAGAAAATTCAGACAAAAAGAAGAAGGAAAAATAAATAGGCTTCACCTCTTTGGGCATCAGATTTGACCCAGAATTTCCTGACATTAAGAATATCATAAGCTGCTTAGTAGTGGTAAACTAAAGAGAGATGCATGCCATCACCTCAAGGAAAACAAAATTTTTCTTGGAACTAAACTCTAAAAGATAATTTACTTATAGCAATTTTATAGGAGATAATAATTTTATAAAACTATAATTACAGCAAATCCACTGGCAGTCTTTTTTCTTTCTTTCTTTCTTTTCTTTTTTTTTTTCTTGGCCAAGCAGCTTTTGGAATCTTAGTTCCCTGACTAGGGATTGAACCCAGGCCCTCAATAGTGAAAGCGCAAAGTCCTAGGGAGAGGCCACAACAATGAGAGGCCCGCGTACCGCAAAAAAAAAAATTAAAAAAATAAAAAATAAATCTTGCTTTCTTATTATCCTAGATTGCCAATATTAATTACTATTACTTAAGTACCTTTGTATAAATTTTTCAGGCTCCTGTGTGAAATTTTTCAGGCTCCTGTGTGAAATGACACAGCATCCTTGTGATGCTTCTATCTTGAGAACATGGTTAGGAAATTGTATAATAACCAGAACCCAACTGACAGATTCCCCTAAATAAATCAGAATTCTTGATCATTTTTTTTTTTTGCAGTACGCAGGCCTCTCACTGTTGTGGCCTCTCGCGTTGCGGAGCACAGGCTCCGGACGTGCAGGCTCAGCGGCCATGGCTCACAGGCCCAGCCGCTCTGCGGCATGTGGGATCTTCCCGGACCAGGGCACGAACCCGTGTCCCCTGCATCGGCAGGCGGACTCTCAACCACTGTGCCACCAGGGAAGCCCTGATCATTTAACTTTTATACAAAAGAAATTAAGAATTTATTTTAAAAAACACCAAGCCAACTCTGAGGTCAATAGAGTTTCAATCCTTCTGTTCTTATATCTCATTATGACAAATGGTAATGTTTAATGGGGCTTCCCTGAGTCCTTCTAAACTTTAATTGATCAGATGTCCATCATGATCTGCTTTTTAAGAAAGGAGATGGGATAAATGTCTTTGAGAAAGATTTTCAGTAAGAAGGTCTTCAAAATTTTTTGCCTGACAGAGTTACTGAAATCCAAGACTTATGCTGTGATGGGCTTTCCACACTGCCTGCCTCTTATGTTTCCTTACAGTTATCCTTTCCACTGGAGCAATGTTTGCTTGATGAATTTAATCAACATTTATGATGAGTAAAAATCGTTTGGGGAAGTCTCTGGCCCTTGACTTGGCTTCATCTCACCCTTGGGATAAAATTATTCTGGTCACTGCTGCTGTAGCCAAGAATAATTTCTCACTTGATAAGCTATACTCATCATGCATTCACAGCAAAGCCTCTAAAGGCTTAGAGTTCAGGTCAGTTAAAGAACTATGTGAATCTTTAATCAACCATCCAGCATTTTAATAGTTGAAGCCCCATAACAAAAATGAAGAGTGATAAGCTATACTTCCTGAAATATTCTCACCTTCCATCTTTTTCTTTTTAAATAAAAATAGAGACTTCAGACACAGAGCCACACATAATAAGAGAAAGAAAGGGAGTTTGAGATATGATATAAAACTGGAAATATATAACCATACACACCTATGTGTACACACACACACACTATATATATATACATAGTATTTATAGTATGTGTATATATATTTAATATATTAAGATATATATCCTTATGTTCAGTATTTTTATATGTAATATATATTCTTATAGTCATTAAATATGTGCATTTCCATGTATATATATACTTCTCTGAGTCACAATAATAATATTGGAGCTCAATTTTAATTGTGGTTAAGATGAAGCTCACTCAGACAGAAACAAATCTCAATAAAATGGAATTCTCCGGTGGGTGTGCTTACCTGTTTTTGCCCACTCTTCAGATGAATACATATTCTGGCCTCCTCCCTTTTCCCTCTTTTAGTCCTTCTCCCCTTACTTCTCAATAATGTAGAGTTAGAGTTTAGGCTTAGTTTTTATTTGCTCTATTCAATAAGAATTATTTGCTTTATTCAATAAGAATTATATCCCTTGTCATTATTTTTTTTAATGACTTGAATACTTCATAGTACTTTCTCTAGTGCAAGAAGAATAAAACAAAATTAAATTGCTTTTTATTTGCATCCCTTGATTTATTCCTCTACTGCACAGTGTCCCATAGTCAATTTAAAACCTTGCATAAAAGTTGGAATTGCTTCAGCGTGCAAGGTAAAAAGAATTTCAGGAATACAGAGACAACATTAAACAATTAAAATATCATGTTATACAAGATGGTAATTTTAAAGTCCTTTGACTGGGAAGTCATTTTCTGCTCTGAATTAGAGGAGAAAAACTATACACCCCACTATTTATCAGTATGACTTTTTTTTTTTTTTTTTGGTACGCGGGCCTCTCACCATTGTGGCCTCTCCCGCTGCAGAGCACAGGCTCCGGACACGCAGGATAAGCGGCCATGGCTCACGGGCCCAGCCGCTCCGTGGCATGTGGGATCTTCCCGAACCAGGGCACGAACCCGTGTCCCCTGCATCAGCAGGCGGACTCTCAACCACTGCGCCACCAGGGAAGCCCCTATCAGTATGACATTTTTGATTGACACTGTTGACCTTTGCCCAGTCAGAGTAGCTGAGGACATTTCTGAAATACTCATCTCTGTGTCACATCAGAGGGACACTCAGGCTTGAGAGGGCAAGTGCTTTAGCATCAAGAAACTCCTGTGTCAGTGTGGATATGGGTCAGGCACAAGCTATAGGACATCTTGTGAAGAAGAAAAGGCCGGCACAGAAATTCACTGATAAAGCCTTGATATTTTGATCACTGCATGACCAACACGATGACTCATAAGAGAGATTAATCATTCAAATCTTTAAGCATTCTCCTATAACCCTCAGCAAATGTAATTAACTTTACAGTTAATTATGTTATAATTAGTGAATTGGTCACATACAATTTAATTTTCACTTATAAATCATAGAAACCTAATGAAAGGATAAGAGTTGTGCACCACAGACGTATTAACTTCCTCACGTGCCCTAAACATTTGCCTGACCCACTTATAAGAACAATACTACCAGAAGAAAAATGAGTTGTGTTTATTCAGTCTGACCAAAACAGCCATCAAACCAAGAATTCTTTACTCCAACCTGTAATACATCTCTTTGAATGGGTCAAACTATTGAAAGAACGGTGAAGTAGGAAGCCCCATCCCCATCTACTCAGCCTCATTCCTCATTGATCTGCGCCCTCAGGTTTAAATTTCAGCATCATACTCACATGACACATCCAGCTCTGAAAACATTCTTCCCTGCCTCTTGTAACCTGCAACCCTAAGAATCAGTATCTGATAAACTACTTTGCTTTAAGTTGCTTAAGAGCTCACGTAACAGCTCTATCTCTCATGAGCTTGTATTTTTCAAGGCAATTTTTAACTAAACATCAAAAAAACTGGATTCTAGTTTAGGTGTTTTGAGTACCAGGTCAGGTGACTTGGGGAAAAAAAAAAAAGGAAACATTTATTCTTCTCAATTACCCCAGATAAGCAGTACAACTTAGCCTCCAAACAGCCAGACCTGTTTCTCTGTGCTCTGTCCCACTCAATCCCTGACATCCCCATCGGTTTTGAAGTCATTAAGAATAATGGCTAGCATTGGGGTGGAAAAGACTGATTCAGATACCAAAATCTTTAACAAATGATGCTTTGAAGTTTGTTAAAAGATAAGAACAATGAAGACCAAAGGAATTAGAATTGGATGTCCTGAGCTTCAGAGCAACAAGACTTTTAGAAGAGTTATAAAACTGTGGAGTGTCATCCTATGAAAGCAGCACTGGGAAACTAGGAAGATATCAAGCCCAGCTCCAACTCCTAAAGAGGCTGGGAATGAGGCAGCATCAACCTCCCTTGGAGACAACGGTGGAAATATATCAAGTATAGGCTTGAATTAAGATGAGGAGAAAGAGTGAACAGTCATCGAGGACATAAAAGAAGAGTTCATGAGTCAGGAAGTCAGAATTTCTGATAGTAAAATGAAAGGGTTTTGGAGGTAGAAGTGGAGTGAGCAGCTAAGTCAGGGAGAGGAAGCATAGCCAAGTATGAGAATGAGCGTTCCGGGAAGGAGAGGTGACCAATGAGATCTACATTTTAGGTGGTGAACAGGGGAAGAAGTGATATGGACTCAGTTCTCACAGAATCAGCTGTGGTCCCAAAAGAAGGCCTGTCAGCGGGGCACCAAACAGAGCATGTGTTTATCTCTTGACTTGTGGGGCTATACAAGGTCAGTGGCCAGCAGGACAGGAAAGCTTAGAGATTTATTGTGTGTAGGCAACATGGAGACGCCAACATGATCCCCATGGGGGAGACGGCAGGGACTCATATATACCTCTTCTCTTCAGCACGTCCCAGGGCCTGTGAAGGACTGCCTCTGTAGTAAAAGCCATTAATCATTTGAGCTCACGGGAACTGGAGGAGTTGTGTGCTGATATGGAGTACCTGTAGCTCCCCCAAGTGCCCAGAGCCTCATGTTCCTCTTCCCTGAATTCTCCATGGTACATTCTCAGGGTTTTTTGCTTGTATTCCATTTCCTAGGTCTAACGAAGGCAGAAGCCCAAAACTGCATCCAGGTTGAAACAAAGGAACGCTTCCTTTTTTTTACGAAAACAGAAGTGGAAGACCGGTGCACCACTAACAAGCTGTCAGAGAAATATGGAGGTAACAATGCTTTCTCTTAGCAGCTTACCCAGTGCGTCCTGACTGGCCATAATTTAAGTACCATATTGCACATGATTGTGACTACACTATTTTTCACTTTTCATTAGTTTCATTTGTTTGCCTCAGAGCCCTATGTGTGGTGGGGGAAGGGAGCAAATCAAATATTAGTACTACTTAAAAGGGGACATGGTTAAGATTTTCTTTATCTCCTATTTAGTTTGTTTAACTGAATGCACATTTATTGATTCTTCCTATCGGCCAAACTCAGTATTAAGCATTGTAAAGTACAGATGGGCATGAACTAGGTCTTCCAGTCAAGGAACTTACAAAGTAAGGATACATATAGACAACCATTAAAAATACAGAAGATGCAGTACATATATACAATGGAATACTACTCAGCCATAAAAAAGAATGAAATAATGCCATTTGCATCAATGTGGATGGACCTAGACATTATTATACTAAGTGAAGTAAGTCAAAGACAAATACCATATGACATCACTTCTATGTGGAATCTAAAATATGATACAAGTGAACTTATTATAAAACAGAAACAGACTCATAGACATTATAGAAAACAAATTTATGGTTATCAAATGAGAAGAGGGGTAGAGATAAATTAGGAGTTTTGGATTAGAAGATACAAACTACTATATATAAAATAGATAAGCAAGGTCTTATTCTATAGCACAGGGAACTATACTCAGTATCTTGTAATAAACCATAAAGGAAAAGAATATGAAAAAGAATTATATATGTGTGTGTGTATATATATCCATATTTATGAAAAATTGAATCACTCTGCTGTACTCCAGAGACTAACAAAACATTGTAAATCAACTATACTTCAATTAAAAAAAAAAGACAAATAAGTTGTAAGAGAAGTACATTAAAAAAAGCTCAGGCAACAAAGCCAGAAACCTGAGTGCTCTCTTTGATTTCTCCCTCCCTCTTTCTAGCCTCTACATCCAATAAGTAGTCATTCCTCCTCCTTAATATTTCTCCCAGTTCTCCCCAGCTCTTCATTTCCATAGACATGCCTTCCATTCATCATTTCCAATCTGGATTACCACAGAGGCCTCCCAACTCATTCCCTTGCCTCTGGTCTTGCTTTCTTCCAATCTATTCTACACATTTTCTGTTAAAGGAATATTCTCCAAGGCAAATCTTACCATGAAACACCCATGCCTTAAACTTGTCATGGTTTCACACAGCCTTGAAGATAGGTTCCTGCCTCTCTCCCTGCCTAGCTAAACTTTATGCAGTCTCTTAAATAAGTCATGCTCTCTTCTGTGCCTTGCCATTATAAATAGCTCCTTCCTCTGTGTAAAATTTTCTTATTTCCTTACTCTTCCTGACTGATTGCTACTTCTGCTCAGAACAAAGGAAATCAGAACCACAAAAACTCCCAAAATATGAAATTTATATGGTCATGGGAGGACAGCCAAGGAACAGATAATAATATCATATTTACTATAATAATAAATAGGTAGTTTTAAATATCAGAGCCTATCAATGGTCTACATGTGGATGCCCATGTTGAGCATAAGCAAAATGAGAGCTGACATGACAACTACACATTTGTATTATACCCCCCAAAAAAGAACAGTATGCAAACAATCAACCTAGTAATATAAACCAAACAATGTACAGATTCTATACCAGTTTGTCTTGCGATAGAATAATTTAATAAGAATGTGAATTCAGTAAATCAAAAGCTCAGAGATGAAAACATTAAATATAAGAATTAATTGAAAAGGAAGATTTCAAAGCTAAGATACAAAGACAGCAAATATTGAAAAGTATTGCCATTATAGTTATAAATAGACACTGCAACTTCAAAATATAATTGTCTGAAGATAAAATTAATAAAGAAAAATCTAAAGTAATTCATAATGAATACAGAGAAAAAATCCAGATGTTAACCATTATTAAAGAATATCTAATGGAAATGGAATGACAAATGTAATTCTATAGATGGGAATTAGTGTTCCTGAAATAGAGAGCCCAAGAAATGAAACAGAAAAACTATTTTTAAAAATATATATAAATAAATATACATATATATATATATATATAGCCCCTGAAATAAAGGAAGAAATTTGTCTTCATTATTTGTATCAGAAATATTGTTCAAATATACAATTTCAAGACAAATTCTAGTTAATTAACTAAATACAAAGATTTTTAAAATGAATTCAAGTATCCTAGCTGAAAGAACAAGTTCCCTACAGAATAACAACAAAATCTGGCTGGCGTCAGACTTCTTGACAAAATGCAAAGCTACAAGATGGTAGAGGAATGTCCACAAATTTCTAAAAGAGAAAAGAAAATGTGTTCATATGTAGAGGTAACAGAAAGATGTCTCAAAACATGAGAGAATTCTGGTAATATTCATTCTTGAATACTTACTGAAAAAAAACTACTCGACTATAAAATCCATCCAACATAGAGATGAGAAAATGTCAAATATGAATTCTAGTTTTCAGCTTGTAGGGACACTGCAAAATCAGAGACTATTGCAATAGTCTCCAAACTGGTTAATCAACTATCAATCCTGCCCAGCTGACACACTGCTAATATTCCTGAATTGTATCAACTCCCCAACCCAAGTTTTTAGTGCCTGGCTTATAGCAGATTCTCAACTAATGCTTATTAATCACACTGACAATTTGCCTAAAAACAGAGACACATTTATGTTGTTTTCTAAAAGCAAAGCACACTTAAGAACATAGATTTGGATGGACTGGTTCAAGATGGCAGAGTAGAAGGATGTGTGCTCACTCCCTCTTGCGAGAGCACAGGAATCAAAACTAACTGAAAAATCATTGACAGGAAGACACTGGAACTCACCAAAAAAGATACCCCACATCCAAACTCAAAGGAGAAGCCACAATGAAACAGTAAGAGGGGCGCAATCACAATACAATCAAATCCCATAACTGCTAGGTGGGTGACTCACAAACTGGAGAACAATTATACCACAGAAGTCCACCCACTAGAGTGAAGGTTCTGAGCCCCATGTCAGGCTTCCCAACCTGGGGGTCTGGCAACAGGAGGAGGAATTTCCAGAGAATCAGACTTTGAAGGCTAGTGGGATTTGATTGCAGCACTTCAACAGGACTAGGAGAAACAGAGACTCCACTCTTGGAAGACACACACAAAGTAGTGTGCACATCAGGACCCAGGGGGAAGGAGAAGTGACCCCACAGGAGACTGAACCAGACCTACTTGCTAGTCTTGGAGGGTCTCCCGCAGAGGTGGGGGGCAGCTATGGCTCACCATGGGGACAAGAACACAGGCGGTGGAAGTTCTGGGAAGCACTCCTTGGTGGGAGTCCTCCCAGATTAGCCCCACCAAAGAGCCTCTAGGCTCCAGTGCTTGGTTGCCTCAGGCCAAGCAACCAACAGGGAGGGAACTCAGCTCCACCCATCAGCAGACAAGCGGATTAAAGTTTTACTGAGCTATGCCCACCAGATCAACACCCAGCTCTACCCACCACCAGTCCCTCCCATCAGGAAGCTTGCACAAGCCTCTTAGATAGCCTCATTCAACAGAAGACAGACAGCAGAAGCAAGAAGAACAACAATCCTGCAGCCTGTGGAACAAAAACTACATGGACACAAAGATAGACAAAAGGAAAGGGCAGGGGCTTCCCTGGTGGCACAGTGATTAAGAATCCACCTGCCATGATATACTTAAAGTGATGAAAGGAAAAAACCTACAACCAAGTTTACTCTACCCGGCAAGGATCTCATTCAGATTCGATGGAGAAATCAAAAGCTTTACAGACAAGCAAAAGCTAAGAGAATTCAGCAACACCAAACCAGCTCTACAACAAATGCTAAAGGAATTTCTCTAAGTGGGAAACACAGAGAAGAAAAGGACCTACAAAAACAAACCCCCCAAAAATAAGAAAATGGTAATAGGAGCATATATATCAATAATTACCTTAAACGTGAATGGATTAAATGCTCCAACCAAAAGACACAGGCTTGCTAAATGGATACAAAAACAAGACCCATATATATGCTGTCTACAGGAGACCCACTTCAGACCTAGGGACACATACAGACTGAAAGTGAGGGGATGGAAAAAGATATTCCATGCAAACAGAAATCAGAAGAAAGCTGGAGTAGCAATACTCATATCAGACAAAATAGACTTTATAATAAAGAATGTTACAAGAAGTAAGGAAGGACACTATGTAATGATCAAGGGATCAATCTAAGAAGACGATATAACAATTATAAATAAATATGCACCCAACATAGGAGCACCTCAATACATAAGGTAACTGCTAACAGCTATAAAAGAGGAAACCAACAGTAACACAATAATAGTGGAGAACTTTAACACCTCACTTACACCAATGGACAGATCATCCAAACAGAAAATTAATAAGGAAACACAAGCTTTAAATGACACAATAGACCAGGTAGATTTAATTGATATTTATAGGACATTCCACCCCAAAACAGCAGATTACATTTTCTTTTCAAGTGCACATGGAACATTCTCCAGGATAGATCACATCTTGGGTCACAAATCAAGCCTCAGTAAATTTAAGAAAATTGAAATCATATCAAGCATCTTTTCTGACCACAACACTATGAGATTAGACATCAATTACAGAGAGAAAAGCATAAAAAACACAAACACACGGAGACTAAACAGTATGCTACTAAATAACCAAGAGATCACTGAAGAAATCAAAGAGGAAATAAAAAAATACCTAGAGACAAATGTCAATGAAAACAGGATGATCCAAAACCTATGGGATGCAGCAAAAGCAGTTCTAAGATGGAAGTTTATAGCTATACAGGTCTACCTCAAGAAACAAGAAAAATCTCAAATAAACAACCTAACGTTACACCAAAAGGAACCAGAGAAAGAAAAACAAACAAAACCCAAAGTTAGCAGAAGGAAAGAAATCATATAGATCAGAGCAGAAATAAATGAAATAGAAACAAAGAAAACAATACCAAAGATCAATAAAACTAAAAGCTGGTTCTTTGAAAGGATAAACTAAATTGATAAACCTTTAGCCAGACTCATCAAGAAAAAGAGGGAGAGTACTCAAATCAATAAAATTAGAAATGAAAAAGGAGAAGTTACAATGGACATGGCAGAAATACAAAGCATCCTAAGAGACTACTACAAGCAACTCTATGACAATAAAGAGGACAGCCTGGAAGAAATGGACAAACTCTTAGAAAAGTATAACTTTCCAAGACTGAACCAGGAAGAAATAGAAAATATGAACAGACTAATCACAAAGAATGAAATTGAAACTGTGATTAAAAACCTTGCAACAAAAAAAGTCCAGGACCAGATGGCTTCACAGGTGAATTCTATCAAATATTTAGAGAAGAGCTAACACCCATCCTTCTCAAACGCTTCCAAACAATTGCAGAGGAAGGAACACTCCCAAACTCACTCTACGAGGCCACCATCACCCTGATACCAAAACCAGACAAAGATACTACAAAAAAAGAAAATTACAGACCACTGATGAATATAGATGCAAAAATCCTCAGCAAAATACTAGCAAACAGAATCTAACAATACATTAAAAGGATCATAGACCATGATCAAATGGAATTTATCCCAGGGATGCATGGATTCTTCAATATATGCAAATCAATCAATGTGATACACCATGTTAACAAATTGAAGGATAAAAACCATATGATCATCTCAGTAGATGCAGAAAAAAACTTTTGACAAAATTCAACACCCATTTATGATAGAAACTCTCCAGAAGCTGGGCATAGAGGGAAACTACCTCAACATAATAAAGGCCATATATGACAAACACACAGCAAACATCATTCTCAAGGGTGAAAAACTGAAAGCATTTCCTCTAAGATCAGGAACAAGACAAGGATGTCCACTCTTGCCACTATTATTCAACATAGGTTTGGAAGTCCTAGCCATGGCAATCAGAGAAAAAAAAGAAATAAAAGTAATACAAATTGGAAAAGAAGTAAAACTGTCACTGTTTGCAGATGACATCATACTATACATACATAGATAATCCAAATGATGCCACTAGAAAACTACTAGAGCTAATCAATGAATTTGTTAAAGTTGCAGGACACAAAATTAATGCACAGAAATCTCTTGCATTCCTATACATTAACAATGAAAGATCAGAAAGAGAAATTAAGGAAACAATCCCATTCACCATTGCAACAAAAATAATAAAAAACCTAGGAATAAACCCACTTAAGGAGACAAAAGGCCTGTACTCAGACAACTATAAGACACTGATGAAAGAAATCAAAGACGAGACATGTCCTTAGATTGGAAGAATCAATATTGTAAAAATGACTATACTACCCAAAGCAATCTACAGATTCAATGCAATCCCTATCAAATTACCAATGGCATTTTTTACAGAACTAGAACAAAAAAATCTTAAAATTTGTATGAAAACACAAAAAACCCCAAATAGCCACAGCAATCTTGAGGGGGAAAAATGGAGCTGGAGGGATCAGACTCCCTGACTTCAGACTATACTACAAAACTACAGTAATCAAGACAGTATGGTACTGGCACAAAAACAGAAATATAGATCAATGGAACAGGATAGAAAGCCCAGAGATAAACCCCCACACCTTTGGTCAACTAACCTGTGACAAAGGAGGCAAGGATATACAATGGAGAAAAGACAGCCTCTTCGATAATTGGTGCTGGGAAAACTGGACAGCTACATGTAAAAGAATGAAATTAGAACACTCCCTAACAACATACACAAAAGTAAACTCAAAATGGATTAGAGACCTAAATGTAAGATCGGAAAGTATAAAACTCTTAGAGGAAATCATAGGAAGAACACTCTTTGACATAAATCACAGCAAGATCTTTTGTGACCCACCTCCTAGAGTAATGGAAATAAAAACAAAAATAAACAAATGGAACCTAATGAAACTTAAAAGCTTTGGCAAAGCAAAGGAAACTACAAACAAGATGAAAAGACAACCCTCATAATAGGAGAAAATATTTGCAAACGAATCAACAGACAAAGGATTAATCTCCAAAATATATAAACAGCTCATGCAGCTCAATATTAAAAAAAAAAACAATTAAAAAATGGGTAGAAGACCTAAATAGACATTTCTCCAAAGAAGACATACAGTTGGCCAAGAGGCACATGAAAAGATGCTCAACATCACTAATTAGTAGAGAAATGCAAATCAAAACTACAAAAAGGTATCACCTCACACCGGTTAGAATGGGCATCGTCAGCAAATGTACAAACAAATGCTGGAGAGGGTGTGGAGAAAAGGGAACACTTTTGCACTGTTGGTGGGAATGTAAATGGATACAGCCACTATGGAGAACAGTATGGAGGTTCCTTAAAAAGCTGAAAATAGGATTACCATATGACCCAGCAATCCCACTACTGGGAATATACCCAGAGAAAACCCTAATTCAAAAATACACGTGCACCCCAGTGTTCACTGCAGCACTGGTTACAATAGCCAGGTCACGGAAGCAACCTAAATGCCCATCGACAGACGAATGGATAAAGAAGATGTGGTACATATATACAATGGAATATTACTCAGCCATAAAAAGGAACAAAATTGGGGCTTTTGCAGAGATGTGAATGGACCTAGAGACTGTCATAGAGAGTGAAGTAAGTCAGAAAGAGAAAAACAAATATCGTATATTAACGCATATATGTGGAATCTAGACAAATGGTACAGGCGAACCAGTTTGTAAGGCAGAAATAGAGACACAGATGTAGAGAACATACATATGGACACCAAGGGGGGAAAGCGCTGGGTGGGGGGGATGAATTGGGAGATTAGGATTGACATATATACACTAATATGTATAAAATAGGTAACTAATAAAAACCTGCTGTATAAAAGAAATAAAAATTTTTAAAAGAGCTGTGATTTGTCTATTTCTAACCCTGAGCTACTTTGATTAAATCATTTGACTCCAAACTTTTATAATCTGTAATGGTACCATTAAATTTTTTTGAGGATATATCCCTAATATATGTATACTTACTAACAAATGTTTATGAATATATTATTTCTAAAAATACATATGGACAAAAATATATACAAGTGTGCAAACAGAAAATATCAAGAGATAATCTATATGAAATAAACAGATTTTTTCCTTGTCTTGCTCATATCATAATGATAATACTTCATAAAATTCCTTAAAATTTTTGATATGTTTTGAGAGTGGCTTGCTGTCAAACTCATGTTGTGATTGATGAGAAGCTTGTGGAAGAAATAGAAGTGTCTGCTCTTCTTTCTATTAGTTGTTTTCCTTATGTTTGCACTGTTGGTATCATCTTCAGTCTGCATTTTCTTTCTGGAATCCTTTTAAGCAATTTATTCACTTGTAAGCGTTCTGTTCAAAGTAGCTAATAGAATAGTAAATAGACTTAACTAGTTCTTTCTTCAGGGTCCCATTCTTAGCATATATAGCTCTTACCAGTGTCAATCCATTTATGACATATATCAATCTGCATATCAGAGTCACTGTCAATAGGTATATGATATATTGGCAAATAATAATTTCTCCCTTATTTTATTTGAAAATTAAATGCAAAAAAACTTTAAAAATTTCTTCTTATACCCCTCTTAAGCAGCTCACTTTGAAAAGGACCATACTTTTTTCATAGAGAGAGTATTTCACCCATTGTTCTAATCATCCTAGACTCTGTTACTGTAGAATTTCTAAACAGTTGGGGGCATAGCTGATCCTTACTGACACTCCAGAACAGACACCAGATTAATGCCATTAACTATTACCCATATCACTAGCCTCTTTCCCATTTGATTTTATTTCTCACTATAATTTCTTATTACTCAGTTCCTACCCATATTAAAGACACCATTAGTTAAGAGGAATAGTTTTGAAAATTTATATGAAAGATCTGTGCTGTATAGAGTAAACGCCAGTACCTCTAAAGCAACATTGTGCCAACTTTTAACTTGAGATTTAATTTTTTTTTTTTTGGTTAGTTGTACTTTTACTCCTGTCTTTAAGCTTAAACGTATTCTATCAACATTTTTCTGTAATTGTAGTCAGTTATGGCATGGCAGTCAACTGATTGGGTACCAGAAACCATGTGGTTTACGTTATTCCGGGGTCCCAAGACATATGCCCATATAAGTCAAAAGTGGGAGGCTTGGCATCAAAAAGCAGGAGACAGAGTCCTCAGGCCTTGGGCTACATCTGCATCCCAGCCCCCCTCCGCCCCCTTAGTATCCATGTGTTCCAGGCCAAATTACTTCTGGCTTCAATGTCCATGTTTGTAACACCTACTGCTCCGGGTTGTTAAGAGAATTACATAAATAATGAGTGCAGAGTGCCTGGCATACATGTGTTGCTTAATAAATGGTAGCTGTTGGCACTATTATTATCATTTCTATTATTAAACTCCCTATAGGGACAAGAGACGTGTTCTCTTACTTTTCACTTAGTTTACTTAATTGAGCTACATGACTCTGCCATCTGCTTCTTTCTCCTGTGCAAATAGGCTTTACTTTCAAGTTTGAATTTGCAATAAAATTAAACGAGTAATTTTCTTGAAATACCTTGCAGGTTCATTTATTCAGGGATCAGAGAAATCCATATCCCTGGTTCAAGGCGGGAGGAGTGAGTATGCAGCAGCTTTGGCGTGGGAGAAAGGGAGTTCTGGTCCAGAAGAGAAGACATTTTCTGAGTGGTTAGAATCAGTGAAGGAAAATCCTACTGTGATTGACTTTAAGGTAAGATTGAAAAGCATTATGGGTAAGAGCTAAGGCAGTTCTCTGGCAGCCCAAACTGTACATCACACAATTCCTTTTCCATTTTCTTCTCAGATGATAAAAGAAATGTCTTTCTTCAGTGTGTATGCACAACATACCTTTTTAAAAAACATTAAATTAAACATCTCTTGTTTATGCTGTTCAAACAAGCATTCTGTAGTACAGCATTTAGAATTCCCAGCACACATTAAATACCAGAAGAGGGAGTTTAGTGCATGAAAATGCCTAAACTTACCTGGAGTAGTGTTCTACTCCCCATGTATGGGGAGTAGAATGCCTAAACTTACCTGGAGTAGTGTTCTACTCCCCATGTATGGAATAAATTTGATTTCTGTACTTTTCTTGCAATTCTTTATTTGATGAGCCCTGCTAAATCTTCATTTATAGCTCTGTGGGGTAAATGGGATTTTAGACCCATTTGATTTTCTGTTTCTATCACCATTGATTAAATTTACCAGTCTTATATTTGTTGTAATTACATTAAAGGGTGATTTTTATTAGGTATGAAATACTTTGTCCACAAATCAGTCATATGCCACTTTGAGCCAGTTTTGCCTAAAACATAAGCACATTTTAAAAAGCTCCTTAAGGAGCTATTCTGCTCACTTCATTTAAATGAAAATAAAGGAGTTCAATCATCATGAAGGCAGAATGATTTACATGTAGCATGAAGATACTTGGAGCTCTACAGGTTACGGTAGGAAAATGAGGTCCAGCTGCCCATCTGGGCACTTGTGAGTCATACACTTCACTAGAGAGTCATTCCTCTGAGGTTTTAAAATGTTAATTAAAATGAGCCCTGGAAGACCGAAACAGACATTTCTCCAAAGAAGATACACAGATTGCCAACAAACACATGAAAGGATGCTCAATATCTCTAATCATTAGAGAAATGCAAATCAAAACTACAATGAGGTATCACCTCACACCAGTTAGAATGGGCATCATCAGAAAATCTACAAACAACTAATGCTGGGGAGGGTGTGGAGAAAAGGGAACCCTCTTGCACTGTTGGTGGGAATGTAATTGATACAGAAACTATGGAGGCTCCTTAAAAAACTAAAAATAGAACTACCATACGACCCAGCAATCCCACTACTGGGCATATACCCCGAGAAAACCATAATTCAAAGAGTCATGTACCACAATGTTCATTGCAGCTCTATTTACAATAGCCAGACGTGGAAGCAACCTAAGGGTCCGTCAACAGATGAATGGATAAAGAAGATGTGACACACATATACAATGGACTATTACTCAGCCATAAAAAGAAACGAAACTGAGTTTGTAGTGAGGTGGATGGACCTAGGGTCTGTCGTACAGAGTGAAGTAACTCAGAAAGAGAAAAACAAATACCATATGCTAACACATATATATGGAGTTTAAAAAAAAAAATGGTTCTGAAGAACCTAGGGGCAGGACAGGAATAAAGACACAGACGAAGAGAATGGACTTGAGGACATGGGGAGGGAGAAGGGTAAGCTGGGACGAAGTGAGAGTGGCATGGACATATGTACACTACCAAACATAAAATAGATAGCTAGTGGGAAGCAGCCACATAGCACAGGGAGATCAGCTCGGTGCTTTATGACCACCTAGAGGGGTGGGATAGGGGATATGGGGATGTATGTATACATATAGCTGATTCACTTTGTTATAAAGCAGAAACTAACACACCATCGTAAAGCAATTATACTCCAATAAAGATGTTAAAAAAAAATGAACCCCGATTTTGTGTTAGCTCCATATTTGTTACTGTAATTCTTTTATTGATCCTACCAGCAAGTTCATTTCTCTATTTTGTCTCTCCACATTTTCTCATCTGGTTCCATCAAAAGCCAGTAGTAGTGTCCCTGGAAAAACAGAGAACACTGAAAGCCTCTCTTCGCCCTTTCCAGATTTTTCTCCTTGAGTCAAACCTGATGAGCCTTCAGCAAAGCATTCCTGAGCTGCCTAACTCTTGGTCACTTTTCTCAGTACTTTGATGCATGCATTTGATGCTTAATAAACAAGTCGATGTAAATGCAAGTAAGCAACACCTCATGTGAGGCTTCCTCCATAGTAGAATTCTGAGGAAAGTAAGCTCCAGATACTTTATACCTGCCATGTTTTAGGGACAACAGAAGCCAGCTAGCCTTGCAGATAGCTGCTCTACCCACTGTAGAAGGGAAAGAAGCTCCCCCACCCTCATGGGAAGGGCTTTTCTCCACTAGTCCAGTCGACAGATATACCATATTCTACAACAATCCCTTTGAAGTGCGGGATTTTCCATACCTTGCCTCTCATTCTATGGGAATTGGGCAATGATGGCAACATATGCCAAAGAGATGTGACTCTGACTGGACCTCCTCTCTCCCATCTGCTCTTAGCTTGCTCCCATTATAGACCTGGTAAGAAATATCCCCTGTGCGGTGACAAGACGGAACAACCTCATGAGAGCTTATCGAGAATATGCAGCCAAGTTTGACCCCTGCCAATGCGCTCGATGCCCTAATAACGGCCACCCCACGCTCTCAGGGACTGAATGTTTGTGCGTGTGCCAGAGCGGCACCTATGGTGAGAACTGTGAGAGGCGCTCTCCGGATTACAAATCTAGTAAGTGTCAGCAACTTGCTATAAGGTAGGAAGCTTTCCCCTCCCAAAGGTATTGTAGGTTGGTCAATGAAAACAACAAAACAAAACTCTGCATAAGAGAACTGCATAAGCAATTTCCACCTTACGCAAACGCACAAGGAAAACAGGCCTGGAGAAAGTTAGACTCAAAGGTCAAACAGTCCTGGTGTGAATCTCAGCTGTAACCTACCAGCTATGTGACCTTGGGAAAGTCACCTAACCTCTCTATGCCTCAGTCTGTTCATCCATAAAATGGGGATAATGCCACTATATACCCCCAAATTATATATGTGTATATATACATAAAATATACAGCACAATGCCTATAACATAAAATAGATAAAATAATAAAACACACTATAAAGTAAAATATGTGATGCTCTTGTTAACCTCTTGTGCATTATAATGTAGAATGAGGGTGGCTTGTAATAAGGGATAAATTAAGACACAACCAAAGTTTTCATACAGGACCAAGCAATGTTCATACCTCGAACCCTCCTTAGAAAGAGGATATGTCATGGGAGTAAGAATATAGTCTATTACCTTTAAAAATGTAATTTTATATATATTCTATTTGGAAGAAGTTCACATGTATACTTATATTTATGTATATATGTATGTGTGAGATATGTTGCTGATAGTTGAAAATGATTCATAGTTGTTGCCATTTTATTCAGGCTGTGGGAACAGGAAAGGGAAATCAGGCGATACGTCAGGCCCTTTGCACAGATAATTTCTTTTAATCCTCACAATAACCCTATGATATTCCACAAAGGCTCCCACAGCTAAACTGTGAGGAAGCCAAGTTGACCTGGCTTCAAAGCCCCAATTCTCCCAGAGGCACCATGATCAGTGGATGGGTCTTCCTGTGTTCCAGATGCTGTAGACGGGAACTGGGGCTGCTGGTCTTCCTGGAGCACGTGTGATGCTACTTACAAGAGATCGAGAACCCGAGAATGCAACAACCCTGCCCCCCAGCAAGGAGGGAAAAGCTGTGAGGGGGAGAGGCGGCAAGTGGAGCACTGCACATTTTCCATAATGCAGAACGAGTAAGGATGGATACGGGGAGAGAGCAGGGCATCTCCCCCAACACCGCTACTAAACTAGACAGTTAAGATATTTATTTTCTTACTGCTAGGTAAAGAAATGATTAGAATTTTACCTATTCCAACGCAACATATCAGTGAGGTGTTAGATCGGCTGCTACTCCTTTTTCTCTCTGTTTTCTCTCTTTTTTAAATGTATTATATACATATATATACACACATATATAATGTGTATATACGCATGCATATATGTGTATACACAAACATGTAAATGTGTATATACATATATATATACACACACATATTTATTGTATTATACACACGTTTATTTTTCCCTTTTAGTGGACAACCATGCATCAGTGATGATGAGGAAGTGAAAGAAATAGACCTCCCTGAATTAGAATCAGATTCAGGGTGTCCTCAACCAGTCCCTCCAGAAAATGCATTTATCCGGGTAAGCATCCTGACCTTTACTTTAGGTTTGGAATCCAAAAAAATAGAACTTAGGAAACATGCACTTTCTTTTATTTAGAGTTATTTTTTTCTTGGTTTAATACCTGTTGACTTAAAAAGTAAAAAAGGAATATTTAGAAAGTCTCCATCACTTTTCCCTGTGAATTCCCTGGAGGTGTCCTCATACCTGGTTGCTAGACCAAACTAACACACACACTTTTGTGTGCCTTGGCACTACTAACTCGTGTGGTGGTACATTTATGTGAGTGGAGAATGGTTTGGATGACTTCTGTAGGAATCTGCAACTAAGATCTGACTGTTTATTTCTGAATCTGAGCAAAGTAACCCCCTATCTAAGGCACGTTATCAGAGAAACAAACTAGTCTTGACTAACATAGGAGGTGTTGAGTCTGTAATGGCTTCTTAGCTTAAAAACATATAGAACTCTTAAGCAGTCAGTACAGTTTTAATACCTTTTAATTTTTCATTAAACCACTATATGTTTCTATGATTAAGAACAACTAAATACTTTTTGTTAGACAGTTCTGTGGCTTTAGATATAAACTTTCAGGAGATAGATAATATTTAAAATTGATCACAGGAGGCATGTGCCCTAATCAATTTTACCTTTTTAAAAAGAAGTTTACCTTTCTTAAACCCAGTAAGGCCTTTAATCTGTTTCCAACTGTATCATATTTATGATCAAAAATCAATACCCTCGATTCTCCAGGGCCAGCAAATAAATATCCATGCATAGTCTGGGCTAATGTATCTTCCCTGTTCATTCATCTTCTGTTCATGTATAAGGTACCAGGCCTAAAGTTGTGAGGGGGAGGAAATATTTTGGAGGGGGAGTAATGTCGATTAGTCTTTACTCTAGAACCAGAGATTCTCACACTCCAGATGCACTAGAGGCTAATCTTGAGCAGGGCCCAGAAACTTCCATAACTAACAAGATCCCTGGTAATACCGATGCTGCTAGTTCAGAAGTCACACTTTGGAAACGAATCCTTTAGAATAGGAGTTAACAAATTATGGCCCACAGACCAAATCTGACCTGCCCTCTGTATTCATTTCTTTTCTTTTTTTAATGAAATTTATTGGAACACAACCACATTCCTTTGTTTACATAATGACCATAGCTGTTTTGTGCAACTGTGACACAAGGTGACAGACACTGCCTGACCTGCAATTGATGATCAAGGCCCTTTATAGAAAAAGTTTTCCAGTCCCTGCCCTACAACAGTATCCTCAGAATTACATTTTATCAGATCCAGATACCTAAATAATTTGTAATCTGTTTGTGCCAACTGCTTAAATAAAGTATTAAAATGACTGACATTCTAATTTTAAAAACACACAAAGGGTTTAAACAGTGATTCATTCTTCTAATGACTCTTTACAAAATTAGATTATATGTTTCCATTTCCATGAATAAGTTCACTCCTTGTTTCAATTTGTTCTTTATTAAAGGCCTAATTCCTACCTGATGATAGTTTTTGCACAAAAGTAATACAATTTTAACTTTTCCTAATGAGTACCTTCTAGATTCCTAGTAGCAAAATGCTCCTTATATGGAGTCAAACAGAGGCAGGTATGCCTAATTTCAGGCTAGAGCAATCATGTCATTGCACGTGAAGATATCTTTTCAGTGACCAAGACACAAGTCCTACCCCCATTGGCAAGTGACAGTGACTAAGGGTTCTTGTTTAGTCGGTCTAGCAGATATGTCGGACAAAGCTTGATGGTTGCAACATACACTTATACGTTATAGCTTCATAAAAGAAATGGAAGCAGAAGTTTATGACAATAATTTATTTCAGGATGAATGTGCAGGAAAAATGTGCAGCCTTTGAATAAAACATCTAGATCATTAATACTACTCATCATGCCATTTCCCTTGGAAACACAGCCATACCCATAATAACCAAAGATGGAATGCTCTTTTTTGTATTCAGGAAATTAATCATCTTCTAGGAGAAAAGTTGAATCACATGGCCAAGTAATAACAAACGTTGACGATTGAGCTTTCACCTCCCTCAAAATTCCCAACTTTGATTCTCAGAGAATAATTTCCTAGTCAATTCTCTGTACTTATCTCCCACTAGGTAAGGAAAGAGTTACATTACTGTTACATTACTGTCTTCCTAAGAAGGAGAGTGCTTTGCATTTTTTCAGCAAAGAGTTATTAAGCCCCGTGTAAAGGTTTGTGAGGGGAGACCTGGTAATAGAAGTGCCACTCAAGTGTAGGGGTGGGGATGATAAATGTGATAAACATAAACTAGAGCTTTGTACAAGTTTCCCCCCAAAACTGAAAGGATGGTACACCTGATGAAGCTGGGGAAATGAAAGAGATTCTCCACAGAGGAAGTTCTATTTGAGTTGGGTCTTGAGAGAACGGAAGAGAGAAGATGTTGAGGACAGAGGGAACAGCCAGGTAAGGACAGGGAGGCATGAAAGAGAGTATTATGTGCAAAGAATAGCAGATGGCTTTGTTTTGCTAGATGATAGGTTCTATTGGAAGAAATGGCAAGAGGTGAGGATGGGAAAGTGGGTTAAATCTCATATTCCAAGCTAAGAATATAAAACCCATCTTATCTTTAAAATCTTTTAGTGAACCCCAAATGCCAGGAGTTGTACTTTAATTACACATTAACTGGGAAAGTATATGATGATAAATAGGTTATTAGGAACACTTTCAAATGATTTGTAGTCAGTGTGTTACCATAGCATCTGCATATATTTGCTGCGTATGCAGGATACATTTTTTATTCCATTTATAGCCACTACAGGATTCATATATAGTTTTCTTTTTCTTGCAATAGTAAGCCATCTCATATACAGAGGGGAGCAAGTTATTAATTAAAATAAGTATATATATTCTAATCAATTTAAGCAGCAATATGGAAGATGGATTAGAAGAGGGACCGATTAGATAGTTGTCCTGGTAAGAGATAATACATGCTGTAAGCAAAGACAATGATGATGGCAAAAGAAAGGAGAGAATTTTGAGACATATTTAGAAGTAGAAATTGAGCAGACTCTGAGTAGATACAAGAGTGAAGGAACAGAAAGAATCCAGGAGGACCCCGAGGTGTTTGAAGGTATTATTCATAATATTAGTAATGTGCTGATTTCTGTTTTAATTCTAGAATGAAAGGAAACTGTACTCCGTTGGGGAAGAAGTTGAAATCATATGCCTTACTGGTTTCAAACCTGTTGGATACCAGTACTTCAGCTGCTTACCAGACAGAACCTGGAGGCGAGGAGATGTGGAATGCCAACGTGAGAACTGGGCAGGCCTTCCACATGACTCTGCTAGAGAATGGATGTGCCCCAAATAGAGCAAAGTCACACCCTTAGATTAGTACACTTTACTATTTTTTTAGTAACTCTAGTGAAAAGGTTTAGTAAGGCAGAAAGTAGGATTCATCTGCTCAAATTAGATTTCAAACTATCTTCATATTTTAGTTTTCCTGCCCCTGAGTATTAGCAGGACTGTGAGGCATGTGTTTAAGAAGAAATCTGGGAAGTCTGCTAACTGCATCTAACCACAGGCATCTGCCTTGCCCGATGTACAAAGAGATGCGAAATAATGAGTCCCAGGAAGCTGATACTTACACTCTTTGTGTATCAGAGATGGGATTTCTTTTGTGAAATGCAATTTTCTCCTTGGAGCACATCGACATCCTTTGCTCAAAGAGAGAGGAGGAGTTTGCAGGCTCCCCACATACCCATGCTTCAGGAAAGTCAAAATGCGATTAAACAAGGCTCAGATGGGGACTCCAAAGAGTTATTCTGGAATATCATGACAAAGAGTTGAGACCAGTGTCAATTAGAACATCCTGTCTCTGTGTCACCCACAATGTGGTGACTTGCTTTTGGGAAAACTCACTGGGGAGAAGAATGGAAAAGATTATTTCTTGAAAAGCTCCCAATGATATAATGAAAGGAGTATCTGAAGGCAGTTCCTTAGCAAGTTCTTCAGTTAATGGAACTAAAGACAGTTTCCCAGTTTCTAAACTGGGACCCTCAACCCCCAGTCTTTCTCATCAAAAGGCAGCATTAAAGCTGAACCAATGCGGTAAATCATATTAAAATCACTTCTCGGATTGCACAAAATCTGCCTGTATCCACTGAGTATTCTGCTCCACCAAATACATCTGAAATATTTCTCTCTCTGCAGGGACAGAGTGCCTCAAGCCAGTGGTGCAGGAAGTACTGACACTGTCACCATTTCAGACATTATATAAAATTGGTGAATCCATTGAGCTAACCTGCCCCAGAGGCTTTGTTGTTGCTGGGCCATCAAGGTACACATGCAGTGGGGATTCCTGGACACCTCCCATTTCAAGCTCACTCACCTGTGAAAAAGGTGAGTAGCTGCTCAGGATACTGGGGTCTGCTAAGTTGGTGTCCTTTGTGGTTGGTCGTGTAGCATCTACAGAGGAGCTATTTCTTAAGAAGATTCACTGGCGGGCTGGGTTGTATTTCACCCCGTGTCGATGATGAGGTCAGGCAGCACATAAGTAGCTATTGGTCAAGTGGATATCTTCAAATATTAGACAGTGAGGTCAGTTTTCTTTTCCAATTTAATACTTCACGATTTTGAGGGAGTGCAAGTGCGCTCATATGAAAAAATCAGAATTGATGGTTAACTGAAAATTTAGTTCAAGTGGAGAGCCATAGAAAAGTAGTCCACACTACTTTTTAATTAAACATTTTAACTTAGAACATAGAAATACACAAATATTCACCAATTTTCTGACATAGGACCAACCTCTTAGTTCCTAAAGGGTCTCCTGATTTGATTTCAAGATTTTTCTCAAATAAAACAAATACATAATTCATCATCTATGTTATCCCATATCAGTTTCTCTAAAACAATGGGTTTTTTAACTCCAAGTGGGGCACTTCTTTAAGAAACACCTCTGCTTAAGTCCCATCCCCTGGTTCTGATGTCATTGAGCTGGGAGGGCCCAATATTTTGTGTTTGTATAAAATCTCTCCGAGTTAATCCAGATACAGACAAAGTTGAGAATTATCTCTCTTTTGAAGAGAGGTGAAAGCTTAAAGGCAACTTTTGCAGCAAACTTGACCACAAAATGCTTTTATTTTTCCTTAATCTTTTATAGTAGTCTTATCCACATTAATTCAAAGGAAAATTTTTGCAAACCACTTTCAATTATTTAGCATTTTCAACTTAGTTTTTATAAAAATAACTTTTTTTCCTCCTTTATCAGTTGATATGTTTAATCAACTTACACAATTACAATAGTAACTGGCATAAATAGACTTGGAAACAAACAAAACTGACTCTTGGTAAGTCTATAGCTGGACTGGTAGGGGCAGAAGTGTGAAGCTGTGGAAGAGAGGAGCCTATAAAACTTGCAGTTCAGTGTTGGACAGGCAGCTGGCATGGAGCAGCTGAAAACCCTGGTTAGTCTGGCCTGTTGGTTACTTGGAGGACAGTTAAAGGAGCTTCTACTAATTCATATATTCCAAATTTCTCAACATGCTTTTTCAAATAATGTCTCATTTTTAATCAGAGAATTCCTGATGATCTCTCTGAGCTCAGACATGATTAAGCCTATTTTGTCAAGGAAAAACCAAAGGCACAGAGAGGCTAAATTAGACCCAAAGTCAGACAGTTTGGGTCAAACAAGAACTGTGCAGCAGCTCTGATAATTCCTCAAGCTCTCTGCCATCTTGCCTTCTTTATCCTCTTCTGGGCTTTTACCATGTGTGAAGGAAAAGGGGAAACTTAACCTATTATAAAAACCTTAAAACTATTGATAAAGAGACCACATGGAAATTTGTGAGAACTTCAGGTCAGTATTGTAGCTTGGTTTCACTCGACTCCTGATCATATATGTCAGAGGTATGAATGCATTTGGGGACCACAGGGTTTAGAGAGTTAAGATCCTCTGGGCATCTTAGGTAGCATCCTCCTCTTTATAAAAATAACAGCATATGTACACACACACACACACACACACACACACACACACACACACACATGCAAATGCACACACGTCTCCGTGTTTGGAAAAGAAATTAAAATTATAATCCAAACTGAGAGACAACAAAATATTCTACATCAAGATAAAGGAAAGAAATATCCCATCTCATATACTTTCTCTCAACAACGTTGGCAGGAAGATCAATGAAGGGAGTCACAGAAAAAGAAAGAAAATCATCAATAAAACTGAGCACGCTTTCCTGTCAATGCGGGAGGAGCTGTGTGATAAAGAGACTTCAGGTCATTTGTTGGCCAGGAAGACTTTTAATTCTTTCAATGTGAAAAAGAATTTTGCTTCCTGAAGAAATGAGATGCTGCACACCTCCACTGTTAGTTTTTTCCCTTCCTCTAAGAAATCAACACCTCCAGAAGACCCCCTTGCCCTCAGCACTTAAAAATCGCAATGTTCTCATTTCCGTGTTACTCAAAAACTGTGCAGAGCAGGCAGCATGGGCAGCTGAAGGCCAGTTTGGACTTCCACCTGACGCTTAGTGAGGGAGCAAAGAGTCCTTGCAGGTGAGTCAAATCGGTAGGGAGGGAACAATGCTCTGTGTGCTTGAGAGTTGATGCTCTTTGGAAACAATGTATAGCTTAGGGTCCCTCCTTGACCTAAGCGTGGATTTATTTACAAAAGCCAAAGGCCACACAGAAACCAAAGAAAAACGAGCCCATGTCAATGGAAATCTTAGTATCTGAGACTTTACCATCAGCTATAGGTCTCCATGTTCATGAAAATTCTGAGCCAAATTTCACCAGATGGAATGAGGGTCCTAACAGAGAGTAATAATAGGGAATGGAAATGCATAGCAGCAAAGAAGAAAACCTACCAATTTTCTAAATCTTTATTTTTGCCTCTAACATAAACTTCCTTCCCTACCAAACCTCTTGCCTGATATACCTGCCTACAGCCCTCCTTTGACAATTACTTGCTTACAGAGGCCACTGTGGTTCTGTGGATGCCTGATTAGTCAGATCCAGTCCAGGGACTAGACTGTGTTTCATCCAGGAGGCTCAGGATGTCAGCTCCAGGTTTAATTCAACCAGTCTAAAGCTTCTGTGGATGAGCCTGAACAAAAGCAAAGATAACCAAGATTTCCACTTCCATATAATATATCCAAGTGTTCTTCCTTCTATTTTAATCTCCCTTCCTCTCATACACACTATTCAATTGCTCATCTTAGGTCAAGCATCATTTCCTTATAGATCTTCCTTATATTTCTCAGTTGGATTTTTTTGGTGATATGATCTCCTGGAACTTTATTTTTTCAAAACACCTATCTCTGCCTTTAATTATAAACCCATCACTATGATTGTTTGATTAGTGTCTGTTTTCCCACTATTAGGGGACTACTGCTGTTTTCATTCCATTTTTTTCCACATAACATCCTAATATCTAGAATATCATAGGGATAAATAGCCACATTTGGGAGTTGCATTCCTTCATTGATTATTCTTATAAGAAAAATCTGACTTTCAAGCCATTATCCTCCCAAATCCATTCACACCATTGTCGTCACTGACATCCATATTGCTAAACAGAATAGACAGTATTTTGGTCCTCATCTGCCTTGCCCTCTCAGCAGCATTCAACAGTGTTGACCTTTTTCTGCACATTCGTTCTTTCCCTGGCTTCCAAGACACAGCGCTGTCTGGTTTAGCTTCTACCTCTCTGGCTGCTGCCCTCTATTTTTGGCAGGCTCCTGCCTTTGCATGGACTTTAAATGTAGTTCCTCAAGGCTCAGATCTGTCCCTTCACCTCATGCTACACTCTCCTGCTGGGGAATCTCACCCATACCCATAGCATCAATGATTCCCCCATAGGCTAATAACAAATTTAAATCTTTATCACAGACTTCTCCACTGAGTTTTAGACTTGAATATTCAAATTCCTATGTGTCTATTTTGTTTGGCTGTCTTAAAGAGACTATAAATTCAACATATGCAGAGAGGAATTCTTGAGTCATCACCATAGCTTCCCTACAACTAACATCTTCTAGTATTTTCTATTTCAGTTAAGGCACCAATATCTATTCTCTCATGCAAACTATAAACCTAAGAATTATACTTGGCAGTTCTCATAACTTACCCACAATATGCAATATCATCCATTTTATGTGCTTAAAATGTCTCAAGTTCATCCACTTCTCTCCATTTCCACCTCTAGCACTTTGGTCAAAATTCCCATTCTCTTTCACCCAAACTACTATAATAACCTCATAAATTGTCTATTCTCTTGACCACCATGCCTCTCCAAATTCATTCTCCACAGAGAAACCAAAATTAACTTCTTTTCCAAATCCAGACCTGATTTTGTCACACCACCCCCTGCTAAAACCTATCAAAGACTTGCCACTGCTTATAAAATAAGAGAAAAATCCTTTGAAAGCCCTTTATGACCCTACACAGTCTGCCACACAGCCATCTCTCTGGCTGTACGTTTTCCATGCCCTTGTTTCCCTGGCTTTCTTACAGTTCCAAGAAAGTCACACATTACCTCTCTTTTGACCATGTTTATGCCTGCTATTGCCTTTGCTTCAAACACACTCCCTTTTCTCTTCCCATTTTACTGTTCATAACCTTCCTGGCTACATCAATTTTCTTGATTATATGCTTTCTCTTCAATAGCACTAATAACAGCAGCAATTCTATGTGTACAGTGTGTTTTTTTGATTAATGTCTGTCTGCTCCACAAGACTAGAAGCTCTGAGAGCATGGGATCTGGGTCAAATTTTTCTCAACCCACTATCCCCAGAACCTATGGCGGTGCTGGGAAATCATAGTCGCTCAATAAATGTTTGAATAACAAATGAGCAAAAATTTCACCAATTCCATTTTCTTTAGTTCTCTGAACTTAGCAGCAGTTCTAGGTTGGAAAACGACAGCTCCTAGAGCTAGAAAGGACCTTTCAGATGGACTATTTCATGACAACATATTTGGAAAAGCCAAAATGAATGCTCTAACTCCAAAAGATAAATGAGAACTTTTCACCACTGCCTTTTCTCCTAAATTCAAACTTATCACTTGAAATCCATGGTGTGCATTGTTCTTATCTTCATTTTCTTTTGATTCAGATACCTTGGAACTCTTAAAAGGCAATTGTCAACCAGGACAAAAACAGTTGGGATCTGAATGCATTTGCATGTCTCCAGAAGAAGACTGTGGGTAAGAGATACTCTATGGACTCTGTTTAGAAATGGAAAACCAGTCTAGTGTAACCAACTTAATGGAGGAGCTAGGCTTCTTGAACCATGAACACAAAGCATATTAATTCTTCACATAACCAATACTCCCTATGCTCTGTTGAATTCTTCCTTCCCCACTTGGTAGCAAGCTTTCTTAATTGCCTCTCACCCTTGTCCACTAAGTTTGCATGGCTTTTGTTACTAAAACAGTCTCATTCTGCGGGCACGAGCTGCAACTATCAGTGCGGACCCCAGAGACGGGCATGAAGCGCTAAGGCTGCTGCTGCCGCCACCAAGAATCCTATGTGCGAGCACAGGTCACTATGCACATCTCCTGTCCTGGGAGCCTGTGCAGCCCGCCACTGCCAGGGTCCCATGATCGAGGGACAACTTCCCCGAGAGAATACAAGGTGTGCCTCAGGCTGGTGCAACATCATGCCAGCCTCTGCCACCACAGGCTCGCCCCTCATTCTGTACCCCCCCCCCGTCGCCCCAGCCTGAGTGAGCCAGAGCACCATAATCAGCCACTCGTTTAACTCCGGCCTGTCTGGGTGAAGAACAGATGCCAGAAGGCAACATACATGAAGAGGTGGGGCCAAATCCAAAGCTGAACCCCAGGAGCTGTGCAAACAAACGAGAGAAAGGGAAATTTCTCCCAGCAGCCTAAGGAGCAGCGGATTAAATCTCCACAATCAACTTGATGTACCTGCATCTATGGAATACCTGAATAGACAAGGAATCATCCCAAAATTGAGGAGGTGGACTTTGGGAACAACCGTAGACTTGGGGATTGCTGTATGTGACTGACTAGTTTCTGCTTTTTATGTTTATCTTAGTATAATTTTTAGTGCTTGTTATCATTGGTGGATTTGTTTATTGGTTTGGTTGCTCCCTTTTTTTTATTACTTTTTAAATTTTATTAATATTTTTATTTTAAAAACATTTTTATTTTATTTTATTTTTTTCTTTGTTTCCTTTTTTTCTCCCTTTTCTTCTGAGCCATGTGGCTGACAGGGTCTTGCTGCTCCAGCCGGGGGTAAGGCCTGAGCCTCAGAGGTGGGAGAGCTGAGTTCAGGACATTGAACCACCAGACACCTCCCAGCACCATGTAATATCAATAGGCGAGAGCTCTCCCAGAGATCTCTGCCTCAGTCCTAAGACCCAGCTCCACCCAACGGCCAGCAAGCTCCAGTGCTGGACACCTCATGCCAAACAACTAGCAAGACAGGAACACAACCCCAACCCATTAGCAAAGAGGCTGCCTAAAATCATACTAAGTTCACAGACACCCTAAAACACACTGCTGGAGCAGCCCTGCCCACCAGAAAGACAAGATCCAGCCTCATCCACCAGAACACAGGCACCAGTCCCCTCCATCAGGAAGCCTACACAACCCACTGAACCAACCTCACCCACTGGTGGCAGACACCAAAAAGAACGGGAACTACAAACCTGCAGTCTGGGAGAAAGAGACCCCAAACACAGTAAGTTAAACAAAATGAGAAGACAGAGAAATATGCAGCAGATGAAGTAGCAAGGTAAAAACCCAGCAGACCAAACAAATGAAGAGGACATAGACAGTATACCTGAAAAAGAATTCAGAGTAATAATAGTAAAGATGATCCAAAATCTTGGAAATATAATGGAGAAAATACAAAACATTTAACAAGGATCTAGAAAAATTAAAGAGCAAACAAGCAATGATGAACAACACAATAAATGAAATTAAAAATACTATAGAAGGAATCAATAGCAGAATAACTGAGGTAGAAGAATGGATAAGTGACCTGGAAGATAAAATAGTGGAAATAACTACCACAGAGCAGAATAAAGAAAAAAGAATGAAAAGAACTGAAGACAGTCTCAGGGACCTCTGGGACAACATTAAATGCACCAGCATTTGAACTATATGTGTCCCAGAAGAAGAAGAAGAAGAAAAAAAAAAAGGGTCTGAGAAAACATTTGAAGGGATTATAGTTGAAAACTTCCCGAACATAGCAAAGGAAATAAAGTCCAGGAAGCACAGAGAGTCCCATACAGGATAAATCCAAGGAGAAACATGCCAAGACACATATTAACAAACTATCGAAAATTAAATACAAAGAAAAAATAATAAAAGCAGTAAGGGAAAAGCAACAAATAACATACAAGGTATCCCCATAAGGTTAAGAGCTAAATTTTCAGCAGAAATTCTGCAAGCCAGAAGTGGCAGGACATTTTTAAGGGATAAAAGGGAAAAACCTACAACCAAGATTACTCTACCGAGCAAGGATCTCATTCAGATTGGATGGAGAAATTAAAACCTTTACAGACAAGCAAAAGCTAAGATAATTCAGCACCACCAAACCAGCTTTACAACAAATGCTAACGGAATTTCTCTAAGTGGGAAACACAAGAGAAAGAAAAGGACCTACAATAACAAACTCCAAACAGTTAGGAAAATGATAATAGGAACATACATATTGATAACTACCTTAAATGTAAATGGATTAAATGATCCAAACAAAAGACATAGACTGGCTGAATGGATACAAAAACAAGACCCATATATATGCTGTCTACAAGAGACCCACTTCACCCCTCAGGACACATACAGACAAAGTGAGGGGATGGAAAGAGATATTACATGCAAATGGAAATCAAAAGAAAGATGGAGTACCAATTCTCATATTAGACAAAATAGACTTTAAAATGAAGACTATTACAAGAGACAAAGAAGGACACTACATAATGATCAAGGGATCACTCCAAGAAGAAGATATAACAATTGTAAATATTTATGCACTCAACAGAGGAACACCTCAATACGTAAGGCAAATGCTAACAGCCATAAAAGGGGAAATAGACAGTAACACAATCATAGTAGGGGATTTTAACATCCCACTTTCACCAATGGACAGATGATCCAAAATGAAAATAAATAAGGAAAAACAAGATTTAAATGACACAGTAAACAAAATGGACTTAATTTATATTTATAGGATATTCCTTCCAAACACAATAGAATACACTTTCTTCTCAAGTGCTCACGGAATATTCTCCAGGATAGACCATACCTTGGGTCACAAAACAAGCCTTGGTAAATTTAAGAAAATTGAAAACATATCAAGTATCTTTTCCGACCACAATGTTATGAGACTAGATACCAATTACAGGAAAAAAACTATAAAAAATACAAACACATGGAGGCTAAACAATACACTACTAAATAATCAAGAAATCACTGAAGAAATCAAAGAGGAAATCAAAAAATACTTAGAAACAAATGACGATGAAAACATGATGATCCAAAACCTACGGGATGCAGCAAAAGCAGTTCTAAGAGGGAAGTTTATAGCAATACAAGCCTACCTCAAGAAACAAGAAACAACTCAAATAAACAACATAATCTTACACCAAAAGCAATTACAGAAAGAAGAACAAAAACACCAGTTAGCAGAAGGAAAGAAATCTTAAAGATTACATCAGAAATAAATGAAATAGACATGAAGGAAACAATAGCAAAGATCAATAAAACTAAAAGCTGGTTATTTGAGAAGATAAACAAAATTGATAAACCATTAGCCAGACTCATCAAGAAAAAAAGGGAGAAAACTCAAGTCAAAAGAATTAGAAATGAAAAAGGAGAGATAACAACTGACACTGCAGAAATACAAAGGATCATGAGAGATTATGACAAGCAGCTATATGCCAATAAAATGGACAATCTGGAAGAAATGGACAAATTCTTAGGAAAGCACAACATCCCAAAACTGAACAAGGAAGAAATAGAAAATATAAACAGACCAATCACAGGCACTGAAACTGAAACTGTGATTAAAAATCTTCCAACAAACAAAAGTCCAGGACCAGATGGCTTCACAGGCAAATTCTATCAAACATTTACAGAAGAGCTAACACTTATCCTTCTCAAACTGGTCCAAAATATAGCAGAGGGACGAACACTCCCAAACTCACTCTACGAGGCCACCATCACCCTGATACCAAAACCAGACAAAGATGTCACAAAATAAGAAAACTACAGGCCAATATCACTGATGAACATAGATGCAAAAATCCTCAATGTAATACTAGCAAACAGAATACAGCAGCACATTAAAAGGATCATACCCCATGATCAGGTGGGGTTTATCCCAGGAATGCAAGGATTCTTCAAAATACGCAAATCAGTCAATGTGATACACCATATTAACAAAATGAAAGATAAAACAACACGATAATCTCAATAGATGCAGGAAAAGCTTTCGACAAAATTCAACACCCATTTATGACAAAAAAAAAACCCTCCAGAAAGTAGGCATAGAGGGAACTTACCTCAACATAATAAAGATCATATATGACAAATCCATAGCCAATATCATTCTCAATCATGAAAAACTGAAACCATTTCCTCTAAGATCAGGAACAAGTGAAGGTTGCCCACTCTCACCACTATTATTCAACATAGTTTTGGAAGTTTTAGCCACAGCAATAAGAGAAGAAAAAGAAATAAAAGGAATCAAAATCGGAAAAGAAGAAGCAAAACTGTCACTGTTTGCAAATGAAATGACACTATACTTAGAGAATCCTAAAGATGCTACTAGAAAATGACTAGAGCTAATCAATGAATTTGGTAAAGTAGCGGGATACTACTTTAATGCACAGAAATCTCTTGCATTCCTATACACTAATGATGAAAAATCTGAAAGAGAAATTAAGGAAACACTCCCATTTACCATTGCAACAAAAAGAATAAAATACCTAGGAATAAACCTACCTAAGGAGACAAAACACCTGTATGCAGAAAACTATAAGACACTGATGAGAGAAACTAAAGATGATACAAACAGATGGAGAGATTTACCATGTTCTTGGATTGGAAGAATCAATATTGTGAAAAGGACTATACTACCCAAAGCAATCTACAGATTCAATGCAATCCCTATCAAACCACCAACGGCATTTTTCACAGAACAAGAAAAAAAAATTCACAATTTGTATGAAAACACAAAAGACCTTGAATAGACAAAGCAAACTTGAGAAAGAAAAATGGAGCTGGAGGAATCAGGCTCCCTGACTTCAGATTATACTACAAAGCTACAGTAATCAATACAGTATAGTACTGGCACAAAAACAGAAATATAGATCAATGGAACAGGATAGAAAGCCCAGAGATAAACCCACGCACATATGGTCACCTTATCTTTGGTAAAGGAGGCAAGAATATACAATGGAGAAAAGACAGCCTCTTCAATAAGCGGTGCTGGGAAAATTGGACAGCTACATGTAAAAGAATGAAATTAGAACACTCCCTAACACCATACACAAAAATAAACTCAAAATGGATTAAAGACCTAAATGTAAGGCCAGACACTGTAAAACTCTTGGAGGAAAACATAGGCAGAACACCCTATGACATAAATCACAGCAAGATCCTTTTTGACCCACCTCCTAGAGAAATGGAAATAAAAACAAAAGTAAACAAATGGGTCCTAATGAAACTTCAAAGCTTTTGCACAGCAAAGGAAACTATAAACAAGATGAGAAGACAACCGTCAGAATGGGAGAAAATATTTGCAAATGAAGCAACTGACAAAGGATTAATCTCCAGAATTTACAAGCAGCTCAAAAAAACAAACAACCTAATCCAAAAATGGGCAGAAGACCTAAATAGACATTTCTCCAAAGAAGATATACAGATTGCCAACAAGCACATGAAAGGATGCTCAACATCACTGATCATCAGAGAAATGAAAATCAAAACTACAATGAGGCCTTACCTCACACGGGTCAGAATGGTCATCATCAAGAAATTTACAAACAATAAATCCTGGAGGGGGTGTGGAGAAAAGGGAGCCCTCTTGCACTGTTGGTGGGAATATAAATTGATACAGCCTCTATGGAGAACAGTATAGAGGGTCCTAAAACACTAAAATAGAACTACCATATGACCCAGCTATCCCACTACTGAGCATATACCCTGAGAAAACCATAATTCAAAAAGAGTCATGTACCACAATGTTCATTGAACCTCTATTTACAATAGCCAGGAAAAGGAAGCAACCTAAGTTTCCATCAACAGATGAATGGATAAAGAAGATGTGGCACATATATACAATGGAATATTACTCAGCCATAAAAAGAAATGAAATTGAGTTTTTTGTAGTGAGGTGGATGGACCTAGAGTCTGTCATACAGAGTGAAGTAACTCAGAAAGTGAAAGAGACCGCATGCTGACACATATATATGGAATTAAAAAAAAAAAAAGGTTCTGAAGAATCTAGGGACAGAACAGGAATAAAGACGCAGACGTAGAGAATGTAATTGAGGACACGGGGAGGGGGAAGGGTAAGCTGGGACGAAGTGAGAGAGTGGCATGGACATATATACACTACCAAATGTAAAACAGATAGCTAGTGGGAAGCAGCTGCATAGCCCAGGGAGATCAGCTCTGTGCTCTGTGACCATCTAGAAGGGTGGGATAGGGAGGGTGCGAGGGAGAGGCAAGAGAGAGGGGGTATGGGGGTATACGTATACGTATAGCTGATTCACCCTGTTATACGGCAGAAACTAACACAACATTGTAACGCCATTATACTCCAATAAAGATGTTTTAAAAAAAATAGTCTCATTCTGATGTTAAAGACTCATTCCTGTCCAGTTTAAAATCAAACTCATGTATATCAAAGGCTTTCTCTTCCCCCTAAATATAGGGCAAGTTTGTGCCTCCAAAAGCTTGGAATAGAGAAAGAGGTGTGAGCATGGACTCCACACACACACACACACACACACACACACACACACACACACATCCCTTTGTGAGATTAGTCTTTCATGTGGTGGCAGAGAGCTTGATGAAAAATGATATATCCTTATATGGCTGCCACAACTCTCTGCTGTTATAACTGCCTTTTTTTACATGAACTAACCCTGGCATGTCAAGGGTGCTTATTAACTTAAGGGATGCTTTCAGGGGAATTTAATCCGAAATAACATTAGCTTAAGGTAAAGTTTTGTTTCTCTATCTCACAAAATAAATGTGGGGGAAGGCAGTCTAGGGATGGTCTGGTGATTCTCTCATTTCAGATAGGACTGCTTCTCCTTCCTGCTTTCTGTTCTGCCACTCATTTTTTTTAAATCTAATATTCATAATTTATTTTTTATTGAAGTATAACTGATACTTTACTTATTTATTTTTATCAAAGTAAAGTTTTCTTTTCTGACATTCTTAAATTTATTTCATGATCCAAGACTTCCCTGCTGGAGTACAAAGGAAGGAAGACCAGAAATGGACACAGTCTCTCTTTTTAAGGAGAGTTCCTGGGAAAATTATCATGGCGTCCATCTCATTACTCTTCTCTTATTCACATGGCCCGGTGGACCTGCAAGGGAGGCTACGAAATGCAGTTCTTTGGCTAGAAGCAAAAGCGTTTTTGAATAAAATTAGAGTTACATGACTGAGGGAGAGAATGAATAACGGAGTAGGAAGCCAACAGACTGTGCCCAGCTGTGATATTTCACTTTTTTTTACTTTGAAATATATAAACAATGCAGACTGTTCTAAGGCAATTTTCATCTTTAAAACTGTGTGTCCATAATTGTTACTTTTAAATTTTTCTTCTATTTCTTTGCACCAGCTTTTTTTTTTCACTTTTAACACTGATTCGCTCCCACATTCCTCTGAGCTACAAGTGAACAAACACTTGTAGGGACACATTAATTTGTTTGTTTATTTATTTATGAGAACACTACAGGGTCTTTTTCTGTAACATTCCACTGATAGAATTCAACCCAAGGATGGCTCTATCTACCCTCCTCAGTATTAACCACAAGTGGTCCACTTTGTATGCGCTTCTTGCAGCTGGGGTCCCCTCACCCAGCAAATGGCCTTTTAAGGGAGTACTTAAAATGTTCCCATTGTCCATTTAACCCAGAGGAAACTTCTATCTTCATCTTTGCAATACCCAACCATGAGAATACAGACTGTCCTCTGGAACTGTCTGAATTTCAGCTCAGTCTTACCTCTCTAGCCCCTTTCTATACTCCTCAGTCCTCTTTTATATGGCATTGAGGATGTTTCTGAGAGTGACTGACCCCACAGCTTAAGTTCTCAGAAAGTGGCCTTTTGTTCTCAGCTATGGGCTTCAGTTTCTGGAAACAATTTTACATACTGGTGCACTGATTGTTAACTCTAAAGTTGACATTAGAGAAGAAACTCATATTTGGAGTAATCAAGGGGTTCTTGTCCTCTCAGCAAGAGAAGGACTATGGCTAACCTTTTGTTAGCAGGACCCATCCATTTACTTAGATTTAGCAAGTTACCCAGGGATTAATTGACTTAAAAGCTCATGTTCTTAACCACAATACAAATACACTTACAAAGCTATATAATTATATATATATATAATTATATATATATATAATTATATATAAGACTCTTGTATTACAATTAATAAGTGTTAAAAAGTGTTCAGAGGAGGTACAGGCTACCATCGGCTAGGTCGATCAGGATTAGCTTCAAAATGTAGCCAGGAATTGATCTGGATGCAGATAGGCAGAGAGGAGAGACAATACGACACTGATTGAGTAGGGCTTGGCATGGTAGCAAAGGAACAATAATCTTATTAGTTTAGAAAATTGTCAAATTTTCAGATGATAAAGAGGATGGAAAAATGATTCTAGAAAGAAAAGTTGATTGGGTCAAAATATGGAAGATTTTGATCATCAGAATTTAATAATTCAGACTTTAATTTGAAGGCAATTGGGAGTAGTACCATGCTTAAAGTGAAATTTTAGAAAGAGGAATCCCAATGCATGCCAGATAAAATGAGAGCCTGAAAGGAGAGAAATTGGGGGAAAGAATAGCTGGGTGGTAAGTTAACATCTGAGTTGGCTGCACGCCATCTTTTCTAGTCTTCACATATAAATGCTTGCTTTCCTCTCTTGGACAGCCTTTATTCAGAAGATATCTGTGTGCTTGATACTCGCTCCAGTCATCACTTTACTTCAACCGCTTGTAAGTTTTTGGCCGAGAACTGTTTAAACAATCAGCAACTCCATTTTCTACATATTGGTTCATGCCAAGATGGTCCACAGCTAGAATGGGGTCTTGAAAGGACAAAACTTTCATCCAGTAGCACAAAGAAAGAATCCTGTGGCTATGACACCTGCTACGACTGGGAAAAATGTTCAGGTAAGCTCCAGCAGTGACACATACTAGAAAAGCTCTCACTTAACCTTCATCTCAACTAGTATATCTTACTTGCATTTATACATTCTTTCTTTAAAATAACTTTCCTTAATCAAAAATAATTCTTTTCATTGTAAAAAAAATTTATGAATTGATTGAAATGGAAGGGAAAAGTAGAACCCAGCCCATCCACAATTTTGGTGTAAATCTCTCCAATCTTTTTCTGCACATACATAATCAGTCCCACCCTTAGACCCCAGTTAGAAGAACACCCATCCTGATCTATGCTTTAGGTACTCTTCTTCCCCATCCCCAGCTTTGGAGGGCCTTTATCAAAATTGTCTAAGTTTCCTCTGGCAGTTGGAACCAGCTGGGGCCAGCACAGGTACAGTGCCCTGAGCCTAGACATGGATACCAATTACCAGAAGCATCTGCCTCAAATTTTTTGAAGTCCTCTTGCAGTGCCTGGAATCACCCCAGGTTGGCAGGGTTATATAGGCAGGATGTCTTGAGCCCACACATAGACCCTCATGGGCCAAGGCCCTGTTTCTTCCTTGTGGGACATTCTCCTACCCTCTCCTGCTTTTCTCCCCCACCAGGCATGGGGTCAACCAGATGTTCCAAGGAGCTCTGGGACTCCACCTGTAGAGTCATCCCTCACTCACAGCTAGACCTCGTTCCCAGAGAGAAGCCTGGTGAGCCACTGGCCAGCAAGGTAGTCTTTCTCCAAATTGCTTGAGATCAGACAGCTAGGATGGTGCTGACACTAATTTGAAGTGACTTTAATCATTTATATAAAGAGGCACCCCATTAAAAAATGTCCCTGGGGCCTCACACACCTCACAGGTGGCATTGATTATATTACAAGTATTTTAAAAAATAGGATCATCTACTACATCTTATTTTATATATTGCTGTTTTTCACTAAATATATCATGAAACTATTTCCATGTCATAATATGTTATTCTGCCACACAATTTTCTTTTTTAAATTTAATTTTAATTATTTTTTTATACAGCAGGTTCTTATTAGCAATCCATTTCATACATATTAGTGTATATAAGTCAATCCCAATCTCCAAATTCATCACACCACCACCCCCAACACCGCTTTCCCCCCTTGGTGTCCATATGTTTGTTCTCTACATCTGTGTCTCAATTTCTGCCCTGCAAACCAGTTCATTTCTAGGTTCCACATATATGCGTTAATATACGACATTTGTTTTTCTCTTTCTGACTTACTTCACTCTGTATGACAGTCTCTAGATTAATCCACATCTCTACAAATGACACAATTTCGTTCCTTTTTATGGCTGAGTAATATTCCATTGTATATATGTACCACTTGTCTTTATTGATTCATCTGTCAATGGGCATTTAGGTTGCTTCCATGACCTGGCTCTTGTAAATAGTGTTGCAATGAACATTGGGGTGCATGTGTCTTTTTGAATTATGGTTTTCTCTGGGTATATGCCCAGTAATGGGATTGCTGGGTCATATGGTAATTCTGTTTTTAGTTTTTTAAGGAACCTCCATACTGTTCTCCATAGTGGCTGTATCAATTTACATTCCCACCAACAGTGCAAGAGGGTTCCCTTTTCTCCACACCCTCTCCAGCGTTTGTTGTTTGTAGATTTTCTGATGATGGTGTGAGGTGTGAGGTGACACCTCATTGTAGTTTTGATTTGCATTTCTCTACTAATTAGTGATGCTGAGCAGCTTTTCATGTGCTTATTGGCCATCTGTATGTCTTCTTTGGAGAAATGTCTATTTAGGTCTTCTGCCCATTTTTGGATTGGGTTGTTTGTTGTTTGAATATTGAGCTGCATGAGCAGTTTATATATTTTAGAGATTAATCCTTTGTCCATTGATTCGATGGCAAATATTTTCTCCCATTCTGAGGGTTGTCTTTTCATCTTGTTTGTAGTTTGCTTTGCAAAAGCTTTTAAGTTTCATTACGTCCCATTTGCTTATTTTTGTTTTTATTTCCATTACTCTAGGAGGTGGATCAAAAAAGATCGTGCTGCGATTTATGTCAAAGAGTGCTCTGCCTATGTTTTCCTCTAAGAGTTTTATACTGTCCAGTCTTACATATGGGTCTCTAATCCATTTAGTGTTTGTTTTTGTGTATGGTGTTAGGGAGTGTTCTAATTTCATTCTTTTACATGTAGCTCTCCAGTTTTCCCAGCACAATTTATTGAAGAGGCTGTCTTTTCTGCATTGTATATCCTTTCCTCTTTTTCATAGATTAGTTGACCATAGGTGAGTGGGTTTACCTCTGGGCTTTCTATCCTGTTCCATTGATCTATATTTCTGTTTTTGTGCCAGTACCATACTGTCTTGGTTACTGTAGCTTTGTAGTATAGTCTGAAGTCAGGGAGTCTGATTCCTCCAGCTCCATTTGTTTCCCTCAAGACTGCTTTGGTTATTCGGGGTCTTTTTTGTCTCCATACAAATTTTAAGATTTTTTGTTCTAGTTCTGTAAAAAATGCCATTGCTAATTTGATAGGGATTGCACTGAATCTGTAGATTGCTTTGGGTGGTACAGTCATTTTCATAATATTGATTATTCCAATCCAAGAACATGGTATATCTCTCCATCTGTTAGCATCATCTTTAATTTCTTTCATCAGTGTCTTACAGTTTTGTGCATACAGGTGTTTTGTCTCCCTAGGTAGGTTTATTCCTAGGTATTTTATTCTTTTTGTTGCAATGGTAAATGGGAGTGTTTCCTTAATTTCTCTCTAAGATTTTTCATCATTAGTGTATAGGAATGCAAGAGATTTCTGTGCATTTTGTTTCCCACTACTTTTCCAAATTCATTGATTAGCTCTAGTAGTTTTCTGGTAGCATCTTTATGATTCTCTATGTATAGTATCATGTCATCGGCAAACAGTGACAGTTTTATGTCTTTTTTCCAATTTGGATTCATTATATTTGTTTTTATTCTCTGATTGCCGTGGATAGGACTTCCAAAACTATGTTGAATAATAGTGGCAACAGTGGACATCCTTGTCTTGTTCCTGATTTCAGATGAAATGCTTTCAGTTTTTCACCATTGAGAATAACGTTTGTTGTGGGTTTTTTGTATATAGCCTTTAATATGTTGAGGTAGGTTGCCTCTATGCCCACTTTCTGGAGAGTTTTATCATAAATGGGTGCTGAATTTTGTCAAAGGCTTTTCCTGCATCTATTGAGATGATCATATGGTTTTTATTCTTCAATTTGTTAATATGGTGTATCACATTGTTGATTTGCATATATTGAAGAATCCTTACACCCCTGGGATAAATCCCACTTGATCATGGTGTATGATCCTTTTAATGTGTTGTTGTATTCTGTTTGCTAGTATTTTGTTGAGGATTTTTGCATCTATATTCATCAGTGATATTGGTCTGTAATTTTCTTTTTTTCTAGTATCCTTGTCTGGTTCTGGTATCAGGGTGATGGTGGCCTCATAGAATGAGTTTGGGAGTGTTCCTTCCTCTGCAACTTTTTGAAGGAGTTTGAGAAGGATGGTGTTAGCTCGTCTCTAAATGGTTGATAGAATTCACCTGTGAAGCCATCTGGTCCTGGACTTTTGTTTGTTGGAAGATTTTTAATCAGAGTTTCAATTTCAGTGCTTGTGATTGGTCTGCTCATATTTTCTATTTCTTCCTGGTTAAGTCTTCGAGAGTATAGCTTTCTAAGAATTTGTCCATTTCTGCCAGGTTGTCCATTTTATTGGCATGGAGTTGCTTATAGTAGTCTCTTAGGATGCTTTGTATTTCTGCGGTGTCTGTTAAGACTTCTTTTTCATTTTCTAAATTTATCGATTTCAGTCCTCTCCCTCTTATTCTTGATGACTCTGGCTAATGGTTTATCAATTTTGTTTATCTTCTCAAAGAACCAGCTTTTAGTTTTATTGATCTTTGCTATTGTTTTCTTTGTTTCTATTTCATTTATTTCTGCTCTGGTCTTTATGATTTCTTTCCTTCTGCTAACTTTGGTTTTGTTTGTTCTTCTTTCTCTAGGTATTTTAGGTGTAACGTTAGATTTTTTATTTGAGATTTTTCTTGTTTCTTGAGGTAGGCTTGTATAGCTATAAACTTCCCTCTTAGAACTGCTTTTGCTGAATCCCATAGGTTTTGGATCGTTGTATTTTCATTGTCATTTGGCTCTAGGTATTTTTTGATTTCTTCAGTGAACTCTTGGTTATTTAGTAACGTATTGCTTAGACTCCATGCGTTTGTGTTTTTTACGTTCTGTTCTCTGTAATTGATTTCTAATCTCATAGCGTTGTGGTCAGAAAAGATGCCTGATATGATTTCATTTTTCTTAAATTTACTGAGGCTTGATTTGTGACCAAAGATGTGATATATTCTGGAGAATGTTCCATGTGCACTTGAGAAGAAAGTGTAATCTGCTGTTTTTGGATGGAATTTCTTCTAAATGTCAATTAAATCTACCTGGTCTACTGTATCATTTAAAGCCCTTGCTTTCTTATTAATTTTCTGTTTGGATGATCTGTCCATTGGTGTAAGTGAGGTGTTAAAGTCCCCCACTATTATTGTGTTACTGTCGATTTCCTCTTTTACAGCTGTTAGCAGTTGCCATATGTACTGAGGTTCTCCTGTGTTGGGTGCATGTATAATTGTTGTATCTTCTTCTTGAATTGATCCCTTGATCATTATGTAGTGTCCTTCCTTGTCTCTTGTAACATTCTTTATTTTAAAGTCTATTTTATCTGATAGGAGTAGCACTACTCCAGGTTTCTTTTGATATCCACTTGCATGGAATATCTTTTTCCATCCCCTCAGTTTCAGTCTGTATGTATCCCTAGGTCTGAAGTGGGTCTGTTGTAGACAGCACATATATGGGTCTTGTGTTTGTATCCATTCAGTGAGCCTCTGTCTTTTGGTTGGAGCATTTAATCCATTCACGTTTAAGGTAATTATCAATACATATGTTGCTATTACCATTTTTTAAATTGTTTTGGGGGTGTTTTGGTAGGTCCTTTTCTTCTCTGTGTTTCCCACTTAGAGAAATTCCTTTAGCATTTGTTGTAGAGCTGGTTTTGTGGTGCTGATTTCCCTTAGCTTTTGCTTGTCTGTAAAGCTTTTGATTTCTCCATCGAATCCTAATGGGATCCTTGCTGGGTAGAGTAATCTTGGTTGTAGGTTCTTCCCTTTCATCACTTTAAATATGTCATGCCACTCCCTTCTGGCTTGTAGAGTTTCTGCTGAGAAATCAGCTCTTAACCTTATGGGAGTTACCTTCTATGTTATTTGTCATTTTTCCCTTGCTGCTTTCAATAATTTTTCTTTGTCTTTAAGTTTTGCCAGTTTGATGAGTATGTGTCTCGGTATGTTTCTCCTTGGGTTTATCCTGTATGGGACTCACTGCACTTCCTGGACTTGGGTGGCTATTTTCTTTCCCATGTTAGAGAAGTTTTCAACTATAATCTCTTCAAATATTTTCTCGGGTCCTTTCTCTCTCTCTTCTCCTTCTGAGACCCTATAATGTGAATGTTGTTGTGTTTAATGTTGTCCCAGAGGCCTCTTAGGCTGTCTTCATTTCTTTTCATTCTTTTTTTTTATTCTGCTCCACAACTGTGAATTCCACCTTTCTGTCTTCCAGGTCACTTATCCGTTCTTCTGCATCAGTTATTCTGCTATTCTGATTCCTTCTAGTGTAGTTTTCATTTCAGTTATTGTATTCTTCATCTCTGTTTGTTTGTTCTTTAATTCTTCTAGGTCTTTGTTAAATATTTCTTGCATCTTCCCGTTCTTTGCCTCCATTCTTTTTTGGAGGTCCTGGATCATCTTCACTATCATTATTCTGAATTCTTTTTCTGGAAAGTTGCCTATCTCCACTTCATTTAGTTGTTTTTCTGGGGTGTTATCTTATTCCTTCATCTGGTACATAGCCCTCTGCCTTTTCATCTTGTCTATCTTTCTGTGAATGTGATTTTTGTTCCACAAGCTGCAGGATTGTAGTTATTCTTGCTTCTGCTGTCTGCCCTCTGGTGGATGAGGCCATCTAAGAGGCTTGTGCAAGTTTCCTGATGGGAGGGACTGGTGGTGGGTAGAGCTGGCTGTTGGTCTGGTGGGCAGAGCTCAGTAAAGCTTTAATTCGCTTGTCTGCTGATGGATGGGGCTGGATTCCCTCTGTGTTGGTTGTTTGGCCTGAGGCAACTCAACACTGGAGCCTACCCGGGCTCTTTGTTGGTGCCAATGGCGGACTCTGGTAGGGGTCACACCAAGGAGTATTTCCCTGAATTTCTGCTGCCAGTGTCCTGTCCTTATGGTGAGACCCCCCACCTCTGCAGGAGACCCTCCAACACTAGCAGGTAGGTCTGCTTCAGTTTCCTAAGGAGTCACTGCTCCTTCCCCTGGGTCCCGATGTGCACACTACTTTGTGTGTGCCCTCCAAGAGTGGAGTCTCTGTTTCCCCCAGTCGCGTCAAAGTCCTGAAATCAAATCCTGCTAGCCTTCAAAGTCTGATTCTCTAGGAATTTCTCCGCCTTTCCTAGGTTAGGAAGACTGACGTGGGGCTCAGAACCTTCACTCCAGTGGGTTGATTTCTGTGGTATAAGTATTCTCCAGTTTGTGAGTCACCCACCCTGCAGTTACGGGATTTGATTTTATTGTGATTGCGCCCCTCCTACCATCTCACTGTGGCTTCTCCTTTTGTCTTTGGATGTGGGGTATCTTTTTTGGTGAGTTGCAGTGTCTTCCTGTTGAAGATTGTTCAGCAGTTAGTTGTGATTCCAGTGCTCTCACAAGAGGGAGTGAGAGCACGTCCTTCTACTTCACCATCTTGAACAAACCTGTGACTGGCCTCTTTCCACATAATGTTCAATGTCTGCAAAAGCCTATATGGACATTCTGTGATTTACTTAATCAATCTCCTGTTAGTCCTTCAGATTTTTCCCAAGATTTTGCTATTATAAGCAGTGTTGTAATAGACAAATCTATCACAGATAGATCTATACTCTAAGACCATTTCTTTAGGCTATACCTTAGAAAATGGAATTTCTAGATAAATATTATTTTAAAATATAAAGTCTTTCTTGGTACAATGTATCAACTTGCTTTCTAGAAACGTTTTTATCATATTAAATTCATATTGGCCATGCGTCATAAAGACTGCCTTCCATACCCTCACCAAAACTTGGAACTGTTACCCCTTTATAGCTCTGCCTATTTGATACTTAAGAGGTAGCATTACCTTTCCATTTTCTGTAAGTGTATTGCCTATAGGCATTTCATTTGTGAATTGCTTAAAAACAGAAACTTCACAGCAGTACCTCCGTCTAAGATGAAATTGGAACCTGAAATAGTACAATTAAGCTTCATATAATACATAAATATGGGTTGAAGAATAGGATTTAACAGAACTCAAATAAGCAGCTAGATTTCCCTTATGGCACATCTTCAAAAACTCATCTGAAATCAAGGCATAAATTAAGCAATGGAAAATTATGGAATTGCTAACATCCAACTTTTGCCGAAACCACGTTACTTTTCAAAAACAAAGACAAAAACCTTATTATTACCCTTAGCTTCTCTTTCACTTTTCAAACCAATATTCTTCAACTCAGTCCTTGAAAAGGGGAGAGACCTTATAACCCACATCTAGGTTCTTCCTGATCCACTTAAAACTGATTATCAAGACCCAGCTCCCTTGATGGGTGGTGGGATTGAATCCATGACAGAGGGTCACCATGGGTGGCACAGTCAGCAGGCCATCTGATGGTGGCAACTCAGCAGGTCAGTGTCTGGGGGTTCTGACCTTCAACCATATCGAAACAAGGCAATTTCATGTAAGAGACTGCAAACTAGGGCCAGACATGTACAGTGCCCAACTCTAATCATTATTAAATCATCACGTAGGTAAACATTACTACTCATTTTTTTGCTGCCTGACCCACACCATTATCCAACTGACACCTCTCTCAGAGAAAATAATTTGCAGTAGACAAGAGTTGAAAATACTATGCAACTGTGTATTTATTTAAATAGTGTATTTAAAATATAACTTTTTCTCTAAAAATTATAATGTACAAACATTATTGTCAAATATACATACAGAAAATAAAAGGGATTTGGACAGCAGGGAGGATAAATGGTTCCTGTCTGTACCACAATAGGTAGTACAGGTATTTGGGGATGTGTTTAGTGTTAGCATCTGTTTTCCTTAATTATCATGGAGAAAGAACTTCATGGAACTCTTCTACTGCAAAGAGCTTCTTTTTTTTTTTTTCCTTTTCCCACAAATAATTCTTTCCAAGCCTGTCTAACAATAGGTGGCTTATGATTTAGTCAAAATCTACCTTTACCATTAGCCCTTTGCAGGACGTATATCTAAATACCACAATTCCTAGGAGTCTAAGTTTGTCTTTAAAAAAGAACATAAAGAGAGAAACACCCAGCTCTACCCACCGCCAGTCCCTCCCATCAGGAAATTTGCACAAGCCTCTTAGATAGCCTCATCCACCAGAGGGCAGACAGCAGAAGCAAGAAGAACTACAATCCTGCAGCCTGTGAAACAAAAACCACATTCGCAGAAAGATAAGATGAAAAGGCAGAGGGCTATGTACCAGATGAAGGAAGAAAATAAAACCCCAGAAAAACAACTAAATGAAGTGGAGATACACAACCTTCCAGAAAAAGAATTCAGAATAATGATAGTGAAGATGATCCGGGACCTCCAAAAAACAATGGAGGCAAAGATCAAGAAGATGCAAGAAATGATTAACAAAGGCCTAGAAGAATTAAAGAACAAACAAACAGAGATGAACAATATCATAACTGAAATGAAAAATACACTAGAAGGAATCAATAGCAGAATAACTGAGGCAGAAGAAGATAAGTGACCTGAAAGACAGAATGGTGGAATTCACTGCTGTAGAACAGAATAAAGAAAAAAGAATGAAAACAAATGAAGACAGCCTAAGAGACCTCTGGGACAACATTAAACGCAACAACATTCACGTCATAGGGTCCCAGAAGGAGAAGAGAGAGAGAAAGGACCCGAGAAAATATTTGAAGAGATTATAGTTGAAAACTTCCCTAACATGGGAAAGAAAATAGCCACCCAAGTCCAGGAAGTGCAGTGAGTCCCATACAGGATAAACCCAAGGGGAAACACACCGAGACACATACTCATCAAACTGGCAAAACTTAAAGACAAAGAAAAATTATTGAAAGCAGCAAGGGAAAAATGACAAATAACATAGAAGGTAACTCCCATAAGGTTAAGAGCTGATTTCTCAGCAGAAACTCTACAAGCCAGAAGGGAGTGGCATGACATATTTAAAGTGATGAAAGGGAAGAACCTACAACCAAGATTACTCTACCCAGCAAGGATCCCATTAGGATTCGATGGAGAAATCAAAAGCTTTACAGACAAGCAAAAGCTAAGGGAAATCAGCACCACAAAACCAGCTCTAGAACAAAGGCTAAAGGAACTTCTCTAAGTGGGAAACAAAAGAGAAGAAAAGGACCTACAAAAGCAAACCCAAAACAATTAAGAAAATGGTCATAGGTACATACATATCAATAATTACCTTAAACGTGAATGGATTAAATGCTCCAACCAAAAGACACAGGCTTGCGGAATGGATGCAAAAAGAAGACCCATATATATGCTGTCTACAACAGACCCACTTCAGACCTAGGGACACATACAGACTGAAACTGAGGGGATGGAAAAAGATATTCCATGCAAATGGATATCAAAAAAAAAGCTGGAGTAGCGCTACTCCTATCGGATAAAATAGACTATAAAATAAAGAATGTTACAAGAGACATGGTAGAGCACTACATAATGATCAAGGGATCAATTCAAGAAGAAGATATAACAATTATATATGCAACCAACACAGGAGCATCTCAATACATAAGGCAACTGCTAACAGCTGTAAAAGAGGAAATCGACAGTAACACATAATAGTGAGGGATTTTAACACCTCATTTTCACCAGTGGACAGATCATCCTAAATGAAAATAAAAAAGGAAACAGAAGCTTTAAATGACACAATAGACCAGATGGATTTAATTGATATTTATAGGACATTCCATCCAAAAACAGCAGATTACACTTTCTTCTCAAGTGCGCACAGAACGTTCTCCAGGATAGATGACATCTTGGGTCACAAATCAAGCCTCAGTAAATTTAAGAAAACTGAAATCATATCAGGCATCTTTTCTGACCCTGACGCTATGAGATTAGAAATTAATTTCAGGGGAAAAAACGTAAAAAAGACAAACACATGGAGAAGTTACCTAATAAACAAGAGATCACTGAAGAAATCAAAGAGGAAATCAAAAACTACCTAGAGGCAAATGACAATGAAAACACGATGATCCAAAACCTATGGGATGCAGCAAAAGCAGTTCTAAGAGGGAAGTTTATAGCTATACAAGCCTACCTCAAGAAACAAGAAAAATCTCAAATAAAAAATCTAACCTTACACCTAAAGGAACAAGAGAAGGAAGAACAAACAAAACCCAAAGTTAGCAGAAGGAAAGAAATCATAAACATCAGAGCAGAAATAAATGAAATAGAAACAAAGAAAACAATAGCAAAGATCAATAAAACTAAAAGCTGGTTCTTTGAGAAGATAAACAAAATTGATAAACCATTAGCCAGACTCATCAAGATAAAGAGGGAGAGGACTCAAATCAGTAAAATTAGAAATGACAAAGGAGAGTTACAAAAGACACCACAGAAATACAAAGCATCCTAAGAGACTACTAAAAGCAACTCCATGCCAATAAAATGGACAACCTGGAAGAAATGGAAAAATTCTTAGAAAGCAATAACCTTCGAAGACTTAACCAGGAAGAAATAGAAAATATGAACAGACCAATCACAAGTAATGAAATTGAAACTGTGATTAAAAATCTTCCAACAAACAAAAGTCCAGGACCAGATGGCTTCACAGGTGAATTCTATCAAACATTTAGAGAAGAGGTAACACCCATCCTTCTCAAACTCTTCCAAAAAATTGAGGAGGAAGGAACACTCCCAAACTCATTCTATGAGGCCACCGTCACCCTGATACCAAAACCAGACAAAGATACTACAAAAACAGAAAATTACAGACCAATGTCACTGATGAATATAGATGCAAAAATCCTCAACAAAATACTAGCAAACAGAATACAACAACACATTAAAAGGATCATACACCATGATCAAGTAGGATGTATTGCAGGGATGCAAGGATTCTTCAATATACGCAAATCAATCAATGTGATACACCATATTAACAAACTGAAGAATAAAAACCATATGATCATCTCAATAGATGCAGAAAAAGCTTTTGACAAAATTCAACACCGGCTTATGATAAAAACTCTCCAGAAAGTGGGCATAGAGGGAACCTACCTCAACATAATAAAGGCCATATACGACAAACCCACAGCAAACATCATTCTCAATGGTAAAAAACTGAAAGCATTTCCTCCAAGATCAGGAATAAGACAAGGATGTCCACTCTCACCACTATTATTCAACATACGTTTGGAAGTCCTAGCCTCGTCAGAGAAGAAAAAGAAATAAAAGGAATACAAATTGGAAAAGAAGAAGTAAAACTGTCACTGTTTGCAGATGACATGATACATAGAGAATGCTAAAGATGCCACCAGAAAACTACTAGAGCTAATCAATGAATTTGGTAAAGTAGCAGGATACAAAATTAATGGACAGAAATCTCTTGCATTCCTATACACTGATGAAAAATCTTAGAGAGAAATTAAGAAAACACTCCCATTTACCACTGCAACAAAAAGAATAAAATACCTAGGAATAAACCTAGCTAAGGAGACAAAAGACCTGTATGCAGAAAACTATAAGACACTGATGAAAGAAGTTAACAATGATACTAACAGATGGAGAGATATACCATGTTCTTGGATTGGAAGAATCAATATTGTGAAAATGAATCTACTACCCAAAGCAATCTACACATTCAGTTCAATCCCTATCAAATTACCAATGGCACTTTTTACGGAACTAGAACAAAAAATCCTAAAATTTGTATGGACACACAAAAGACCCCAAATAGCCAAAGCAATCTTGAGAACGAAAAACGGAGCTGGAGGAATCAGACTTACTGACTTCGGACTATACTACAAAGCTACAGAAATCAAGACAATATGGTACTGGCACAAAAACAGAAATATAGATCAATGGAAAAGGATAGAAAGCCCAGAGGTAAACCCATGCACCTATGGTCGACTAATCTATGACAAAGGACGCAAGGATATACAGTGGAGAAAAGACAGTCTCTTCCATAAGTGGTGCTGGGAAAACTGGATGGCTACATGTAAAAGAATGACATTAGAACACTCCCTAACACCATACACAAAAATAAACTCACAATGGATTAGAGGCCTAAATGCAAGACCAAACACTATAAAACTCTTAAAGGAAAACATATGAAGAACACTCTTTGACATAAATCAAAGCAAGATCTTTTTTAATCCACCTTCTAGAGTGATGGAAATAGAAACAAAAATAAACAAATGGGACCTAATGAAACTTAAAAGCTTTTGCACAGCAAAGAAACCATAAACAAGACACAAGGACAATCCTCCGAATGGGAGAAAATATTTGCAAACGAATCAACGGACAAAGGATTAGTCTCCAAAATACATAAACAGCTCATGCAGCTCAATATTAAAAAAAAACAAACAACCCAATCCAAAAATGGGCAGAAGACCTAAATAGACAGTTCTCCAAAGAAGACATACAGATGGTCAAGAAGCACATGAAAAGCTGCTCAACATCACTAATTATTAGAGAAATGCAAATCAAAACTACAAAGAGGTATCACCTCACACCAGTTAGAATGGGCTTCATCAGAAAATCTACAAACAACAAATGCTGGAGAGGGTGTGGAGAAAAGGGAACCCTCTTGCACTGTTGGTGGGAATGTAAATTGATACATCCACTATGGAGAACAGTATGGAGGTTCCTTAAAAAACTAAAAATAGAATTACCATATGACCCTGCAATCTCACTACTGGGCATATACCCAGAGAAAACCATAATTCAAAAAGACACATGCACCCCAATGTTCATTGCAGCACTGTTTACAATAGCCCTGTCATGGAAACAACCTAAATGCCCATCGACAGATGAATGGATAAAGAAGATGTGGTACATATATACAATGGAATATTACACAGCCATAAAAAGGAAAGAAACTGGGTCATTTGTTGAGACATGGATGGATCTAGAGATTGTCATACAGAGTGAAGTAAGTCAGAACGAGAAAAACAAATATCGTATAGTAACGCATATATGTGGAACCTAGAAAAATGGTACAGATGAACCAGTTTGCAGGGCAGAAATTGAGACTCAGATGTAGAGAACAAATGTATGGACACCAAGGGTGGAAAGCCGCGGGGGGGTGGGGGTGTGATGTGATGAGTTGGGTGATTGGGATTGACATGTATACACTGATGTGTATAAAATTGATGACTAATAAGAACCTACTATATAAAAAAAAATAAGGCTTCCCTGGTGGCACAGTGGTTGAGAGTCCGCCTGCCGATGCAGGGGACACGGGTTCGTGCCCCGGTCCGGGAAGATCCCACATGCCGTGAAGCAGCTAGGCCCGTGAGCCATGGCCGCTGAGCCTGCGCGTCCGGAGCCTGTGCTCCGCAATGGGAGAGGCCCCAACAGTGAGAGGCCCGCATACCGCAAAAAAAAAAAAAAAAAAAAGATAAAACCTATTTATTAGGTTTATAGACATGTGTGCAATTAAAAAAAAAAAAACTACTGTTACCTTCAGAAAAAAAAATAAAAGAACATAAAAAGTTTGAATACTTACCAATACTGGTCAAGTTAGCAGAATGTCTTGGGGTAATCATACTAAAACATGAACATTTCTTAATGAGAGATTTAAGTCATTTAAAATATCCTTTGGGGCTTCCCTGGTGGCACATTGGTTGAGAGTCCGCCGGCCGATGCAGGGGACACGGGTTCGTGCCCCGGTCCGGGAAGATCCCACATGCCGTGGAGCGGCTGGGCCCGTGAGCCATGGCCGCTGAGCCTGCACGTCCGGAGCCTGTGCTCTGCAACGGGAGAGGCCACAACAGTGAGAGGCCCGTGTACCGCAAAATAAATAAATGTATAAATAAATAAAATATCCTTTGATCCTACACACAGTTAGAAAACTGAAAGCCTTTTTCCCCCTAAAGATATGGTCTGCCTGTGCCAGCCTTCTTAGTTGGTGAGCAAAAGTCAGTGTCACAGAGATTTCCGTTCCTGTAGCACTACAGAACAGAGTCAGTGTACAAACCACAGCATTTATAAAGAGAGGAAACTAAAAATGTATTTTATACCCAACCCACTCATGGCAAATTGGGATATTACTAATTTTGGATTGAATTGAATGTCACCTTGATTAAATTGTGTTCTTGATTACATTTTGTACTACTTTGTTACTCTTTTCCTTCTCTATCAAAAATGAAATGATAAAAAGTTTAAAATGGAACTCCAAAGTGACATGAAGTTCACTTTGCAAAACTTAGAACACAGAAGCCTCCCCAAGGAGCCTACTTTTATAGCTATGAAATGTTTTATCTAAATTTCAAAAATATCCAGGATCAACCAACAGGAGGGGAAAATGTATTCAGTAAACATCCATTTAGTATCCAATACGCCAAAGTCACTGTACATAGTAAGGTGAGAGGTGTGATGATAAAGGAGCTTTGTACCCTCGAATTGTTCAGTTTGGGGAGTTAATTTTCACAGCTTTTCAAATGATTACATGAATAACTTTAATATAAGACAGTATGTGACAAGAGCGGTAAGAGAGGTAAATACCTTCTGGCCAGGAAGGGTTTCATAAGGATGGAAACAAGAATTAGTGGAGGTGACAGGAAGGGCCTTTTCATGCTAATAATCTGAAAATCATCTTGCTAAAAGTATTTAAGCTATAACCATACTACAAGAGTGGTGACCATGGCCTTTCCACAAGCCTGGGGAACTGACATCCTCTCTAGAGGTAGAACAGTCTCCTGTCCTTCACCAAACCCTATAGTTTCCAACAACAAACAAGACTCTCCCCATCTAGAATTTCTCTAGCTGGTTGGCAAAGGTGTAAAAGGGAAATTCACGCCTGTTCATGAACTATTTCCTACTGAGGACAGGAAGCTTATACGCTTAATGATCATCTCCCCATTCCCTTTCCCTATTTTCTCCCATCAGTTGAGACACGTGGGAAAGAACTGATACCTGCCCCAAAGAGACTAGAGCCTGATTCTCAGGCTGACTCAGATATTTTGGCAACATAAATTATCACAGATCCACCAAATACATTTCTTTTTGAATACTTATACCTGCACCCTCAAATTCAGAATTGAAATCAATTGATGAAGCAGAATTAATTGAGCACCTTGTTAACAACTGAATGGGATAAACAGATGGAAGAACCACAGTTACTGCTCTCTAACAAAGCACTTATAACTGTCTTGGGAGAAAGACATATGAAAAGCTAACTAACAAGAAAGTATGAAAACATCAGAGGTAGTGCTGACAAATTTACACCATTAAAGTTTATTTAAAGGAAACATCCGTCGGGGTATGTGCCTATAAAATGCTTCATGAAAGAGGTGAGGCTTGTAGACATCAGACATGTGGGGAACTGGAAAGAGCACATCAGTCCGGCAAAGGAAGGGGCTAGTGTGGGCAAAGGACACAACCTGGAACACCTTCGGGGTCTTGTTTGGGAAAGAGAGAGGGAGTCACTCTACCTGGGACAGAGAAAGCAGAAAAGATAATGTTGTGCAGGGATGTTGAGGCCATCTGTGGAGGACCTTGAACTTTGACTAAAACATGTGTATGTATAAATGAGCCTATATCCATTTACTTAAAACTGGTTTAATATGCTTGGCTTTGGTAACTTTACCCCTAAATGATCATTTTAAAACTCTTTCATGAACACAAGATTTATATGAATTATGAAGTGTTGGGGTGGTTTTGAAACCAGGCCTTATAAAAGTATCACCCAATTTAACTGCTTATTAAAAATCCAGATCCCTAGTCATAACCCAGGAATATTCTAGAAAGAAATTTAAAATGTGACACAGAGTTATGTTAAAGGAGTTCAGGCTTGCGAGTCATTCACGATTTAAAATATGCCTCTACCACTTACTAATTGTGGGACCATAGGCATATCACTTAGCCTCTCTGAGCTGAGTTTCTTCATCTGTAGAATTAGTATAATGCCATATAGTTCATATGTTTATTGTGAGAATTAAATGAAATAAATCACACAAAGCACTTGGCCTAGTGTGTGGTTTCATGGTGGAGGCTCAATAAATGATACCTTATATAACTGTTCCCAGGTGGTGCCCATGAGAAAAGAACGTGAAGGACAGACTGAAGACATTGTGTAAATGGATTGATTGGATGTGGGCAGTGAGTGAGAGGAAGGTGTCAGAGGTAGCCCAGCTCTTGCACCTTACTGACTTACCAGTGCCCTCTCCTCTCTTATACCCAGATCACTCCATTCAGCCACAGTTGGGTCATTGCCTTTGTTCCAGCATTCTCACTCATTGCCACCAAAGTGCTCACTGCTCTGGGGACAAGTTAGGTAAAATCAAGCCTTAAAGCACTGTGGTGAGTCACACTGTCTCTCTCATTGCAGCTGCCACCTCCAAGTGTGTCTGCCTATTGCCCTCCCAGTGCTTCAAGAGTGGAGACCAGCTCTTCTGCGTCAAAATGGGATCATCAATGAGCCAGAGAACAGTGAACATCTGTGAAGTAGGAGCTGTCAGGTGTGCCAACAGGAAAGTGGAAATACTGCATCCCGGGAGGTGTTAGACCTAACACAGTTACTGATAAACAGATTTACTGCCCCAAAATAATCCCTACAAAAGGACACTCTTGAACCAACAGCAGACTGTCATACCCAGGAGTTACCAACATAAATCCTTTTGTGTTCATTTCACATTATTGTTCTCCCTGCCTCCCATGTCTTCTCCCCTGTCCAGTTCCCATCCATGATGCTCTGTAGCATACCCCTAGGTAATAACGTCCACATCAATCTAATAAATTCTTCTGTTCATGTTGCACTAAAATGATGGGACTTCTGAGGACCTTATGAAGCCTATGGTATTAAGCATCCTGACAAGTAGAAATCAGAACAAAAACTGTAATTTTCTTCAATGAATCAATAAGCATAGAAATCTACAACAACTTGTATAACACATTCTTGAAAACCAACCTTCATGCATTCACTCAACAAATAATTGTGAATGTCTACAATGTTCCCAGTACTGTTCAAGGTGCTGGGGAATCAGCAGTGACTAAAACATACAAAAGCCCTTGCCTTCATAAAGCTCACATTCATGTGGAGGAGGACATACAGAACATAAAATAAGCAAATAAAATATATGGTATGTTTGATGGTGATAATTGCTATGGAGAAGATAATGCAAGGAAAGGTGAGTCCCATCCTTAATCCTCGTCTTACACGAGGAAATATTCTATAGTTAATAAGCATCACAGTAAGGATGATTGGACTCAAGTGGAAGTTGCCTTGCTTGAAGTAGTTAATAAACTTCTGGAGTTTTCTCCTTAGGAGACTCTCTTTGCCTCAGCTAAAGTGCATCAGAAAGCTTTTAAGCTAAAGTGTGTGATGGATGGAAAATCATAAGAGAACTTCAAAGGAATAATTTTTAAGGTAAGGCATATCTTTCGTATTAGGCCATACCAAGTAGACACCCACTTCTTAGAGTATCATTTTGAATTGAGGAAGAGAAACATCTTTGGAACAGCAGTTCTCAAACACGAGTGCACATTGGAATCGCTTGGAGCACTTGCTAATATAGATGCCTGCGACCTAGCCCCAGTTTCTGGTTCAGCAGTTCTGGGGTGGGGCCTGAGAATCTATATTTCTAACAACTTTCCATGTGGGACTGCTCATGATGATCAGAGGTGTCGCATTGTGAGAACACTTAGCCTAGAAATGGAGTCATCAAACAGCTAATACAACTACTGAAATAATGATCTCAAAACTTTAGCCAGCCAATCTCCAAGCAGGTGAGTGGAAGCAGATTCCCTTCCTCTAAAACTCACTGGGATGCCCAGCTAATGGAAGGGGTCTATGAGTCACAGCCACCTGGCAGCACCCTCTTTAGACCTTATACATTAAATCTCACTCCTCCATCTCATTAATCATAAGATCTTGGCAAAAATATAAAACATCTTGGAATATCAAAGGCTAAGTATGAGGAAGGGAAAAACCAAGAAAGAGAAAACACATTTTCCTGGTGTGACGGCAATTGAGTGGGAATTGATCTTTGCCCAGGAGTCAGTGACGCATCTTTTCCCCAGTCATGCCACCCTACACCCCTCTCACTACAAAAATGGTGCAGGCCACTCTTGTAAGCTTCGTGCCTTCAGCACTCCCAAGACGCCAAAGTGAGGGCAAAGTTTAGGCATGAAATATTCCCACATTCAAAGGAGAACCACCAACAACTGAGTCAAGACACTTTGCTCAGGACTGACGATTCTCACACCAGCTCCACACCTTTCCGGGCTGTACAGCAAGACTAGGGGTGGGAGGGGAGCCATAGGGAGCTGCGGGCGCAGGAAGGCAGTGCTCATAGTAAGAGTCCTGTTATCTCCCTCAAGTCCTTTTCTTCTCCTTGCTGAGGAGGAGGATGCTGTAAGTATCCACTGAAGCCAGGCAACCAAAGCCTTGAAAGAATCATTTGTTAGGGCACCGACATCCAGGATATACAGTGCTGCCCTCGACGGCTGGAGGCTGTGGAATCAGAGCTGCCACTGGTGAGCAGGTTGCTGGAGGAGTTTCTGGGAGGCATGGATTCACACCGGGAGAGTTCTCTCTTACAGGAGCACAAGACCACTTCCTGCCTAGGGCATGCTGAAGGCAGGATGATGACAGAGTGGTCTGCACTGTTTCCATAGTGACAAGGGAGTGCTGTGGCATGACTGGGAAAAAGATGGATGCAGCCCTTTCTCCATCTCAGTCCCAGGGTGTAAGGAAAGAATGGAGAACTTTGGTGGTTCCCATGGCTCCCTAGGAAGGAGCAGAGAGAAGAGGAAAAGCAGGTGCTCTGAGGCCACCCTGCATCTTGGACATGAACCTACGGGAAGCATCAAATGGAGACTTAGCTGTCTCTCTCACAGGAAGTTCTGGGGGACAGTGTTGGTAGGAGAAAAGCAAACACCACCCCAGGGAGACACAGGGGCCACCAATAACACAGGACCAGATTCACTGAGAACAAGACCAAAGGGGACACCCCATCACTGACTCCTGCCGTCTCTCTGAGTCCACTTCTTTCCAACACCAGATCCAGCAGATGCAGGGGACAAGGTGTCCTAGAATGAGACATGCCTCTCCATCACTTCTATGAGGGGTAGGAAATTTGCGAGAACAATCCTCATCAAGACCCCAAGTCCTCTGACCCAGAAGCCTGGCTGACACTGGAGGTGGGGAAAGAGATGAGATGTAAATTGGATATAAGATTAGAGACTTAAACTGGACTGACTTTTTAAAATAGTGACTGACCAGCAATCCATGTGATCTGTCTCAGACTTAATTGAGGCAAGAGAAGACAGGGATTTGGCAGAACCTAGAGAAAACCATGACTATTATTAGCTTGCTGGGGCTACCATAACAAAGTACCACAACCTGTGTGGCTTAAAATAACAGAAACATATTGTCTCATGGTTCTGGAGGCCAGAAATCTGAAATCAATCTGTCCACCAGGCCACGTTCCTTCTGAAGACTCTAGGAGAGGATTCTTCCCTGCCCCTCTGGCTTTTGGTGTTTGCCGGAAATCCTTGCCATTCCTTGGTTTGCAGATGCATCACTCCAGTCTTTGCCTCCATTACCTCATGGCCACCTTCACTGCCTTCCTTCTGTGCATGTCTGTCTGCCCAAATGTGCATCATCTTATGAGGAGAGCAGCCTTGTTGGATTAGTGTCCACTCTAATGACCTCATCGTAATTAGATTACATCTGCAAAGACCCTATTTCTAAATAGGTTTACATTCGCAGGTACCAGGGGTTTGGACTTCAACTTATCTTTTACTGCAGACACAATTCAACTCACAGCACTGTGACTGGGAAAAAAATGTTTCCTGTTTATACCCCATAATATAATCGAAGGTTTATACCAGCTATTGCATTCATATTGTTTGATTAAAATCAGTCAAGCTTGCTTGTTTGCTTTAAAGTATTTTATTCTTTAACTTGTAGCAATCTTCCTTTTTAATGGTCATGTTTGCTTTAAAGTATTTTATTCTTTAACTTGTAGCAATCTTCCTTTTTAATGGTCATTGGTTTAATTGGTCATTGGTTTTTACCACTTTAGTTACCTTTGTTTCAAAGGATTTTTTTAGTGCAGGAATCCATTAAAGTTTGCATTAGGCTAATTTGTATACCATTTACCCGTTGAATTTTTCACACTTTGACATTAATATTTTTTAACGTTTTTATTGGAGTATAATTGCTTTACAACCTTGTGTTAGTTTTTGTATAACAAAGTGAATCAGCTATATGACATTAATATTAATATCGCAATTTAGTACAGTAAGTGTTAAGAGCTAGTGATAAAATTGTCATCATGAAGCAGAGCGCAAAACTGAAACATATTAAATACCTGGAATTTGGACCTAGAATCTCCTGCACTGTCCTAGAAGATTAAACAAATTCTAGATCAAAGGTAAAATCTTCATCCTCTTAGGCTATTAGAGATGAATGCTAAGCTTTGGTGCCTGTAGCTTAAATAACTGGAAACCAACTCAGGTCTTTTTTTTAACATGGATTTTAATTTTTGTTGATTTTGCAAGATATTGACAAAATAAATGAGACCCCAGTTTAAAGAACTTTATAAATAGATGCGCTATATATCTCAGATGTCCTAGAAGCACAGAGTTCTAAGACTGTGCTTTTTTCCAGTCTTCTGGTGGGGTGATATTCAAGTTTAAATGATGATTTCCTCTTTTTGGCGGTCTTCAGTAAAGCTCAGTAAATTTTAGACTAAATTGTTACTCTTTCTACAAAAGCCTGCAACTCCCACAACCAACATTCCTTAGAGTTAAAGACTGAGATCTTCTGTTGTTTCCAGAAGAGCACCCACAAGCTAAACAGAACCCACATCCCTTCCTAAATTCTGAGTAACAAGAATCTGACATATCATGATGGCTCTGGTTGGTGTTGGGAACCAAATACCCTGAGGCTTGATTAACTGGATTCTGAATGACTGGCTGTCTCCAAGGTCACCTTCATTCTTTTGGGATATATTGTGTGTGGAATCAATGAGGCATCCAGTTTTTAACCAAATAAATGGCCTGCAAAATTATACTTGTATCCATTTTATTTTATGAGCATGAGACAGGCCACTGCTACACTATTTGTCTTCTTAATAAGTTCTAGCTACACAGCTTCAGCCCCATGTGTCAAATATCAGTTAGCAGAGGTACGTGTCACCAGTCAAGGGACTCCAAAGGACGGATGGTACATTGAAAATCATGCTCACAAAGATTTATATAGAAGATGTTCATCACATTATTTATAATAGCAAAAAAATGACAGAGCCTAAACGTCCAATAATAAATTATGCCCCCTTTATATGAGTATGTCAGTATGAGACCACTGACAAGCATCTTTTAAAAAAGATTTTAAAGGACATAATAAAGTGAAAAGTCAGGCTGCAATACTATATATACTGAGAGTTGTGTAAACTGTGTGTATACACATGCCTTTAAAAACAATGACTGGGAGAACGAATCTCTGGAATTTGGAGTTATTTTTATTTTCTTATTTATGTTTTTCTGCATTTGCTAGATTTTCTACAGTCAGCATGCATTTTTTTAAAAATCTTTTTTGTTTTTATTCCAGTCATGAAGGTAACACAAGCTTATTGCAAAAACTTTAGAAAATACAGTACAAAATTTATTCTTTAATAAGTTATTTTCATTTTGATTTGTTCTCGTGCTCACACATTTGTTATTTGTTGTTGTTTGTTGTTAAATATATTATTCAGCATGCATTTTTTAAATATAATCAGTCATGAAAATCATTCTTAAATCTTCTCTTCTACTTAGGTAGAAAAAACACATAGCTAATTCTGCTTGTTTAGAAAATTGATAGCAAATAGGCCTTGGAGTTCAAGCCAGCTCAACTGGTCTGGATTGGCATGCGTAAAGCAGGTAGTAGCTTTCAGCCAGACATGTGAACCTCACACGGATGCATTCATTCATTCAAAGCATTGTCTGAATACCTGCTAAGTCACAGGGTTAGACCTATAATTGTGCAAAGATTTTGGACGTACTTACAGTACACTGGGAAGATTTTAAAGATATAATTAAATCAGTATTATACAAAATAGAAAGCTATTTAAAAATTACAGGTACAAATAACATCTTTAGGGAATTAAAAAAACTGGACAGTTAATAAAATAAAATCAAGCCTAAATTCTCAAAGTTTTGTTACAGTTGGAGACACTGAGTAGCTGTTTGAACTTGGACAAACATCTGAGACTGTTTCCTCATATGAAAACCAGACGATACCAGCCAACTCACTCTATTTGTGCTGAGGATTGGCTAGAGTGTACTATATATTTGTATATATATATACACACACACATACATACACACAGCAACTACTAAAGAGCCTAGAATGAAATGTGCATTCAACTATTCAAATACTATTATTATTATTACTATTATTATTTAACACCAATGGAGAAGAGTGGCTGGACTTCTCCCTTTATTTCCTGTCACATGAGACACTTCCCCTATTGCCATTCTTGCCATTGAAGCTTGATTTATTAAAGAGTCCATGGACTGACTTAGATTGTTCAGGGGCGAGAAATGGCTGGAGTATTCAGACTAAATATTCAGACTAAGTTTTCAGACTAAGTTGATTAAATGTACTTGTTCACTGTGCTTGCACAGGCATGACCACAATTATCAAAATCAGCAATAAAGGTTTTAAGTTCTCTTTAGAATGAATCACCCTTTATACCAAATAAATGGAGATGGCCCAACATTTACAATCAAAAACCTAACAATCTATGATATCAAGCAATGTGGACAGAAGACCCATGATTAGAAAGTGAAGAGGAAATTAGACTGGGCAGCTGGAAATACACTCCAAGGATTACTTGCTTGATACCACCCTTCCAGTATGCAGTGACACACAGATTTGAAAAAGGCTACATTTTTACCTAACATGAGGGAAAAGCCATACCGCAGTTCAAGTCATGAGATGAGATTTTCTGTCCTTGCTGAAGCTGTATTTGTAGTCATACCAGGGTATAGAGCACCACCCTAACTGAAGCATTTCCATTTTGGTTATAACAACTGAGGACTAATTGTTCCTTAGGGCATGTCTCCCCTCCCGTTGAAAGACAGTGATACACACTGGTACATTGTTGCAGTTGTCAAAAATACTGCTCACCAGTGTTGCTGGCTCTCCATCTCCCAGGGACTTGGCAGGAACATACTTCTTGGCCCCCATGGGTTAGAGTGTCATGTAATTGGTTCTGACAAATAAAATGACTAGAAGTACATGTGTAGCTTCTGGACAAAACGTGTAATTGCTGGCGTGAAGTTTCCCCCAAGCCCCCTTTTCCCTGTGGCACATTTGAAATGCTGGCTCCCCCGTCAACCTGAGTCCCTGAGTCAGTAGCATGAGCAGAGTCCTCTATACTCCATTCAACTTCTATGGGTATATGGCATGAACAAAATATAAACGTTTCTGAGATTGGGGTTGGGGGGGTATATTTGTTACACTGTTATCTAGCCTACTTGTCTGATATTAACTGTAACAGATGACATGATGACCTGGGAAGCTGATCTCTTTCACTTGTGCAAATTTCGGTTTTCCTATGGGCATTACTGAGTAAATAGGAATTGTACTGCTGTGAACATGGCCTATAATCACTAGTATGCTTGGGACAAAAATACAGAAGAAATTAAAATTAGGAAAAGGGAGTGATTATACTTAGTTCTTAAATACATTCTTTTTTTTTTTTTTTTTTTTTTTTTGCGGTACACGGGCCTCTCACTGTTGTGCCCTCTCCCGTTGCAGAGCACAGGCTCCAGACGCACAGGCTCAGTGGCCATGGCTCACGGGCCCAGCTGCTCCGCGGCATATGGGATCCTCCCGGACTGGGGCACGAACCCATGTCCCCTAGCATCGACAGGCGGACTCTCAACCACTGCGCCACCAGGGAAGCCCCTTAAATACATTCTTAATTGCATCTATCATTTTATAGAGAAATTGATTAGTGGAAAATTAAAATTGAAAGAAAATAAATCCTTACATAGAGAGTTTACCTGCTAAGACTATAAAGAAACATAAATGCAAAAATGGTGAACACACTTTTAACAAACTCCTTACTATACTTGGGAAGTTTTTTAGACTCTTAGAAACACTTATTATTTTAAAAAGCATTTCAAAGTTAATTATATCTACTTCATCTTTCTTGATTACCAAATCATTACTATTATGTTTCATGTCAATTGCTTATCAAAACTACATTCTAAAGAACTTCAGGCATTTGCTAATGATGCAGATATACAAAAATGGATTTTTCATTCTAATTTCTAATGCTTGGATATAACAAAATCTAACTAGTATACTGTAGCACAGGGGTCCCCAACCTGTCCGCAGCCTGTTAGGAACCGGGCCGCACAGCAGGAGGTAAGCAGCAGGCAAGGGAGCATAGGTAGCTTCATCTGCCGCTCCCCATGGCTCCCCGTCGCTCACATTACTGCCTGAACTGTCACTCACATTACCACCTGAACCATTCCCTGCCCGCCAACCCCGTGGAAAAATTGTCTTCCATGAAACCAGTTCCTGGTGTCAAAAAGGTTGGGGACCGCTGCTGTAGCAGGTAGTATTTATTGCCCCTCCTCCCACATTTTTTCAGCTCCCAGCCAATGGCCAGTATTTCAGGAGAGGCTGGTGCCAGTCCCAACACCAGACCCAAGAAGTTAACCACAATTGGTTTAAGTCAGTTAATGGGGGTTCCATTTCCCTTCCACAGGTGGTTTGGACATGGGCAAGTGATGCAAATCTGATGAATGAGCGGTGAGGAGAATCTTCTGGAGGGCTTCTTAGAAGGAGTTCTCACTCTCCAAGAGTTCCCAGGAAAAGATGGTCTCTTCTGAATGTTGCCATGTCTGAATGTGATGCTGGAAACTACTGCAGCCATCTTGCCACCATGAGAAGGTTTCCATTTGTGGTCTAGGCCAACCTATGGAAGAGGCTCCAATAGAGGTTTTTGTGGTCTCTTAGACCAAAACTTTTGTGGACCCTTGTGGGATCACTGAGCCACTGAATTACCCAACTCTGGAGCATCCATGCTGCTGGTCTTCCTCTTATAAAATAATACAATTTCTCTATAGCTTAAGCTATTTTTGAGTTGGGTGTTCTACTACTTGTAGCCAAAGGTATCCTGATTCAGAAATTAGGTTTGCTGTACCTTCATGATGCTGGTAGATTGATAATACGTTTTTCTTTTAAATGACTATAACTTGTTTTTAATAAATGGAGAATTCTCTCTCTTGGTTGATGATGCTTAACCTGCATCTAACAAAAAGAAGATGAACCTTCAGAAATGGGAACTCATAAGGCAACAATTTAAGTGTATAATAAATTTCTTCATTATTTCTTAGAAAACCAAAGTCGCCTCTAAAGCTTCCCAGCCAACCAGTAATTAATTGTAGGCCTGTTGAGCGCTCAGTGACATGTTTAATTCTCTGAGGTGAAAGGGAGACCTAAAGCTTACTCAGCCACTACTGGGTGCCAGAATCATCGCGTAAGTATTTTATTAGGCCTCACAGCCCCCCGAAGACATAGGTAGTTAGAGATGAGGAGACTAAAGATCAGAGGCCAGAGCTACTTACCAAAAGTCTATACCTCATAAAAAGCAGGGACAGACTCCAAACTTGGCCAGTCTAACTCAAGAACCAGGGGCCAACGGTACTGTATCAGTGCTAAATGTATTGATTTTATAATTATACTGTGGTTATTGTAGTGGTTATAGAGATTGCTGCAAATCTTCGACACTCTTCCATTAAGATATGGGTTCTACAATTGTCCATCAGCAGATGAGTGGATGAACAAACTGTAGTATATACTACATACAATGGAATATTATTCAGCTTTTTTTTTTTTTTTTTTTTTTTTTTGCGGTACGCGGGCCTCTCACTGTTGTGGCCTCTCCCGTTGCGGAGCGCAGGCTCCGGACGCGCAGGCTCAGCGGCCATGGCTCACGGGCCCAGCCGCTCCGCGGCATGTGGGATCTTCCCAGACCGGGGCATGAACCCGTGTCCCCTGCATCGGCAGGCGGACTCTCAACCACTGCACCACCAGGGAAGCCCTTATTCAGCTTTTAAAAGGAAAGAAATTCTGACTATATGCTACAACTTGGATTAACCTTGAAGACATTATGCTGAGTGAAATAAAACAAACATTGTATGATTCTGCTTGTATGAGTTTCTTCTAATAGTCAAATTCATTGAGATAGAAAGTAAAATAGTGGTTGCCAAGGGCTGGGAAGAGGAAGGAATAAGGAGTTATTTGTTTTACAGGTACATAGTTTGAGATGGGAAGACGGAAAATTTCTGGAGATGGATGGTGGTGACGGTTGCACAAAAATGTGAATGTATTTAATGCCACTAAACCATACACTTAAAAATAGTTAAAATGGTAAATTGTATGTTTTGCATATCTTACCCCAAAAATTAATAAATAAACATAAATTAAAAAGATGTGGGTTCTAATCTCCCTACGCTTGAATTTTGGCAGACTTCTGACTACTTTCATTAAGGAAGTAGAGCAAAAGTGACGTTATGTGACTCTGAGGCTGTCCAAAAAAGGCCCTGACGCTTTCACATTGTTCACAGAAACACTCATTCTTAGTGCCCTGAACTGCCATAGCAGACGCCCAATAGCACTGAGGCAACCCAAGTAAGGAAACCCAGTGAGGAAACCAAGACACAAAGAGGCCACATGTAGGGTCCTGGTCAGCAGTCACAACTTAACCCAGATGTTGAGATAACCAGTCCAGACACCAGACATGTGAATGAAGAAAGTTCTAGGTAGTTCCAGATTCCAGTGTTTAAGACATCTCCAGAGGTTTGAGTCTTCCCCCTTGAGGCTCCAGACAGTGTAAAGCAGAGGCAAGCCATCTCCACTGTTCTCACTCCAAATTCCTGACCCACGGAATCCATAAGCAATACAAAATAGCTGTTGTTTTACACCATTAAGTTGGAACTGGTTTGTCATATAGCAGTAGATAACTAGAATAATTATGCACGAGAATGTCTCTGTCTCAGGAAATATACATTGAAGTACATAAGAATAAAGGATATGATGTCCACGTCTTACTTTCAAATGGTTCAGGGGTGCGAAATATATATATGAATATAGAATATATATATTCCCTCACATATATATTAAAGAATTATAAAAGTGGCAAAATGTTAACAATTGGTGAATCTGGTTGGTGAAATGTGTATCGAGTTCTTAGAGATGTTCTGTAAGTTTGAAACTGTTTAAAAATAAATGTAAAAAGAGAGAAGCCATGGGCTTCCCACCATTACACGTATGAGACATCATACCTTATAAAATCATAGTAAAAACCCAAAGCAATATCTAATTTTTTGTTGTCACATGATACAAACCACTTCATTCCATTTCTGCACATCAATCTCATTCTGGAAGGGAGATATTCAGAAGTAAAACAGAGCTTCTTTTTCACCTCAGAGTAAGAGACAACCACGTAAGCAGAACACAGCATTGTGGTCTGATCTGGAACATAGGACGTATTTTAACATGTACCCATTTTCTATCCAAAATATGGCTTTGTAAAACTGTAACATGCAATTATGGTGTGCTCTCCAAAATGTTTGTTTGAATAAGTGTTTAAAAGATAACAGGCACCTAAGAAACTGAGTAGGGTCTCCCACTCTCCAAAGGAGAGTTGGGTGCTCTTATAAAGCCAAAAACCTAGGTGAGAGCAGATTAAAAAAGCAAACAAAAAGAGCTCGATTCTATTTAACTATAAACAAGAATCAGTTAGTACTCTGCCTGGCTGATGGCAGCTAATCATTCCACACTGAGCATTAGCGATCACAGCCCTGATTGCTCACGAGCCTCTCATTATGGGGCCTGAGTAGACAGAGGGAAAGAGCAGAGCTCTGGGGTTGAATTTCACTTTGTGGACGCTGTCTTCTTCATCCGATCAATATGCCCATTTTACTCAAGACCAGAGATCTCATTTTTCAGATTGTTGTGACTTTCTGCTCTTCTGTCTAAACAATGGCTGTAGTCTTTGGAGGACTTTACTGCTTGCCTCCCTTCCCAAAGAGAGTGGCTGGGCAGGAGCAAAGAAGGAGGATCGGGTCCAAGCCCAGTATCTTCTGTCTGTTAATGCAAGGGTACCAGAATCAATGACCATAAGACATGTTTTCGTGGAGCTATGGGCAACTGAACTGAGAGTAACTCAGGAGTGTGGCTTCTGGGTCCTCAGTCACTGGAAGCCATCCCCTTAACACCACAGGATTGGCCAATAACACTAAGAAAGTCTCAATTGTGCCTTTGTTTTCACCGGGTGCTGCCTCTATAACAAATTAGCATAAACTTGGTGGCTTAAAATGACATACATTTATTATTTTATGGTCTGAGAGTCAGAAGACCAAAATGGATCTCAGCTAAGAGCAAGTCTGCATTCCTTCTTGTGGCTCTAGGGGCAAATCCCTTTCCTTGTCATTTACAGCTTCTAGAGATCATCTGCCTTCCTAGGCATGTGGTTCCCTTCCACCACCTTTAAACCCAGAAATCTCATCACTCCAACCTCTGCTTCTGTCATCACATTCTCCTCCTTATCTCTCTTTTCTCTTCTCACTTTCTCTTATCAGAACCCTCGTAATTACATTAGTCCCACCCAGATAATCCAGGATCATCTCCCCATTTCAAGATACTTAACCTAATCACATCTGCAAAGTCCCTTTGTACAAGTAAGGTAACACAGTCAGAGGTTCTGGAGATCGGGACAGACAGCTTTGGGGAGTCATAGTTCTGTCTGCCACATCTGGTATACCCCACATGTCATTAGCCATAACAGATCAGAGTTCTCCATGAACTTGGAAGTTGTTTTTTTTTTTTTTAATTAAAAAAATCATTTTACAAAGCAGAAGACCAACATCATTCCTGCAAATAGTAAGGATACCCTGCCCTCTTTGCTCCTGACCCCATAACAAGGGACCACAGTTGCTAGAACCTTCCAAAATACTTGGATTTGAATATTATCAAGACTGTCTCCCTATCTCATATTTAAATTTCTATAAGCATTCTGCTTTATTCTCTATCTCCACAGATGAGCTCTATCCCATAGTAGAAAACATGATAGCCAGATTTTAAGGAAATAATGAGTAGATAAAACTTGGCTCTCTGAGTCTCAAGTTAAAACCCCAAGAAAGACTCTCATTAATCCTGCTTCAGGGAACTTCCCTGGTAGTGCAGTGGTTAAGACTCCACCCTCCCAATGCAGGGGGCCCAGGTTCGATTACTGGTCAGGGAACTAAATCCCACATGCATGCCATAACTAAGGTGCCTGCCTGCCGTAACTAAGACCTGGCACAACCAAATAATAAATAAATAAATAAATCCTGCTTCAGTAAGATGGCTACCTCTAGACCAATCAACTGTGATCAAAGAGCAAGGTCATGTAGAGCAAAGCAGCTCTGGCACTAGCACTCTGGAAGAGAGAGAGAGGTGGGGGGGTAGGGGCACAATCCCCTTGAGATTGGATACCATAACTAATACAGCAGTGCAATGTCACAACAAGCTTCGAAAACGATACCTCCCTCAGAAAGTGGAGACACTGTTACCACAATAAGAAATCTCCTAGCAGTGGTTCCCCAACCTGGTAATCATCAAAATCATTTGGAGAGCTTTTTAAAAATATTGACTCCCAGGACTTCCCTGGTGGCGCAATGGTTAAGAATCTGCCCGCCAATGCAGGGGCCACCAGTTCGATCCCTGGTCCGGGAAGATCTCACATGCCATGGAGCAACTAAGCCCATGCCCCACAACTACTGAGTCTGTGCTCTAGAGCCTGCAAGCCACAACTACTGAGCCCACGTGCCACAACTACTGACGTCCACGTGCCTAGAGCCCGTGCTCTGCAACAAGAGAAGCCACCGCAATGAGAAGCCCGTGCACTGCAACAAAGAGTAGTCCCCGCTCACCACAACTAGAGAAAGCCCACACACAGCAATGAAGACCCATCCCAACCAACAATAAATAAATTAATTAAAATATATATATATTGACTCCCAAGTCCCACCTCCATCTACTAAAATAGAATCTCCAGAACTTAAATAAAAGCACACATTCAATTAAAAGCCCAATCAGGAAAACTCTTTCAGATCTGGGCTGAGGCAGGCAATTTATAACAGGAATCATATTACCTACCTGTTCTGAGTCCTTGGACACTGGTGCTAATCCAAACTCTATCCCTCACCCACTTTCTTACACCCACTTTAAAGCCTCCACACCTTTCCCAGGTTTGTACCAGTGCAATAAGATCACTTGGCTACCTGAACCTTTCTCTGAAAGTTTGTTCCCTTACAGATTGTGCTCAAGTCCTCCACCTTGGCTGGATGCACTGGCTGACTCTAGCTTTAAGCTCAGGAATCACAGAAATCCACACCCACTGGTTAAGGGAACTATTTCATTCCTACCCATTTCCTCTAGAATGTTTACTGCTCTAAAATAGCAAGGAATGGAGGAAAAATGAGGAGAGAAAAATGGTGGAGAGTAAAATGAAAGTACTATGACAGTCTGCGATGAAAGAGAAAAGAATGTGTCATTGTAGGCAATTTAGGCACAAAAACAGAGATACAGACCAACGGAACAGGACAGAAAGCCCTGAGATAAACCCATGCATATATGGTCACCTTATCTTTGGTAAAGGAGGCAAGAATATATAATGGAGAAAAGACAGCCTCTTCAATAAGTGGTGCTGGGAAAACTGGACAGCTACATGTAAAAGAATGAAGTTAGAACACTCCCTAACACCATACACAAAAATAAACTCAAAATGGATTAAAGACCTAAATGTAAGGCCAGACACTATAAAACTCTTAGAGAAAAACATAGGCAGAACACTCTATGACATAAATCACAGCAAGATCCTTTTTGACCCACCTCCTAGAGAAATGGAAATAAAAACAAAAATAAACAAATGGGACCTAATGAAACTTAAAAGCTTTTGCACAGCAAAGGAAACCATAAGTAAGATGAATAGACGACCATCAGAATCGGAGAAAATATTTGCAAATGAAGAAACTGACGAAGGATTAATCTCCAAAATATATAAGCAGCTCATGTAGCTCAATATCAAAAAAACAAACAGGGTTTCCCTGGTGGCGCAGTGGTTGAGAGTTCGCCTGCCGATGCAAGGGACATGGGTTTGTGCCCCGGTCCGGGAAGATCCCACATGCCACGGAGCGGCCAGGCCCGTGAGCCATGGCCGCTGAGCCTGCGTGTCCAGAGCCTGTGCTCCGCAACGGGAGAGGCCACAACAGTGAGAGGCCCGCGTACCGCAAAAAAACCCAAACAGACAAACAAGCCAATCCAAAAGTGGGCAGAAGGCCAAAACAGACATTTCTCCAAAGAAGATATACAGATTGTCAACAAACACATGAAAGAATGTTCAACAACACTAATCATTAGAGAAATGCAAATCAAAACTACAATAAGGTATCACCTCACACCAGTCAGAATGGCCATCATCAAAAAATCTACAAACAATAAATGCTGGAGAGGGTGTGGAGAAAAGGGAACCCTCTTGCACTGTTGGTGGGAATGTAAATTGATATAGCCACTACGGAGAACAGTATGGAGGTTCCTTAAAAAACTAAAAATAGAGCTACCATATGATCCTGCAATCCCACTACTGGGCATATATGCTGAGAAAACCATAATTCAAAAAGAGTCATGTACCACAATGTTCATTGCAGCTCTATTTACCAATAGCCAGGACATGGAAGCAACCTAATTGTCCATCGACAGATGAATGGATAAAGAAGATGTGGCACATATATACAATGGAAGAAACGAAATTGAGTTATTTGTAGTGAGGTGGATGGACCTAGAGTCTGTCATGCAGAGTGAAGTAAGTCAGAAAGAGAAAAACAAATACCATATGCTAACACATATATATGGGATCTTAAAAAAAAAAAAAAAACTGGTTCTGAAAAAGGACAGGAATAAAGACACAGATGTAGAGAATGGACTTGAGGGCACAGGGAGGGGGAAGGGTAAGCTGGGACGAAGTGAGAGAGTGGCATAGACATATATACACTACCAAATGTAAAATAAATCATGGGAAGAAGCCACATAGCACAGGGAGATCATCCTGGTGTTTTGTGACCACCTAGAGGGGTGGGATAGGGAGGGTGGGAGGGAGACGCAAGGGGGAAGGGATATGGGGATACGTGTATAGTATAGCTGATTCACTTTGTTATAAAGCAGAAACTAACACACCATTGTAAAGCAATTATACTCCAATAAAGATGTTAAATAAGAAAAAAGAGCAGCCACAAAAAAGGCATTGCTAACTTCCACACTATCAGTAATAAGAAAGACTAGTAACCAAGTGTGAAGACAGTTGTTTGTCTTTTTAAAATATATTATGGCAAGAAAAATCATAAGTATAATGTAAGTTCTCAAATTAAATAAAATGTTGATTCACGCTGCTACTAAAAAAAAAAAAATTAATGGTTTTACAGTTAATGGAGATTTAGAATCAAGGAAATACTTTGATCCCCCAGGCCATTCATTCCTCAGCAACAGGAGTTTTAGAAGGCTTAAGGCCTATTCCTGGCCTCCCACTTGGATAGTAAAATTTAGTTTTCCTTAGATCCATTTTGTGAAGTCCTTGCGAAATCGCCAGTTTCTCTCTCTCCCTCCCCCGCTCTTTTGCTCTCTCCAGCCTGTAAAAATCTTTTTGAAAGTCAGGTGTGCTTGTCAGCGTCACTCTAGCTTCTGGCTTTGTGAAAAGATGAAATGTTCCTTTTTTTCACTATTCCCTGGAACTGTCTCAATAGTTTAGGAATATTTAAAACTTAAGATATGAAAAAAATGTACCTTTGAAAACTTTTTTTTTTCAGTGTCTCCTATGCTTACTGAGCTATTTAAACATTTCACTTCTTTCTGCATCATCTTTTTACAACTATGTAGTCCTAGAATTATTTCCTTTTTATCTAAATTTTAAAAGTTATTAACATAGAAGTCTGTAGAATATTTGTATAATTCTTTTCTGTTCCTCTGTATATATAATGCTCCTGGTGTATTCCTAATTTTGTTTGCTGAGTTTCACCTTTTTTTCTTAATTAGACCAGTTAATGGATCATCTATTCTTTCTCATTTTTTAGGAAAACACAATTTTTTTCTGCATTTTCATTTACTAATGTCTTTCTATACTTATGAATGAATTTCTTCTGCTTTCCTTTGGTTTATATTTCTTATTATTTGCTTCTTGAGTTGACTGCTGGATTCATTTATTTCATTTTTTCTTGTCTAGTAAATGGCTGGTAATCTGGGGAAAAAAAAAAAAAAGGTAGGCAATTTCTCCTCTAACTCAAAAGTTGGTGCCAAGATCACCTGTACTGAAATCATCTCAAGTAGTGCTACTCAAAATGCTTGTCTGTGAATTATTTATTGTGGTCTCCAAGAAGATAATGAGCTAGCACCAAATGTAAATCAACAAACTGCTTCCTTTATCCACAAAGTCTTGCTTAAAAAAAATAAAATAAAAAAGTAGGCTAAACTAAGCAGTGTAATTAGCAATAAAGTTCACATGCATTCTGTCGTAGACTCTTTGTCCCATGAAAACCAGCAAAAATCGGTTCTCAGAAGGCACTTCAAGTATACTTGACTTAGGGTACTTGTTTAAATAATAACAGCAACAACAACAATAATAATATACTGAATGTTTACTATATGTTTCAGTGTTATATATATTGTAAGTTTTATGAGTTGTCTACTAAAATTGATAGCACTATATATGAGGAAAGGAGCTATACTAAAATCCTTCGTAGTAAACCTCAAAATAACTGGCACAGAGCTACTGATACAGCAAGTGATCAAAATATACTTAATTGAATAAAGTAAAAGCATAAGAGAAATAAAGAAAATGTTGGACTAGAAATATAAATTTAGAAGTTATCTACCAGTGACACAAAAAAACCATATAAGTAAATAATTTCCCTAAGAGAATAAAGCCCAATTTTCTTTTTTGAATTATTCATCCACTAATTCTTTTTAGTATTTATTCATTCAATTGAGAGCTTACTAGAAGCATTATTAGGGACAAACATGACTCTTACTCATGGAGCATAAATTATTATGGAAAAAACAGAAAATAAATGATTAAGTATTAATAAGTAAGTTATTACAAACTGCGATGAGATCCAAAGAACTGGAAGAAGCCAGACAGCACGTGAAGTCTGAGGGCAAGTGGAGCAGACAATGAGAACAGCCCAGGTAAAGACCCTGAGACGAGAAAGGCACTGGGGCCTTTCCAAGAAGTGAGGCTAATTTAACTATTGCTTTCAAGTAGGTTGGAGGCCAATATGCTGTTGAAAACAAAAGAAAAGCCAGACAAATTTTAAATTATATATTAAGGCGTAAGAAAGCTGTAGAAGCAACAAGGACCAAACGGGATAACATTTCAGAGAAGGAACTTTCAAGAGGTGAGCTGAGGATTTGCTTCTGTCCCCGGGGACACATGCTGATCCTGACATTGGCTACATGCCAAAAATCAGGGTGAGGACAGGCAGGGGGCGAATGCTGGGAGACAGAGAAACCAGTGGGATCTTTTGGTTGTGCAGGATGGAGTGATAAAACTGGAGAAGTGAACGGCCTCAGGCACATGGCCACTTTCTCCCTCAAAACACTGACATTCCAAAGATACAGAACAGGAGGCTAAAACATTAAACTGAGACCTTAGAAAAGCAGAGGGATTTCTTGCAGTCTCCCAGTGCTTAGGAGCAAAAGACCTGGGAGGAAAAGAACAAGTAAGAGTCAGGAGCCCTTGAGGGAATGATGAGATGACCCTGGCAATATCTTACCACATTTTACATGAGGGCATGTGCCAATACGGAAACATCAGCACTTCTAGAAACTGAAAATCCAGGCTGGTTCCTGGCAGTGTCACAGGTGGGGTATGGAAAAGCCAGCAGAACTTTCAGCAGTCCTGTAGGCTAGGAGAGTGACAAAAATGGAGATTTACGGGCTTCAGCACAGAGTAAGTCTCTCCCTCAAGACATCTGTCAATTCTGAAGCTTCATGGGGTAGGAGGCTAAAGAGCTAAGCCCAAAACCTCTCAAAATAGCCTCAAATTAGATTGCAGTGATGGCTGCACAACTCTGTAAATATACTGAATTCCACTGTACACTTAATGTGGGTGAATTTTACAGCTCAAAAAAAGCTATTAAATAAAAAACTCTCAAAATCAGAGTAGAAATTCCACACCATATCTCTCCACTGAGAAGATGCAGTTCCACAAGACACTCATTAAGAAGCCCCAGAAGACCAAGTCCTAAGAACAGGGGTGACCTGGGATAAACTGTAATCCAACCTCAACCAAGCTCAGTCAATGAGTAGACTAAGGTCATCAGTGCTGCCCTCTATCTCCCTAGCAAAGAAAAGAGTGAAAGTTCCTTGATGAGTTATAGCATTAACTGGAGCCTCTACATTTTTTAAAATATATATATACACTGGGCTTCCCTGGTGGCGCAGTGGTTGGGAGTCCACCTGCCAATGCAAGGAACACGGGTTCGTGCCCCGGTCCGGGAGGATCCCACATGCCATGGAGCGGCTGGGCCCGTGAGCCATGGCCACTGAGCCTGCGTGTCCGGAGCCTGTGCTCCGCGAGAGGCCACAACAGTGAGAGGCCCGCGTACTGCCAAAAAAAAAAAATATATATATATATATATATATATAGTCTAATATTTAACTAAAAATTACTAGACAGGATCGTATAATGGTTATAAAACCAATAACCAAGAGAAAAAAGTAGACAATAAATACAGACTGTCATGTGACCCAGATATTGAAGTTAGGACATAGGACATTTAAATAAGTATGATCATTATAAGTATCATTATTATGATAAGATCATAATTTTATTTTATTATTATTTACATTATTATAAATAATGTATATATTATGTATATATAAATTATATATTATATATTATAAATAATGTATATATAAATTATATATTATTTACATTATTATTATAAGATCATTATAAGTATTATAATAAGTATCAACAAAATACTTTTAAAATAGAGAAATAAGGCCAATGTGGCTGGACCATACAAGAGAATGAAATATAAGATTGAAGATACAAGCAGGGGCTGATCATTCAGGGTCTTTTAAGCCATGGTAGAAAGTCTTAATTTTATTCTAAGTCATAGTTTTAAGTAAGAAAGCAAAACAACCCAATTTGCATTTAAAAAAGAAGAATCAAGGTAATCATCTAAAAAGCTATAGCTCTAACCCAGCTAAGAGATGATGGTAGCTTCGACTGGGATTGCTGTAGAAGATCTGGAGAGAAGGAGCGAGATTCAAGATATATTTTGGAGGTAGAAGCTACAGGACTTGCTCATGGTTTGAATGTAATGGATCAAAGAAAGAAAGATAGCAAAGATCTCTCAGGTTTCTGACTTGAGCAAGATGGAGTAGAATGATAGTAGAATAGGTTAGGGAGCGGAGGGAAGTTCCATAGAAGCTGGGAGGCTTTCCTAAGATTACCAACTAGTCAGTAGCAAAACAAGGACTAGAATCCAAGTCTCTTGATTCTTACTCCAGTACTTTCTACCATAGTGAACTTACTTTCCTCTAGGAATTCTTTTCAGTACTATGATGTCTGTCTGTTTTACATAGACAGTGAAGAGTGTGTTTAGAAGTCTAGTGTCCAAGAGTAGTCAAATATTAATTTTGAAGCTTTAAACATGGGTGGAAAATGCCAGTGCTTTCAGAGCCAGGACATAAGATGGGTAAAGATTGGGTTTTGTGCTAATAGAGAATGGGGGGAGGGCTCTTTTGATGAACCTGCAGCATATACACCACCTACAGCCATTCAAATTCAATTTTTAAAACATTTTTAATTACTCTCATGCCAATGAAAACATATTTATATGCAGTTTACCAACTCCCGCTAATTAGATGCAAATATTTTTGGTAACACCTTATTTTGCCTTTGAACATGAGCAAAAGATAGGAGAGTTCCGTTCAAGGACTTTACTCTTGTCTAGCCACTTATTGGAAATGACAACGTGTTTCTAATTGCATGAATATTTATATGTAAAATAGAAGTCTAAGGTTTATTCCATAAACAAACAAAGAACTAAAAGAAGGCCATGCCTAAACCAGTGATGATAATGTATTGTGATCCAGCGACCATGATTAATCCAACCTTTTACAACCAAAATCCAAAAATCAGTTAACTGGATTATCTTGCCTGATGCACTTATTGTTCTCCTGAGATATGATACCGGGAACCCTCAACCTCATCACTTAGGAACAGACAACAGAAAGAGGAAGAAAAGCATGATTACAAAACGGAAGCTGCCAGTGATGTACTAACATACGGGTATTCAATAAGAAAGCAATGGGAAAAAATTGTGACATAAAAAAACCTAGTTTGTACCTATTTCATGAAATTGTTTAATGCCTCAAGAAAATGTTTAATTTTTGTATGTTTCAATTGGGAAGACATTCAGCTTAAATGTTTCTAGCCAGTTTTATAATTTCTAAACTCATTCATATAGAACCAAATTTGGCAGGATATCAGTGTAGTGTGTTTTTCACAAAATTCCTGAATGTCTTTTATATGTTTAATTTTTGAAAATGTATTTAATGAAAGGACAAAAATTCAATTCATTATATAATCCACAAAGCAAAATAATTAAATAAAAATGAAACATCTTGAAAGCATATGACCCACAGGATTGTCATTATCAAGTTAATATTTTAGAATTTTTATTATCACTTTTGCATCTGTTTTTTCATAACATTTTATCTTTTGGGGGGGAGCTCTCAATATATCTGTTGTGACTTGATGAATTTATTTCCTTCCACTCATTAATAAAAGTGAGCAATTTGATTGATCTATTTCTTCTGCTGTTTTGTTATAAACAGTAACTTTACTGTGATTATATAAACATGACTGTTTCCCTTCATCTGCTTCCAAAAATATATGAATGAACATCAAAAGTATTGTTGTGCATGTAGAAAATCAAAAGCTGTCTTGCCGACAGTTTGTATGAAAATAATCTAAGAATTTACGTGATGACAATCTTAATGGGAGCCTACACAGCACTAATTACTAGTATTATTTCTACTGTTACTATTACTACCACTGATAATAACAGCAATACTTTACCCTAGTCAAGGTAGTATATAAGATTTTCCATTAAATAAACAACTTTAAAATAAACACATAACAATGAAAAATAAAATATTTGCATATGTTTTAAAAGTTGTATTTGTGCTTAAAATGATATTAACCAGGTATTCATGAACCAGAAAGAGAATTACACTGGGTTAGGACCCCAGACCTACTAAACTTGAGGATGGAACCAAACCAAACATCTACATCAATTTCTGGCTGATTAGAAATTATAACGTCACATACATTTTAGACAACCAGGGTTAGTTTTGTGGCATGAATTCAAAGACCAGCAGAGGCTTCTTGTCTCAACAAAGTCTTTTTTTTTTTTTTTTAAAGCCCATCCTATCTGGAGAGAGTAGTAGCATTTGAGACCCCAAACTTGGGTCAAGCTAGCCTGTTGGCTTACAAAATGGGTCTTTGATATTCTCCCAGCATAGTGGATCCATGTTACCAAAGTAAGGTCTGGTTCCACAATGAGGATCCAGCATACGGGGTAAAGCCAACTGGAAAATATTAATATAGAGACATGCGTGAGGCAAGGAAGAAAGGAAACACATACAAGTGCACACACACATACACATACATCCTATACAAGTTAAACTTGCAAGTAAAAATGTCAAAGCACATGAGAATAATAAACATCATAAAGCTCAACAAAACAAGAAATTACTCTAAAATAATAGCAAATACTAAAACATTCTTCTAAGGACTTTAAAATCTCCATAAAGAGGAGGGGAGTGGGGAGAGGAGAATAATAATAAAGTCAACAACAAAATAATAGCAGCTAAAATGAACTGAGTACCTCTGCCACAATTCTCAAGTGGACTGATTCATTTACTGTAACAAATCAATGAGGAGAATAAAGGAAAAAATACAATTTTTACCTGGACCCCATTCTTCCACTAAAAGTAATGCTTAACTTCTCAACTTCTTGACTTTGGAATCAGCAAACACCTCAAGGAAAACAAAAATGTTGCCAAATACTGAACACTCCTTTGTGAACTTTCTCCCCTGAATCTCACTCTCACCTCTATAAGACAAAATCAATCATCATGAAACAATGACCAGAAGACAGGAATCAAGATTTAGTAGAGCAAGAGGAAAACAAATCACAAAAATGAAAAATACAATCACTGAAATAAGAAAAGACAGAATAAGGATCTAACTGACGGGATAACTGGGGAATTGGAGGATAACAGTCAAGAATTTTCCTGGAATGAAATGTAGAGCATAAATAAAGATAAAAACTTAGAAGATGTGAGAGAAGGAGAATAGATGAGAAGCTCCAACATATACCTGACCATTTTCCAAAATTAAAGACTAGAGAATATGGCTAATAATTTTCCTGAATTAAAGGAAGACAGAAATTATCAGAAAGAAAACTCTTGGTGCACAACAGAACAAATCATAACAAGCCTATGCCTATGAGTTTGATTATAATAAGAGTGACATTTCTATAGCACTGCACTGTCTGACATAGGAGTTCTGCTTCTAGCAATGGCAATGAGGACAGCTGGGAAATCTGGATAGTTTGTTAACAAGATTTATATGAAAGCATCAGAGAGCTACCAAGGGGATGAGGATCTGTGGTATCAAGATCCATGCAAAGAGCAGAGGCACAGAAGCCAGCGCCTCCCGTTAAGATAACTGCCAACTCTGAAAATGGCAGCTGAGGGGTTGAGAAGCTGAGCAAAACTTTAGAGCAATTTGTGATGTTACTGCAGTTGAGTTCAGGGATCACAAAAAAAGAGAGCACTGCTAAATATGCCAGGCTTTTGATTGAGCCTGTGAAGAGCTACACCCTAAGAACAATGCTGAATTAGACCACATATAGTTCCTCATGGTCCAACTGCTAAAAACTAAAGACAGAAAAAATCTTTAATGTCATTATGAAAGAAAAAAAGACCCTCCAAGTAGTAACAATTAACCTTACGGCTTAATTCTAAACAGAAATAATGGAAGTCAAAGACAAGAGAATTGTGAAAGGACAGAAAGAAAACATCTATTAATATAGAATTCTATATACAAAAAATACCTTTTGAAAATAAAATGATGTAATTATATTTTCTAAGAAACAAACTGAGATAATTCATCATTAGCAGACTACACTAAAAGAAATAACAAAAGCTGTTCTTTAGATAGAAGGAAAATGATTGAGGTGGAAAAGCTAATATGTGGGTAAGTGAATATAGACTACATAACATGTGTGAGGATTGAATAAAACATGAAGAAAAATAAAGAGAAAATATATGAAAACAACACTACATAATTGGAGAAAAGGGTAAATAAGGTTAAAATGTTCTAAGGTCCTTGTACTGTCTAGAAAGTGGTAAAAGTATTAATTTATAATATAATTTAATAACTTGAAGATGCAGATTGTAATCTCTAAATCCATATTTACTAAATAATAGTAAAAACATATATAACTAACAAGGTAATAAGTGGTATCATGATTAAAACTACAATTTTAAAAAAGTCAAAAGGAGCAAAAGGAATTAAGAATAGTTAAGACAAGGAGAAAGATAATAACACGATAAATTTAAAAGTATATCAGTAATTACATTAAATTTCAAACAACTATATTGTGTCAGTTTGAGCCTTCCTGGAAGCAGGCACCAAGATGGAATGAGAGGTACAAAGATTCATTGACAAAAATAAAAGAGGAGAGGAAACAGTATGCAGAGAGAATCTCAGATCACAATGCAGATCTGACACCTGTGAAAATAGTAGGGGGAAGGAAGGATTGCAGAAGAAGCTCCTCAGACTGCAGTGCAGCTCGGCGAGAGTCTCAGCCAGGCTGACGTGGAGCCCACAGCAAAGACTGCCCGTTATATGGACAGAAAGTCTTGGCTCCTTTACCCTTGCCATGCTTACTCATTGCTGGGAGCCGCCCAAGTAAGGATGACTTTGGGCTGAAGGCAGGGAATTGGATCTACCCAAAGTAGCTGGAGGCTGTCAGCTAATTACACTCCTTGTGGCAGCTTCTCTTTTAAAGACAGATCCGACAACATACCTCTCAGATGCCACAGTCCCCCATCTGTCCTGTGCAGATCCACTTCCACACTTATTCAAAGACCACCTTCTCGTGGGCCTTTCGTCCTGAGGTAAACACGGAAGAAGACGAACGACAGCCCCTGTCATTACTTTTGATCTGGGGGTGACAACTGGCACTCATTTTCTCTCTGCTCTGCTTTGCATTTTCAATTCCCCTCATCCTCAGCCATCACCTGCAGGTTTTAGTGCTATGTGGTAATATTACCCAAAGCCTCATTCTGGAAAGGTCTGAGACCCTGGTAATCATCACCTTTCCTGTTCAGGATTGCTGCTTTTGTCAATTCACAATTACAGTTGGGTAAGGGAGTAACAAAATGGACCCAATTGGATCACTTGGATTCTATACATACCCTTTCCTGCCCCCACTGTGTATAAGCAGCCCTACCTAATGGATCCCAGCTGTATCATTTTGATCCCTACAGTCTCGATCCTGGATGTATCATTCCCATCTTATGATGGACTGCTTCTGGGTCTCTCCGGCTTTAGATCTGACAGAACCTAGATCATAACAGCAAATAAGGGATGGTCACCCGGTACCCATGGTCAAGTGTTCTACCAGGACTCATTAACACTCCAGGAGCTGTTTCTCAAAAAGTGTAATTCTCCACCACACATGACTTTGTCTTTCTCTAGAACACCAGAGTCCTGGATTGTAATTCTTCCAGTGGGGCTTGTCATAAACTCCATAATGAATCGTTTTTACCTTAGACTCTTCAATACCATAGTGTTGACTAGATCATATGGCCCAATGGACAAAGGTGTTTGTGTCAAGGCTGTCAGCCTTCCATGTTACTGTATGTGAGCTAGAGCACAATTCCTAGGTACTGAATGTGCACCTCCAGAGCCTGAAAATGACCATCAGGTAGTGTCCAGCAACTTGTCTTTTACTTTGGATATTCTGACACATCTCTGACTACATCCTCTAAAAACGTCACTGAAGTGTCAAGTCCCTGAATCTCTATAAGATTTATCTCTCATCCTCTGAAGTACCAAGGCTTCAAGCATGCTAGTTACCTCTTGCTCATCTTGCTCAATCAGCGTGGCATCATCAGTGTGGTGTTCTGTGGGATATTCAGATGATACAGGTGGTCCAGATCTCTTTGAAGGATGTTGTGACAGAAGATGAGAGAATTACATAGCCCTGAGGCAAAACTTTAAATGAATTGTCTACATGGATGCAAATTGTTTCTATTCCATTGAAAATGGAAAAGAACACATTCACCCAATAAAAGGCCACATAGTATGTACCTGAGACTTTATTATTCTGGTCTACAAATGATGTCATGTCTGGCATGGCAGATGCAATTGGGACTCCTACAAGGATAAGAGTGCAGGAGTCTATACTCACCAGCATCCATCAGATTTCTTCAGGGGCTGGACTGGCTAATTAGAGGGATAGGTTAGATACAACCACCCAGGCATCTTTTAGATCTTTATGTCCAACATGAATATCCATCCCCCCTTCCAGGATTTTATATTTAACATCTTGTTCAAGGTTTAACACAATTCAGAGTCTTAAACTTGCCCTTCCCCATCATAGTAGCTGTCAACCCACAGGCCAAAAACACAATGTGAGGATTACTCTAACTGCCAAGTGTGTCGATTCCAATCAGTGACAAGGAATGGACCTGTTGTAAGGCAGGCTTTGGCCAGGACTCCATTTATTACTTAGCTCTCGCGTGTCTCCACTCTAACAAGAAAGATTCAATGATGCTTTGAGTCTCTGTATCAACTCAGACCCTGTGTCCTACGGTCCTCAAAATATTTGACATCCCTATTTTCACAGTGTATAGTGACCTGAATAAATGGCTGTAAGTCCTTTGGAGAAGGACTAGAGGTACTTTTATAGTATGCATTTGCCATGGCTTTGTAAGTTCCTTCCTTTTGACCTGACCACCCCTTGATTCATTGAGTTCCAGATCTGAAAATGGGCTCATCAAGGAAAAGTTGGCTGAGCAAGGGATCATGACATTTTATTGGGCAACTGTCCCCACCCTCTTGCTCCTCTATTGTTTTTTAGTTTTTTATGTGCATCTCAAACTTCTTTAAACATAGGATTACTTCATGAAAGAATAAAGCAAACTCAAAACCCATTGATAAAACCTGAAGTAAATAAAGAAGGGAGGATTTTTTTTTTCTCTTGAGACAACAGATTACAGGTCAAAAAAAGTTCATGCTCCAGAAGATTCAGAGAAAGAAGAGAGGTGAGGACACATATCAGCTTTTACTTGCTGCATGAGAAGCCATTCCAAAACTTAGTGACTTCAAACAATAATCACTTGTATTTTTCCCACAAAGATATAGTTTGGCTTGATGGTTTCTACATTGGTCTTGCCTGGGCTCACACATGTGGCTACATTCATCATGTGAGCATATTCCACATCGATCAAATTTCCCCTCCTTTGCTAGAAGTACTCCTCTGTTCTTGCCTTCTTCTGATAGTAGAATGAAGCAGCACCCTCACTGGCTGCCCCTCTTGGGCAGATGGTCTTAATGAGTGGAGTGTTCTCTGGGTCCACCTATGCAATGCAGTCTTCTGGTGGATCTGCTGACCTCACATAATACATCTCCTCCAGCAGGCATAACTCCCTCAGCCTTTTTGCTTCCTCTACAATCTGCCTCAGCAACTCAAGCATTTCAGTTTCACTCAGCGTGAGCTACTACTTTCTCCAGGCTTTTAATAACCAATCCAGCAGTTAACTTGCCCCCATTTTCTGGGGTCCTTGGCGGGGTGTTAAATCCCATGTTTGAGAAAGTGCTCCTAAAACACTGAATTCTTGCTTATGTTGTCTTACATTCCAACAACTAGTTCAAAAACCCTAAGGGATAACACTTTAAAACCTTTAAAAATATATCAGCTACAAAATAAAGTACTTACCACTGAAATGGTTTGACACCTGTGAATTTTTTTAAAACACTCAATAGAAAAGTAAAGGAAATAAAATGCGCGTGTGGAAAGTGATAGATGAAATTAGAATACCAAAATGTTGATAAGTACTGAAGCTGGTTGATAGACTTATGAAGGCCTATGTGTGGTCCTTATTACATGTTTTCTTTTTTTGTGAGTATGTTTGAAATTTTCCAAAATAAAAAGATAAACAGCAACAAGGAATTTGAGAGCTTCAGATTTTTTATTTTCCTATGGAGTTTCAAGATGAAAACATTTTTGGATATTTTTATAGAAGGCAGGAAGGAAGGTTTAAATATAATGGAAGTGGGCAACATGAGAGAGAAGGAGAAAGCCAAGGAAGAGAAGGGGAGAAGGAAGAGACAGAGAGGGAGGAAGGGAAATCTGACATATAATAGGGGATGGAGATCCAAAACTTAAATGTAACTTAAACACTGCCCATTGGACATTCCTTTTTCACAGAGCTGCGGTCTCTGGGAATTATATGCCTTGAGAAGATGCTGTGTGTGAGGGCTCTTCTCAGTCTCATAGGTGACCACACGGCCTTTGGAAGATGAGAAACTGGTGTTCTGAAATCTCCAAGAGCCTCAGGCATGCTACCTTGAGGTACTATGTCTATGTTTAACGTGTGAAATAACTCGCTTTGCATAAGGGATTCTAATTTGGAGTCAGGTTGAGAACCACTGGATTAAGGGATAGAGGTGTAGGCACTGCCCTTCACTGGGAGGCTACGTCGAATTATGATTAGGAGCATTATTTTGGAGTCAGACAGGCTTGTGTTTGGATATAATCCTGCTATTCTTAGCAAGTCATGTAACTTCTCTAGGCCTCACTTTTCTTGGTTGTCAGGTATAAATAGCGATACCTACTTCATAAAGTTGTGAGCAGTGAATATAATACGATGTGCTATTGTTTGAAAAACATCTAACTCTACTTCCTAGATAAGTGTTCAATGAAGGGTAGCATTGCTACTTTACAAAAGGTTCGTGAAGCCAGAAAAGCCTTCAAATTTCCAGAGGAAAAAGTCTCTAATTATGAAAGAGCATTACAGATGAGTAGGGGAGATTTGGGTTGTTGTTTTTTTTTTTAAATAAATCTATGTATTTATTTATTTTTGGCTGAGTTGGGTCTTCGTTGCTGCACGCGGGTTTTCTCTAGTTGTGGCGAGCGGGGGTTACTCCTCGATGCTGTGCAAGGGCTTCTCATTGCAGTGGCTTCTCTTGTTGTGGATCATGAGCTCTAGGTTCGTGGGCTTCAGTATTTGTGGCTCACAGGCTCTAGAGCGCAGGCTCAGTAGTTGTGGCGCACCGGCTTAGTTGCTCCGTGGCATCTGGGATCTTCTCAGACCAGGGCTCGAATCCATTGGCAGGCAGATTCTTAACCACTGCGCCAGCAGGGAAGTCCTTTGAGGGGTTTTCATAGGAACCCTCAAATTACACAGGAGGCGGCATTAATCCCCATGGTTCTAAGTCTGACATCCTCCTCTTTCCACACATGCCTATATAAGGTTACAGAAAGGGGCATTTCAAAAATGTATGAGAGGGACTTCCCTGGTGGTGCAGTGGTTAAGAATCCGCCTGTCAATCCTGGGGACATGGGTTCAAGCCCTAGTCCGGGAAGATCCCACATGCCTTGGGGCAACTATGCCTTGGGGCAACTAAGCCCTGTGCGCCACAACTACTGAGCCTGCACTCTAGAGCCCGCGAGCCAAAACTACTGAGCCCGCATGCCACAACTACTGAAACCTGCACGCCTAGAGCCCGTGCTCCGCAACAAGAGAAGCCACTGTAATGAGAAGCCCGTGCACCGCAACGAAGAGTAGCCCCCGCTCGCCGCAACTAGAGAAAGCCTGCATGCAGCAACGAAGACCCAACGCAGCCAAAAATAATTTTTTTTTAAAAATGTATGAGAAAATGCAAATCAAGAGCACAATGATAAACAAATGTACCTCATATTGTTAGGAAAAATTACTCTGACAATACTGAATGTGAAAGAATAGCTATATCATTGGGATTGTTTATCTACTGCTGATGCGGTATAATTGTGACACTTGGGAAAATACATTGGTATTATATTGGGTAGCTGAGCAGCCATATACCTTACTATCTAGCAATTCCACTCCTAGGGTTGTAACCAGGAGAAATTCCTGCACGTTTTACCTAAAGACATGAAAAAAGTTCATATCATTTCTAGGTTGTAATTAAAAACAACAACAACAAAAAACCTGGAAATAGCCAGGGTGCTAAAAAAAAATTGTAAAAGATTTAGAAAATATGGGCAAAAATAAAGAAAAATCATAATTACATTGTCTTCAGTATTTTTCCTACGTATAAATACAATTTAATGGGATAATACTACACATAGTTTTAGGTCCTGTCCTTCTTAGTTCACATATGAGTTGATATTAAGCTGGAATGCACAGTACAAACATTTCAGTTACTAAAATATTGAAATATTTCCATAGTGGTTGGAAATAGTTGCTACCCCGAGGCTTCCATATGCCCCTCTTGAATTTGGTGTGGCTCCACCCAAGAACTCACTCAGACTCCCTCACATTTCAGAAACTAGAGGAATGTGTCCGACACTGCCAGAGGGTTCCACAACTCTACTGCAGCACAAATACATTAGTACTTGTGCCGCACCAGCAGCATCTGTGCCATACTATACTTCTACCATGCCATGTAGGACTTTTAAATTTTAAAAATGTTTATAATGTCCATGCTGTGGTCATGCCGTAATTTATTCAATTTTTCCCTTATTTTTTAACAATTTTTAAATATTTTTATTTTGTAAATATTACCGTGATAAGCATCTTTGTTTCACTGCTTCTTTGGGAGACTGTGACTAGGTCACACAAGGATGAACAATGCTGAAGCCCTTGGTATATGCTTTCTAACCTTGGTGATGCTATTTAAATACGGCACTGGGTTGACTTGAAAAGAAACTTATATAACAAAGGAACCTCAAAGGCTAAAAGATCCTGAAAATGTGAGACTCCCGAATGAGGGTTTTCCTGACATAGATACAGCACTTTAACCTTTAAAAAGAACTTTCTCATTATATATTGTTTCATTTCATACTCAAAACAATTCTGTAGAAGATATTACCATTGGTAATGTGTTCCAAACGTATCAGTTAATAATCTATATAGCTGAGATTAAAACAGGCCTTGTGAATGAATGCATGTGCACTCTCCTTATTCCACAGCTTTCAACTTGATATAATATTGTATATATATGTGGATCAATACTAACCCTTTTTAAATGAATGTTGCCGAAGTTTTACTCTCATACTTGTGCTTAAGTTTGATATTACCGGAAAAAAGCCACTAAGAACAAGTTCTGACTTTAACCAGATAATGGCCTTACCATCCTTAAAGTCAGATGACTTTTCTTCCATACACATAAATAATTTCCAAGTGCTGATGAGTTTAGACAAAATGTCACGGATAATTTTCACCTCTAATATAATAAAAGTGATTGTGTTACTCCTGCTCAGCACTGGAATAAAAATTGCAGTGCTCCAGGAAAGGAAAGTATGATAACAGATCTAACGATTCTAGTAGAGAGGATGTATGTCCCCAGAGTTATTTTTTCACTTTGAGCAGAACTTTCATTTGGGCTCATCCTTCTATTCTGCCTCAACTGTACAAACTGGCATCCTTTCATAGCCAAAGCCCGTTTTCCTAGCACTGAAAATATTCCTGCTAGAAACTAATATATTTTTTTGTTTGTTTCTTTGATGGGAATTTGATACGGCCCGTGACAATTCTGCCATGACAACAAATTTGATTCCATCCTGTTCTGTAATGTCAGTTTGGTTGCAAGCATACCACCTCATGCACTCCCAGCATGCAGCATCTCTCTGTTATTTCAGTCTGCTGCAGGATCAGAGAACACTGTGGTGTGTCTGTAATTCATGTTTATTTTTAGGGTTATATGGCTTTCATTAGAAATCACAAATCTATCTTAACCCAGTTTAGACTTGTGTTCTGACAAAAAAATGTTCTTTGTCAGGAGAGTTTTCAGTGAGCAGGCTTTGAAAAATAATTGAAGGAATTATTCTTGGGGAGATATGATGATGGTAGAAAATGTTCATCTGCATCCCTCTTGTAAGATTATAAGAGTCCTTCTAGGTAGTTAATTCATGCCACCAAACAATATCAGGTGAGGGTTTCATTAAAGATAGAGATTATAAAATGAATCTGATAAATAAACCACAGTTCCATAAAGCAAGATGAAGAGATATTTGAAAGAAAGCATGTTTGAAGAGGGAGGAACTAGCACTTATTAAGTGCCTACCAGGTTCCAAGCACTTTCTACAGCATAAGTAGATATTGTTACCATCCCCATTTTAAAGTTAACAAAACTGAGCAAATAAAGAGCAGAGCCAATGTGTGAATCCAAGTCTGTTTAAATTCCAAAACCATTTATTTTTTCAGCCTTGAGAACTGTAGTGCACCTGTTGAATGAGAGTGTAATCTATCTCTTAGTGATAGATTGCCTTAATGCTCCCAAATTTTCACCGCTTCCTGTACAACCACCCTTTGCCATGTAGCTCCCAGTTTTTTACTACTTCCTGCATATACACCCTCTGCCAGGTAACTTTATAGGGCCCTCTCACTATAGCTGGAGAGTAAACTCCACATCTCAAGTCTGGTCTCAGCCATGTGACTTGCTTTGGCCCATGGGATATTACTAGACATAATGCAAGCAGGCACTTTAAAGCATTTGCAAGATTGGGTTTGCCTTCTTGTACCTCTGCTAGAACCATGAGAAAGACTCACTGGTCCAGAGGGAGGATGAGAAAAACATGAAACAAATCCACCCAGCCTGGATCAGCTGAACCCAGCAAACTGCAGACACATATGCAAATGTAGCCAAGACAAGCAGAACCACCCAGTCATACTCTGCCTAACTCAGCCACCCTCAGCCAACCTATAGACCTGTGAAAATAAATCCCATTGTTTTAAACCACTGAGCTCTGGGGTGATTTGTTACACAGCAGTTTTGTGGCAATAGCTGACTAATCTACCCCCCAAACCTGTCCCAACATAGCACAGGAATTGGGTTGTATTTTTCTTTTTAATCCTGCAGGTTGCAAAACCTACAAAAGAGTGAATGTTGCTTCTATGCACAATGAAGGAAAATCCTTCAGTCAAACAATTATTCCTAGAAATATTCCCTAAGAGTTCTTAAAATATTAAAATGTTAGCCACACTACACAGTTAAGCAATTATGAAATAATAAGTATCAAGATCAGCAGTCGTTTGACTTCACAGAATATAATCAACATTCCAGGGATAAGGGTGATGTGTTTCTAAGAGACACTGGCCAGCTATGATTCTGAAAGCAGGGGTTATGTAAAAATTTCAACCTATGAAAATCACACTTTAAATACAATAACTGTAGGGAAAGTTTAACTAGTTTTTATCTTTTATTCCTACAGTTTCATAGAGTCTCTCTTCCTCCAAAGAACTTACTTAATGTAAGTAAGAGAAAAATGACTTTATGTAAGAGAAAAATGACTATGTGAAGATAAACAGATTAGTTATATTTTCTCTTTTTGCTTATTATTGCCCCTTATACTAACACCCAGGGCATGCTTTTATTTTGCATATTCTTTAGTGTCTGAAGGCCACTTATTAGGATAAGACTTTTTACCCATGATTTGAGACTCAACTCCAATTTTTGCTCTTTAATAAAGAGTTCCATAGATTGTTCTCTTTCTAGCCTAATGACTTGCCAACTAGCCAAAAATAATCTCTGTCCCAGAGTTCTCCCCTGGAAATTTATTTGCACTTTTTTTAGTAGTTTTTTGATACTTTCCAGTTGGATTTTGAGGTATTTTTGTGCATTCTGACCCATCTGCAATACAACAGGTCATAAATTGAATTGCCTCCAAACACCAGAAGGGTAATGATGAGCAAAGAGAGTTGACAAATGGCAATTCTGGGTGGTGGAGTTCCTGGCTATCTGAAAGAGCACATCTCTTCTGAAGGGTGGAAGCTATACTCGGGTCCACTTAATTTTTGCCAATAGGGAAATATAGGCTCAGAAGAAAAATCTATCAAATTTAAGATTTGAGAATCCAGATTTTTCTATAAACTTGTCCACTTTTATGTGAAAATCACCGACTTTAAATGTTGTGGTAGAGATTTCATTATGGTTCTGAATTACACACCCACTGCCTTGTGGTGTAGTGTAATTCCTATCCCCACTGAGGAAGGGCTTGGCCATGTGGCTTGCTCCAATTAGTGATCATTGTATTCCATGTCTAACCAGAGCTGTAAACATGCCACTGTAGCCCCTGATCTTAAAATGAAAGACACATGGAAGAAACCCCTGACCTGCCACCTAAAGCAGAACCACCCCAGCTGACCTGCAGACTCAGGAGCAGGAAACATAGATGTTTGTGGTTGCATGTCCATGAGATTTCCAGGTTGTATTCTACCCAACATTACTGTACCTGAAATATCACTGAAACATTTGGCCGTAAATTTAAAGAAGACAAAAAGCTTCTCCTTTAATACTCAAGCACCAACCCTAGCTCTCTTTGTGTATCTTTTGTTTTGAGGGAAACACTAAGGGATTCCGAAGAATATGCCACTCAGAAATGTAGCTTATTAGCTTCCTGGCATCACAGTTATGACTTTTAGGCCTGCTCTATTAATATACCAATTAATCTTTACACCAGTCTAGCTCTCTACCAAAAAAGCTGTGTAGTCCATATGAATAGAAAATAGCTCAGGGATGTGTCTGTCCCAAGCCATACTCTCTGCTTCTTTCACAGAAGTCTTGTTGAGCTGCCAAAATGATAATAGACCTCATCAAGAGCATCCCAACAGTCAGTGCTCAGCAGAAATTGAACAGGAGGATGCTGGGAAATTACCACTGCTGTGCCAAGATGCTGGGTGTAAATTAAAAGAAGCAGGTTTTTCCTGAAGGAGAGTAAGGTCCAAAATAAAGTAGCACTTCTGGATTATACATAAGCCAGGATATTTTAGTTAACTATGGTTTCTATTTTTAGGGTTTCCATTCTGAACCCTAATTTTTTTCTTATTTTCTTATTAATACTATTAATATCTTATGGCTATTGCTCTCACAAAACCTCACTCAGTTCCCTGCCTCCTGGGCTAATTGCTCCCTTTCTACACTGCTGCCTCCTCCATGACACCCATAAATATCAATTAAGTCCATCTTGTTTAATGTATCATTTAAAGCTTGTGTTTCCTTATTTATTTTCATTTTGGATGATCTCTCCATTGGTGAAAGTGGGATGTTAAAGTCCCCTACTATTATTGTGCTACTGTCAATTTCCCCTTTTATGGCTGTTAGCATTTGCCTTATATATTGAGGTGCTCCTCTGCTGTGTGCATTAATATTTACAATTGTTATATCTTCTTCTTGGATTGGTCCCTTGATCATTATGTAGTGTCCTTCTTTGTCTTTTGCAATAGTCTTTATTTTAAAGTCTATTTTTTTCTGATATGAGAATTGCTACTCCACATTTCTTTTTTTCTTTTTTTTTTAAGCAGAGGTCTTCTTAGAGGCCCATATGATTTAAATTTATTTATTTATTTACTTATGGCTGTGTTGGGTCTTCATTTCTGTGCGAGGGCTTTCTCTAGTTGTGGCAAGCGGGGGCCACTCTTCATCACGGTGTGCGGGCCTCTCACTATCGCGGCCTTTGTTGTTGCAGAGCACAGGCTCCAGACGCGCAGGCTCAGTAATTGTGGCTCACGGGCCCAGCTGCTCCACGGCATGTGGGATCTTCCCAGACCAGGGCTCGAACCCGTGTCCCCTGCATTAGCAGGTAGACTCTCAATAACTGCGCCACCAGTGAAGCCCTCCACCTTTCTTCTGATTTCCATTTGCATGGAATATCTTTTTCCATCCCCTCACTTTCAATCTGTATGTGTCTCTAGGTCTGAAGTGGGTCTCTTGTAGACAGCAAATATATGGGTCTTGTTTTTGTGTCCATTCAGCCAGTCTATGTCTTTTGGTGGGAACATTTAATCCATTTACATTTAAGGTAATTATCAATATCTATGTTCCTATTACCATTTTCTTAATTGTTTTATGTTTGTTATTGTAAGTCTTCCCTTCTCTTATGTTTCCTGCCTAGATAAATTCCTTTAGCATTTGTTGTAGAGCTGGTTGGGTGATGCTGAATTCTCTTAACTCTTGTTTCTCTGTAAAGTTTTTAATTTCTCCATCGAATTTGAATGAGATCCTTTCTGGGTAGAGTAATCTTCTTTGTAGGTTTTTCCCTTCCATCACTTTAAATATGTCCTGCCACTCCCTCCTGGCTTGCAAAGTTTCTGCTGAAAGGTCAGTTGTTAACCTTATGGGGATTCCCTTGTATGTTATCTGTTGCTTTTCCCTTGCTGCTTTTAATATTTTTTCTTTGTACTTACTTTTTGATAGTTTGATTAATGTGTGTCTTGGCCTGTTTCTCCTTGAATTTATCCTGTATGGGACTCTCTGTGCTTCCTAGACTTAATTGACTATTTCCTTACCCATATTAGGGAAGTTTTCAACTATAATCTCTTCAAATATTTTCTCAGTCCCCTTTTTTTCTCTTCTTCTTCTGGGACCCTTATAATTCAGATGTTGGTGCGTTTAATGTTGTCCCAGAGGTCTCTGAGATTCTCCTCAGTTCTATTCATTCTTTTCTTTATTCTGCTCTGTGGTAGTTATTTCCACTATTTTATCTTCCAGGTCATTTATCTGTTCTTCTGTCTCAGTTATTCTGCTATTGATTCCTTCTAGAGAATTTTTAATTTCACTTATTGTGTTGCTCATCATTGTTTGTTTTCTCTTTAGTTCTTCTAGGTCTCTGTTATATGTTTCTTGTATTTTCTCCATTCTATATCCAAAATTTTGGATCATCTCTACTATCATTACTCTGAATTCTTTTTCAGGTAGACTGCCTATTTCCTCTTCATTTGTTTGGTCTGGTGGGTTTTTACCTTGCTCCTTCAACTGCTGCATATTTCTCTGTCTTCTCATTTTGCTTAACTTACTGTGTTTGGGGTCTCCTTTTCACAGGCTGCAGGTTCATAGTTCCCGTTGTTTTTGGTGTCTGCTCCTAGTGGGTAAGATTGGTTCAGTGGATTGTGTAGGCTTCCTTTTGGAGGGGACTGGTACCTGTTTTTCCTGTAGATGAGGCTGGATCTTGTCTTTCTCGTGCGCAGAACTATGTCTGGTGATGTGTTTTGGGGTGTCTGTAAACTTATTATGATTTTAGGCAGCCTCTCTGCTAATGGGTGGGATTGTGTTCCTGTCTTGCTAGTTATTTGGCATGGGGGTCCAGCACTGTAGCTTGCTGGTCATTGAGTGGAGTTGGGTCTTAGCATTAAGATGAGATCTCTGGGAGAGCTTTCACCGTTTGATAGTACATGGGGCTGTGTGGTCTCTGGTGGACCAATGTCCCAAACTCCACTCTCCCACCTCAGAGGCTCAGGCCTGACACCTGGCCGGAGCACCAAGACCCTGTCAGCCATACAGCTCAGAAGAAAGGGGAGAAAAAAAAAAGAAAGAATAAAATAAAGTTATTAAAATGGAAAAAATTATAAAATTTTTAAAAAGTAATTAAAAAAATAAAGAGAGAAAGAAAGAAGAGAGCAACCAAACCAAAAAACAAATCCACCAATGATAACAGGCACTAAAAACTATACTAAAAAAAAAAAAGGACAGGGCCCTAGGACGAATGGCAAAAGCAAGGCTATACACACAAAATCACACAAAGAAGCATACACATACACACTCACAAAAAGAGAAAAAGGAAAAATATATATAAAGGAAGAGAGCAACCAAATCAATAAACAAATCTACCAATGATAATAAGCTCTAAATTCTAAACTCAGATAAACATAAAACCAGAAACAAATTAGATGCAGAAAGCAAACCCCAAGTCTACAGTTGCTCCCAAAGTCCGCCACCTCAGTTTTGGGATGATTCGTTGTCTAGTCATGTATTCCAGAGATGCAGGGTACATCAAGTCGATTGCAGACATTTAATCCTCTGCTCCTGAGACTGCTGGGAGAAATTTCCCTTTCTCTTCTTTGTTCGCACAGCTCCTGGGGTTCAGCTTTAGATTTTGCCCCGCCTCTGTGTGTAGCTCGCCTGAGGGTGTCTGTTCTTCATTGAGATAGGACAGGGTTAAAGTAGCAGCTGACTGGGGGCTCTGGCTCACTCAGGCCGGGGGAGGGAGAGGTATGGAATGCAGGGCGAGCCTTCGGCAGAGTCCAGCGTGACGTTGCAATAGCCTGAGGCGCATCATGTTTTCTCCCAGGGAAGTTGTCCCTGCATTATGGGACACGGGCAGTGGCAGGCTGCAAAGGTTCTCGGGAGGGGAGGTGTGGATAGTGACCTGTGCTCGCACACAGTCTTCTTGGTGGCTGCAATAGCAGCCTTAGCATCTCATGCAGTCTCTGGGGTCTGCACTGATAGCCGCAGCTTGCATTCGTCTCTGGAGCTCGTTTAGGCAGTGCTCTGAATTCGCTCTCCTTGCACACCCCAAAACAATGGTCTCTTGCCTCTTAGGCATTTCCAGACTTTTTCCCAGACTCCCTCCCAGCTAGCTGTGGTGCACTAGCCCCCTTCAAGTTGTGTTCACGCAGCCAACCCCAGTCCTCTCCCTGGGATCTGACCTCCAAAGCTGGAGCCTCAGCTCCCAGCCCCCACCTGCACCAGCGGATGAGCATACAAGCCTCTCAGGCTGGTGAGTGCTGGTCAGCACCCATCCTCTCTGAGGGAATCTGTTTTGCCCTGTGCATCCCTGTTGCTGTGCTCTCCTCCACGGCTCCGAAGCTTCCCCCCTCCACCACCTGCAGTTTCTGCCTGCGAAGGGGATTCCTAGTGTGTGGAAACTCTTCCTCCTTCAAAGCTCCCTCCCAGAGGTGCAGGTCCCATCTATATTCTTTTGTCTCTGTTTTTCCTTTTTTCTTTTACCCTACCCAGGTACTTGGGAAGTTTCTTGCCTTTTGGGAAGTCTGAGGTCTTCTGCCAGCATTCAATAGGTGTTCTGTAGGAGTTGTTCCACATGTAGATGTAGTTTTGATGTATTTGTTTGGAGGAAGGTGATCTCCACATCTTACTCCCCCGCCATCTTGAAGGCGCCCAGTCAACAAAATTTTTAAACACTCAATCAATCCATTTTCCAACTCATGTTGAGCACCTGCTGGTTTCACTAAAGAAATTAAGGAAGGGAATTTTTCCTGAAGTCAGGAGATGTGAGCAAGTTGCCATGTCAGTGGAAGCCTTGGCCTCCTCAACAGTAAAATGTAGTTAAAAATAGATGCCCTTCTTTACCTTGTGGGGCTTTGATGAGATGAGGTATGTGTAAGCATTGGAAAGATGACAACGTACACTATATAAGCCAAAGACATGAGAAGCAAGGTATCCCCTGAACACACTGGGCATGGGATGTTTTAAAGACTCTGAAAGTCTTGCTGTCTTCATGACTTTACTCCTGCCTCAAATCTCAGAATTATCCAGCTTATCATGATACCTGAAATTTGCACACTTGTCACTTTCAGGGGTCTCAAGAAGTCCCCCTGAAAATACACAGATCTACCCTCTTATCGGTAACATCTGAACCTTGAGGGCAGATGCAGAGAGAAATTTATTGGATTATTCCATTCTGATCTTGCCAAGTGGAAGGCATACCTTAGAGAATGGGATATGACATAAGTAAATTTGGACTGAATTCAAGCTTGAACTACTTATGTGCTTGGGTAGGACACAAGGAGGATAGACATTAGAATCGGTCCCAAAAGGAAAATGTGAAGGCAGTACTATAGAGAAACTTCCTCTACTTAACCACTTGACTCAATTCTAGATCATAAAGACTAAGTTTGCCTTTGAAATTTAATTATCTTTCTTTCCAAGTCCCTTTCATTATATCCTCTGTCAGCCTTGGTTTCCTCATTCGTGAAATAAGAATAGTAATGCCCACTTTATAGTTCTGTTGGAGGATTAGACATTAAAATAATTAAATACACCAAGGTATTGTATCTAGCATCTAGTATGTGCTCAATAAACCTACTTTCCTCCCCTTGTACGCTCTGTGAAATTTTACTGTCTGATGTTTTGATTAGGGGTGCAGAAGGAAGAATGAGCATAAAGGGGAAAAGAAAAAGTGAAAATGAGAACTAGGCTCATAGAGAATCACTTTGATAGATATGGACAGTCATGAATAAATGTACAATCTTTATAAAACAAAACAAAAGCATTAGGAGTGCCTTAAAGAGCATAGTTTTATTTCAACTGAGCAATTAACAAAAACTCTCACAACCATATAGTCAAGAGAGAAAACTATGTAATGGATACATACAGGGAGAAAAATTCATAGAATTATTGAGAATCAATCCTCAAATAGGTGGTTTATCAATGTCAATAAAGACAGAATAATCTAGGGTCCAGCCTCAAATTTCAATTCCTGCGTGATTTTCCTTGCTCCATCTGTCCCATTTCTAGAAAGTGACTCTCCAAATTCTCCCTATAGGCAGTCCAGAACCAGACCCCTTTCCCAAGCCAATCTTGACAGCAGAACATACACCAACTTCTTGTTGTAACCTCACGTGGCAGAAAGAGGGCTAGAGACCTCTCTGGGGTCTCTTTTATAAGGGCCCTTATACCATTTATGAGGGCTCCACCCTCATGACCTAATTACCTCCCAAAGGCTCCACTACCTAATACTACCATATTGGGGGTTAGAATTTCAACATATGAATTTTTTTAATTTATTTTACTGAAGTATAGTTGATTTACAATGTTGTGTTAATTTCTGCTGTACAGCAAAGTGATTCAGAGATATATATATATATATATATATATATATATATATATTCTTTCTCATATTCTTTTCCATTATGGTTTACCACCAGATATTGAATATAGTTCCCTGTGCTATATAGTAAGACCTTGTTGTTTATCCATTCTATATATAATAGTTTGCATCTTAATCCCAAACTCCCAATCCATCTTCCTCCCATCTCCCTCCCCCTTGGCAACCACAAGTCTGTTTTCTATTTCTGCTTTGTAAATAAGTTCATTTGTGTCATATTCTAGATTCCACATATAAGTGATATCATACAGTATTTTTCTTTCCCTTCCTGACTTATTTCACTTAGTAAAATAATCTCTAGGTCCATCCTCAACATATGAATTTTGAAGGACCACAAATATTCAGTCCATAACACTGACACTCTTATCCCTCAAGGTCTTCTTCCAATGAGACCAAGATCTCAAGAACTAGGAGTAAATCTTGGGCACCAGGGTAGCAGTCCTCAAAATGCAGTGCTAGACCCACTCCCTTCCCCATGCAGTCCATCTGTAAACCGATATGACCCTGTTTTCCATTAATCATTATTCTGCTCTCTTCCTTCTAGTAGCTGAGTTTTGTCCATTGGGTTGGGGTTATTGAGGCCTTCAGGCTCCTGCTGTGCTCCTCTCTGGGACAGTCCCTGGTCCTCACAAACTCAATTCTCCTTCCTGCTGACAAGTATGTCTCTCCTCGTGTCATATGTAGCTATGATTTGTTCTATATTTGTATGTCACCTGAAATCCCAGGATCCAGAAGTCAGCTCACCTACCTGGGTAAGTGTAAGCTTATTTTCTTAGTTCTCTAAAAATATTTATCCTTCATCTCAACAAATATGTCTCTGGTCCCTTAATATTCTCTCCCTAGTGGCTGGCCAGTGTTATCAATTCCTAAATATTCCTGTGGGGGGGATATCCAATTTATAGGCTCTAAAATATTTTTAAATGTTTATTTTAATTTATTCATTCAACAAATATTTATTGAGCACTTATTATATGCCTAGCACTATTTTAGGAACTAGAAACAGAGAAATGAATAAGCAAGTAGAATTCCTTGCCTTCATTTAAGGTAGATATATTTAATTTAATTTTTTTCTAAAAACTAGGAAGTATATTCAGTAAGTTAGGAGACAAAATGATCAAAGTAAATTATAATGATAAACCAAAATAAATAAGACTATATTTAACAAAGTAATACATTTGGGGATTGGCTTTTAAAACTCCTTTGCACAAATGTAAGTTGGGGGAGATCTGGTATGCTGGCAGTTCAAGTGAAAAAGCTTCTGTGAGTTAATTACAGCATAGAAACCCAATGTAATGGAGCTGCTAACAACTACCAAAAAACAAAACAAAACAAAAAATCCTTAAATCTTATGCTGAAGTAAGAGAAATTCAATGTTCACATCAATATGAAATATTGTTATCAGTTACAGACAGTAAAGAGGGGCTTTTAAACACTAGAAAGTATTCAGAAGAAAATGAGAAGGATGGTAAGAAAGGTGGAAACCATGTTATTGGAAGAACTATTTAAGAGAACATTTAGAGAATTTCCTAGAAAACAGAAAATCTGTGAGGTGTAGAATGGTTCTGGAAACCTTTCCAAATATTTGATATACTATCATATGGAAGCAAGAACAGAATTTTCCTACTACAAAGGACAGATCTGCAGCAAACATAGGCTTTCCAAAACCAAAGAAATGGACTCATCAGATGGGCTTTCTAATGATTTGGAGTTGTGTCAAAATGGTATAGTCTAGCTGTGTGGAAGCAGTAAAGTTCCTGTCCCTGGGTTTCCCAGCAGAGGCCAAGTTGCCACCTGATAAGAACTGAAAGAGTGAGGAGGAGAGTAGGAGTCCTGCAGTAGACGTAGGTGAGCCTGGACAACCACCTAACATCCCTTCCAATTATAAGGTTGTCTCATACATACATGCTATTCCACCATATGCCAAAGGAAGGAGAGATATTCCCAGACAATAGCAAAATACGCAGCGAAGCCTGATGATCCTCCTGCAGTGGAGAAAGCTAAATCTAACAACAATGCAGTCAGCACAAATTGAGGCAAAATGGCCCTTGTGAGAATTTCTAGTTCAGTCGCTTAAATAAAACTGTCTAAATTTAGATGTGCATATGGTACTCATTTAATAAATCTTATAAGTGACATTTCTTGACAAGCAAGGGAAATATTTAAGTTCCAACTTCAGAGCTACAAATATGTCTAAATACTGTAACTTGTGAATGAGATACTTTGCCAATTTTTAATGCAAATAAGGTATATACATACACACACAGACACAAACATGTAGACATACACACATGCTTTTAAAAGTATGCCTTCTTATGTTGTATAGTTTATCTTTATAAAGCAAATGTTTACAGTTTAAATTGTACAGTTTACAGTTGCTGTCTTTAAGCTTATTTTCTCTTCTTTTCCTTAGTATTGTCTTTTCTACTGCACTAATGTTTTGTAGATTGGGAAAAACAATTATCCTGATATAGCCCACATGTTGTTAAGTTACAGTAGGCAGTAGCAGATTTTGATTCATGTTGGCCTTAAAATCATATGCAATATTGTTATATATAAAAATATGTATTTTTATCGTTCAGATAACCAAAACATATTTGTCATATATATCTGTTTTCCACCCAGGTTCCTGGCTCAGGGCTTCTAAAACCCTTGGAATTTCCTAAGTATTAAGAGTGATAAAGAAGTTTTTGTTATGTTAATAAGGTGACTTTTGGAAAGCATCAAAGGATGGGACTAATTGCCAATAGAGCCAGCTTAAGATCGGAACTTTCAGGCCATGACCTCTGCAGATGGGAGAGGGGTTGGAGATTGAATTCAATCACCATTGGTCAACAATTTAATCAATGAAGCGTAAGCAATAAAGCCTCCATAAAAACCCAAGAGGGCAGGGTTCAGTAAGTTTCCGGGTGGGTGAACACTGGGAGATGTGGGCAGAATGATGCACTTGGGGAGGGCATGGAAGTTCCATGCCCTTTCCCCATACCTTGCCCTATGCATCTCTTTCATATGGCTGTTCCTGAGTTATAGCTTTTTGTAATAAACTGGTGATCCAGTAATAAAATGTTTCACTAAGTTTCCGTGAGCTGCTCTAGTAAATTAGCGGAACCCGAGGAGGGGTTCATGGGAACCTCCAATCTATAGCTCGTAGGTCAGAAGCACAGGTGATAACCTGGGCTTGTGACTGGCATGTAAAGTGGGGAGTGGGGTGTGGGGCAGTCTTGGGACTGAACCCTTTACCTGTGGAATCTGATGCTATCTTTGGGTAGCTATTGTTAGAGGTGGATTGAACTCTTGAACAGAGAATCCAGCCAAAGGGGAAAACTTCATAATTCATGGGACTCAGTACTTAGAAAGGCATCACCTCAGTAATGGGGCCAAATTAGACATACATTAAGGTTGCCTGGTCCCCACACCTTATAAAACTTAAAAGCAAGCTCAGAAAGGATCAAATTGTTTCCAAGTGACTTAGCTGTGTCACAGGACAAAGTTCAAAAATATTCAACACTTGACAAGAAAAAGTTAATAATGCCCATCATCTAATGGGGAAAAAAACACATTCAAAGAAACAGGAAAATATGACCGATAAGAGAAATAAAAATAATCAATAAAGAGAAACAGACTTAGAAATCACACAGTTTAGGTTGTAAAATGATCTGTGTATTTGCTTTTGTTGAATTAATATCCTATCAGGAAGCAGTGAGGATTTAAGGAATATTATTTGACAAAATATAATATAAATGAGAAATGCTTAAGAAGTAACTACTATTGAGTAACAATTAGATTGATTATATCATGAGTGTGATTATTTCATAAAGAGTCCTGGAAAAACACATTTTCTTAAAATCAGAAACCATACTCTTAAAACTTCAATAAGCATAATGCTGCTGGAATAATGTGGCCTGATTAGTCTGTTTTCTGTTTACGTTATAAATTGAACAAGAACAAGAACAACACAAACAAAATAACAATAACTTAATGAAAACTTGATGCCATGCCTTTCCCTTGCATTACCCATTTAATCTTCTCACTTAACCATTTTATAGAAGATAAAAGTGAACCTTGGGTAGATCAAGTAACTTTATTGCTAAACATCTCCCATATTTATTAATGAATATATCTACTTTTCTATTTTAGTCAGCACAAAGTGCTGTCATGGGCTCCAGTTTCCTCTACTTGAACTGTGTGTTCATCTCTGTGCACTACAGAAGCAGAGGAAGAATTACATACATCAACACAAGGACCAGCCATGAAAGTTAGGTTTGTTTCTCAATCCTGGATCCAGAGTATGGTCTTGTGATTTGCCTTCTTTCCAGCAAAAATTCCTACTCATATTTGAGTGTGACTTGTAACCAGAAATTTTATTATTTGAAATTTTACCTAACAGTTTACTATCACTTGATTAAAATGTTTTGAACAGTTTTATTTAATAAGTTGTTTTTAAAAAATTAATTGAACAACTGTAGAATTTTTTTTTTTTTTTTTTAGCGGTACGCAGGCCTCTCACTGTTGTGGTCTCTGCCGTTGCAGAGCACAGGCTCCGGACGCACAGACTCAGCGGCCATGGCTCACGGGCCTAGTCACTCCGAGGCATGTGGGATCCTCCCGCACTGGGGCACGAACCCGCATCCCCTGCATCGGCAGGCGGACTCTCAACCACTGCGCCACCAGGGAAGCCCAACTGTAGAATTTTAAAAGTTTCTTAGTCTAATGTGAATATATCCACATTTTTGAGAGAGTATCATTGACATATATACGCTACCAAATGTAAAATGGATGGCTAGTGGGAAGCTGCTGCATAGCACAGGGAGATCAGCTCGATGCTTTGTGATGACCTAGAGGGGTGGGATAGGGAGGGTGGGAGGGAGGCTCAAGAGGGAGGGGATATGGGGATATATGTATACGTATAGCTGATTCACTTTGTTGTACAGCAGAAGCTAATACAACATTGTAAAGCAATTATACTCCAATAGAGATATAAAAAAAAAGATACCCACATTTTTACAGCATACCTAGAAGCCACTGAAACCATCAAAATCATGAATTAGAAATGTTTTTAATCTTATAAAAATAATAAAATTACTTATTACAAAAAACAACAGAAACGTGATTGTTTCTTCAAAAACAAAAGAGTTTTCTTTCTAAATATAAGATAATCACCCATAGGCAATGGAATTGTCTCTTTTTTAAAGTATTTTTAATTTATTTTCTCTGAAGTAAAAAATAATCATTACAAAAATTAATAAAGCAAAACTTAGAAATATTTGTTGGAGATATAAGAGCACAATGAATGAAACAGCTGAAAAGAATATTGTATTTCTAGAACTATTTTTCTACTCCTTAAAAATATACTGATGATTGTTTCTTCTAAGATTTGTATACTTATGCAGTTACAGGACCCAAGTAATTCATTCTGAAATGCTGTGGTAATGAAAGAATCTTACTTTGAATTATCTAGAAACCATTAAAGGTGAACTCCTCAGCCAAAAAGATGATGTTTCATTTCTCACTAATGCAACCTGAGGGTCCAAGAGGTCACTGAGACAGTTAAGACCTAGTCCTTCTAAAATCTCTGACTAGGGTTGAATAAGCTTCAGAAAGCAGAAAACCAACTCTCATGATGCCAGGCCACCAGGCATGGTGTTCAGAGGTACAAAGGTCTCCTGTCTCTTCTCTCACTACTCCAAATTACAAAGTCAGGCTGTGTTCTTCTCCTGACACCTGTTAGTAATGAAGCTAGAAATGCCTAATATGAGAGGCTTTGGGGAAACAATTTGCTAGAAAATTACTTACTCATCTGCAGAGGCTTGAATTATTTATCACTTGAGAGTGAAACCACTTTATAAATCCATCAGCAAGTTCCCTTGTCAAGACTAAATTCTTAAGCTTCTTCTGAATTCCTGAGGGATGACTTTAAAACCATAGCCTCAATTTTAAAATGCAGCATACTTAATAATATACAGGAGAGTAACTGCTGTTTATACATGTTTCAGATTAGCAATTCATAGCTCATGTCTCTTGAGGATTATTAATCAAGAATCATTAACTGAGGCTCAAGTCATTTTATGAGGCTTTGTGAAACTACATTCATGTGTCTTCCTTTGCTGTCCACAGTGCTGGTTGCCTTGTATTCAATCCCTAGATGCTCCTCCAACTTCCTCTCCCTACATCACTGTCTGCTGCTATCAGTGCAAGGAAGAAGGAAGTCTCCATGCTGGGTTTATGTGGGGAAGAGTATCAGAAATTCCCTATCCACAAAAGGGCACAGTCCATACAATTCATTTATAAGTTTGTTGTTTAGGGATTAAAAACAACAGTATACCTGGTTTTGGTATCACTGAGAAAGTGAAAACAAAGTTGCTTCATGCAGGGAATGATTTTTATGTTAACTAACCTGATCATTTCATCTTTGCAACTGAAAACTCAAACTCCGTCCAGAGAGACTGATTTTTCCCAGAGTAATACAACTAGTTTGTAGCACAATTTAGACACAATCCAAGATTCTGAACTCCAAATCTCATACTGTTTCTTCATTTTATTTGTTTCCTATATGAATTTTGCTCTGAAGAAAAATAAGTATTTTGAATATATATTTTATCATAGTATCATGGCTGAACACTGTACACTTGCTTTGAATAGCAGTCTAAATTTTGGTAAATAAATAGAAAAAAATAGAAAAAATCAAAATGTTATTATTTATGTTCACTATTCATATTGATGAAGAAATAGGTTAATTAGAGGTTAATAGGTTAATTAGAGGGTCTGCTGTCTTCTACTTAGAGAAAGAAGATGAGTTTCTCCGTATGTTGTCCAGAGGCCTCATCTCTACTTTCAAAGACCATCTCAAGCACTACCCTTGTGCTCTGTGGACAGAATTCACAATTCGTTATGCTCTTTGTTTATGCCTTAGCATAATTATCGCTACTCTGGATCATTTCTCAGTTCTGTCAGTGGACTGGCTTCTCCCCATAGACTGCAAATTCCTTGAGGTTAGGACGTGACCTCTCATGATGGTACATCCATGCACCTCCATCACGGGGCTTCTTGCCCAACAAGTAGTCAGTAAATGTGTGTTGAATTGAACCACGCTTACTATACTGGACATCATTCTTTTGTTGTTATTGTTTACTACAAGAAGAAAAAGCAAAGAAAGAGGAAGAGAAACAGGAAGAGAGGAAGAGAGACCAGAGAGGAGGAGAGAAGCAAAGAGAAGACAGGAGAGAGAGGAGAGGGAGGAGGGAGGAAGGAAAGAGGAAGGGAAAATAAAAAGAGGAAAATGGGAGCCCACTTACAACAGAGGCATATTTAATCTACTTCTGTATGAAAGTGCCATCTCATATTTACTGCCTGTTTATGTACTAGAGTACGAGGAAGTAGGCTTATATCATGAAACAAACCCAAAAAATCAGAGCCTAATTTCATTTTTAATACCTTTTATAAAATCCAGCACTTCTTCTAAAGAATAAAAAGATTCATGTTAAGGTTTAAGTGAATTGTACTCTATGATGAAACCATTAAAACCGCTAAAATTTAAAATTTTATTTTCACAAAATGTAAATTTCTATATTTTGATAATATTTTCATATATCTATTCTCCCATAGTTTTATATTTTTCCTTTACTGCCTTATTAGTATTCTTGTCCGATAACACTGCATTTGGGAACATAGTACTCCTAGGGTTGGGTAGTATCGTTTGACAAGTCACACTGAAAGCAAGTGGTTACACTATACCCAGGGAGACACCTCAGTTCTTTAGCAAGTTGAATATCAACTCCCCTGCAATCATATATCTAGAAACAATACTTCATTAGTTAGCACCTGCCATCCTATTAGCTTTGAGAATTAGGGTTTAGCATGCTTCTAGGGCTTCAGAGAAATCAAACCCATATTGTGCTAGCTTAGCATAAAGAGTAGGAAATAATGGGAAAATGACTTTTAAAAAAATCTATCTGCAATATTACCTTATGAAAAGAGTGGTTGATGGGTAAATTGCTTTATCTGAAAGAATATTTAGCAAAAAAGATGTTTTGATTGCCCTGATGAATAAATTACAAAGTCAGTATAAATCAATCATCTCCTAGCTTCCCAAATCTCTATGAAATTGAGAAAATCTTTATGTACAGACACTCGAAAAAATCATTTGTCACAATTCACGAAAAGAGTAAGAAATTGATTATAATAATCACCTAAATGGCTGGCTTTCTTAGTATTGATTCTGTACATTGTTCTTTAAGATTCTAAGGGTACATCATTTCCAACATTTTTATTTCCCTATAAGACATTAAGAGATTCGGGTTACCTCTCTGACCCACTAATTCGTGGTCTATTCTCCAGCGGGTGAGTGAGTCACGGTTCTGGAGATGAGCAGCTGCTGTTCTTGCCCAAACACAATGAACACCCTTCAAGTAAGTGTTAAATTCTCAATTATCGACTAGTGGGTGACTGCACAAGGATCTTGGCCAGTGCCTCTCAGACTTTAGTGAACCTAAGGTTCACTAGGGGTACTCATTAAAAACACAAATTCCAAACCCCGCTGTAATTTACCAGGTGTGAGGTATCCCTGGGAATGGATATTTTAAATACGGACACCAGATTAAATAAGGACAACTGTTACAAGACACTTGTGGGCCACACTCTGAGAAACAGTGATGCTGACTTGGGAAGCTGAAAATGTTTTTAACCACCAGCCTATTGAAGACCTCTGTAATAGATCCAGAGCAAAGTATCTATGAAAAGGAAGATGAGTCCAAAGGTTTAGTTGGAAGCAGTTAACCTTTGAATCGGAAATATCCTTAATGAAGGGAAGATGACAGCTGGAGAAGAAGCAGCAGCTGAGAACAGTCATGAGCCCCTCTCCTTGGCACCTTTCACACCCAGACCTATAGATTGCTGGTACCCAGTTCCTACTCTCTCTGACATCTGCCACCTTAACATACAATCTGGACATACATTGGAAATTGTACATAGATTTAGGATTGGGGTGGGGGGGAGTTGAGAACAGATTGAAGTACTAGTAAAGTTGAAAGCATTATAGCCAAGAGGTCTAGATAAAGAATGATTTGAAAACAAGAAGAGAGAATGGAGTCAGAGAAAAAAGCCTGAGCCTGGAGTGAGGGCAGCATCCAGATCAAATCAGGGATAGGGGACATAGCGAGGGAGGCTGAGAAAGCGAGGGAGGCTGAGAAGGCGGGGGAGGCTGAGAAAGCGGGGAGGCTGAGAAGGCGGGGGAGGCTGAGAAGGCGAGGGGGGCTGAGAAGGCGAGGGGGGCTGAGAAGGCGAGGGGGGCTGAGAAGGCAGGGGAGGCTGAGAAGGCGGGGGAGGCTGAGAAGGCTGGGGAGGCTGAGAAGGCGAGGGGGGCTGAGAAGGCGAGGGGGGCTGAGAAGGCGGGGGAGGCTGAGAAGGCGAGGGGGGCTGAGAAGGCGGGGGGGCTGAGAAGGCGGGGGAGGCTGAGAAGGCGGGGGAGGCTGAGAAGGCGAGGGGGGCTGAGAAGGCGAGGGGGGCTGAGAAGGCGGGGGAGGCTGAGAAGGCAGGGGAGGCTGAGAAGGCGAGGGGGGCTGAGAAGGCGAGGGGGGCTGAGAAGGCGAGGGGGGCTGAGAAGGCGGGGGAGGCTGAGAAGGCGAGGGGGGCTGAGAAGGCGGGGGAGGCTGAGAAGGCGGGGGAGGCTGAGAAGGTCTTGCTTTGCTGCTGTCAGTTGGAGGTTCCATTCAACTGCCCCTGACGGGCATTCCGGTCCACTGAGCATGCCCAGTTTGTGGACTGACTTTCACCAAGTAGAACAATCAACAAGATCACCATAAAGGCTTGACCAACACCAGCCCAGTAAAGTGACCACTGAAAGCCATTCCCAAATCTGTGATCAATGGACCCAGGCTTAGGGAGAAGAACTCCTTTGGTCTACCAAAATTGTTTGAGTTTCAGTCTCTAATTTCTTCCTTCTCAGATACTCTGGTCTCCACCAAAGGGACACTATTCAGTGAGATGAAGCCATTTTGTTGGTCAGCAGGAGCTCAGAAGCAAGAAAATGTCCTCGTGGTAGAATACAGCATCATCTTTCTCAGCAGCAGCCCATCACTGGAAGCTTCCAGATCATTGTGCCAATCAAGTGGTGGAGGGACTTTCATTTAAAGACCCTTATGTGAACCTTATGTGAGAAACTTGCCAACCTGCTTCTTCGATTTGTTAGCCTTATTATTTCTGATACTTAGGTGCTGTCTCTTAGAGAGCCTGAAACAGCCAAGACATGGCCAAGGACACAGAGGAATCTGCAGGTGAGCATCGTCGGATCCTGAGGAATTAGGTGTTTTGTGTCTGTGTGACGATATGCATATGTGAGGTGAGGAATGGTGTACATCACTGAGGGAGATCTGTACACCTTAAAAGGTTTTTGAAAAGCTATGCTAAAGCAAGATTGTTTCTCTCTACTCTCCCTTTATTCCAAAATAATAAAATCACATGGATTGTAAAGGACCAATGATGATTATGTCCTACCTTCCTTAAAAACGTATAGTCTACTCGAGGAGAAAGTGGGGCTACAACACAAAGAAAGGCAGTTTCTTATTTAATCTTCAATACTGGCAGAGTCCTTTGGAAATATTCTGCTTTGCCAAAAAAGACTGTTCTAAAGGGTTTTATGTTGTTTGATTTGGAGGCTTGTGGAAAATCACTACATCGAGAAATATCTCTTCTACCAACTTGCCATGTGGTGTGAAATTGCTCAATTCCCTGGACTCAAATATGTGTTTTCAGTTTTCCAACAAGCTTTATTCAAATAATTCCTGGAAGGTACAAGTCAAAAATATTTAGATCGTTATCAGAAAAGAACAAGGTTGCATGAGCATGATACCAGAAGAGGGACCTGAGAGGGCCAGAAGGGAAGTCAGAGAGAAAGAGGATGTGAGTAAATAAGTTGGGGGGTGGGGGCAATGAGGAAGGAGGTGGAAAATAACAAGCTCTATTACACTCTTGCCCTCCCCTACTCAAGTCAGGTGTAAGGAATTCAGTTCATGGAATCTGAGAGCTGAGCCTGTCTCAAGAGGATATAGGGTGATGCCTACATGACTGGAGAGATAAACAGGGATCTAGCATCTTTTATCTTCCCCTCCACATTTAATTCAGGTTTTGAAACATACTAAGCATCTTCTATTTTCAAGTATGTCAATTATAAGAAATATGAATAAGACACAGTTTCTGCCATCAAAGAGGTGGCAGTCAAGAGGAAGAGAAGAGTAGGAGAAAGGGAGAAGGGGAGAGAGGAAAGAAGGAGAGAGAAGGAAAGAGAGGAGAGAGAGAGAAGGAGAAAGAGAGAAGGACAGAATGAGAAGGAGAGAGAGGTAACCATAGCATAGTAATTCACAGGAGGGCATTTCAGCATGTTCTTAATTCTTCTTTTCCTGCCCATTTTAGAGATTTTTGGAGAGATTAACCTCACTCTCGGCATGCTGAACAAGGAAGATAATATTAGCAAGGTAAGGAAAATAGAGAAAAGTCTCTTCCCCATTCACTTTTTCTAATCCAGTTAATGCAACATTTCATCTACATCGTTCTTTGCTTCAACTTCCCCTTTTCTCTCCTGCTTCCTAAGTGGCATTCAGTTTTTCAGAAAATGCAGTTTTAATGGAAGTCATTGTAATGTTTAAACAATGATATTTGGCATTTGAGGATTCAGAGTATCCAACTGTAGAAGCTAGCAAAAGAATGCCCCCTTACGTAACCTTACACAGATAGATGTGGAAAAAGGGAGATGTCAGACTTACAACCATGTGGATTAGAGCCTCCTCCTGTGGAATTTGAGGGTTAGCAGACATTTGGTCCTGTCCAAAATATGTCAAAGACTTTTTGGTGTGGACCAAATGTCTTATGAACGTTTTGGACAGGACCAAATGTCCTGTAAGGAATTTGAGGGCTCCTATGAAAATCCCCAAATATCTCCCCCTACTCATCTATAATGCTGTTTCACAATTAGAGATTTATTTCTCTGAATCTGAAGGCTTTTCTGGCTTCAGCAACCTTTTGTAAAATAACAACAGTTACTGTTCATTGAACACTTACCTAAGGCTGGAGAGAGCTAGATGCTTCCTAAACAATAGTGCATTGTATTATGTTCACTCCTCACAACATTATGATGTAGGTATTGTTATTTCCATTTGACAACTAAGAAAAGTGAGGCCCAGAGAAGTTACAAGCCTAAGAACAGCAGGATTAAATCCAAACACAAGCCTGTCTGACTCCAAAATAATGCTCCTAATCATTATTCAACATAGCTTCCCTGTGAAGGGCAATGCCTACACCTTTATCCCTTAATCCAGTGGTTCTCAACCCTGACTCCAAATTAGAATCCCTTATGCAAAGCTAGTTATTTCACATGTTAAACATAGGCATAGTACCTCAAGGTAGCATGCCTGAGGCTCTTGGAGATTTCAGGACACCAGTCTCTCATCTTCCAAAGGCCATGTGGCCACCTAAGAGACTGAGAAGAGCCCTCACACACCAGCACCTGCCAAGCCATATAATTGCCAGAGGCTGCAGCTCTGTGGAAAAGGATTTACAACTTCTTCTCCACAAAGGCATGAACGAAGGAAGGGCCTGTAAATCCCCTTTAGGAACAAGTTTCATAACTTAGCAGCCTCTTTGGGAATCGCATTGCATTCCTTAATGCCATAGTCACTCTCTGGTAGTAAGAGCAACAATTGGGTTTTCCATTGCCCTGAGTGCCCTACAACAGTGAATTTCAAGAGACTTTAGTATGTTGGGTAGCCCACGCCTACCTTCAGTTAGATTTTGCCATAGAAATGTAGTCAAATTAAAATAGGTTTTAGAATGAACTTTGCTTTACCTATAAGCCTTTGATTCCTAAGGATAAATATTATGTTAAGGAAGTCCCACTTAGGATATATAAAATCCATTGTGTAGTAGAGATATGTTGCTTAGTTTAACGGTGTTATTCATTTGGATTTTATCTGACTCCTTTAGTTTTGCAACTCAAATTTCTGTGTGTAACCTTATATGTTCACAGGAAGACATTTATGGTCATCTCACTTCCGTTATTCAGAATACTGACATCTTGGACCATGCAACTGTCCAAAGGCTGATTTATTACGCTTCTAAGGACATGAGAGACGACAATGTAAGTTTGATCCTTGATGATGAGTCAGTGTCAGGACCAGCAACAGGTCTTTACCTAACCCAACTGCACCCATGCAGACACCCATAAACTTTTCTACATCACTGCCAGGACCACAGGTCACTTTTATTAGATCTTCATGGTAACCTGGATACAGTTACAGCACATATTATTTACCCCAACACCCCAACACAGATGAGGAAACCGAGGTAGAGTTAAGAAAGTCTTTAGGAGTAATATTCCATCCACTTGTAGATGAGGAAGTTGGTGCTTAGAGAGGTTGTTTGCAAAGTAATACAGCTATCTATTGACAGAACAAATAACTAGAACCAAAGTTTCTTGGCTCCCGTATGAATTCTTATCTCTTCTCATGCCTACTTGTCTATATCTACTAGACATTGTATCTGAAAAATTATTTGTAGAAATAATTTGAGTCTTAAAATAATGTTATTTCCTTCCAGAAAGAATTTTTACTTGTTTACCTGCCAAGGGCACAATCTATGATTAATTTCAGGGCTTGAGATTTTTCCAGGCAAATTCTGTGACTCAACGTTGTACTACAGTCTATGGAGAGCCTATTTAACCTTTCATATCAATGCAGCCCTTTGAGGTCTTAGCCAAAAAGATAAGAGGTGAGATGACCAGGATCTCACCATTGGTTGGCTACAAAGCAGCCTCAAAAGCAGGGCTTATCTCTCTGGATTTCCAGTCTTGTCCAGCTCTCAACTGAGTAATTCATTCCACCTTATATTGTGATCTCTTTGATGTTTCTATGAGTATATTTTTTACAGCACTTTTTATTTTCCTGAGCAGGAAAGTTGATCAAATTGACCTTGTTCACTATTACCAAAAGCAGAAGTCCCTCCAAATATCTCCAACATCAAGGATAATTAGATCAAGACAATACTAAAACCCAAATCTCTAGCTAGCTTTGGGTTTTTCTAGCCCAAATCCTAGCCCATTTTTCGTTCTCCATTCCCTTCAGTAATTCATATCACTTCAACATAAAACGTAAATCTTATGTTCACGGTACCTGATTAATTAACAAGAAAACATGTATTGCCCCAAGTTTATAAGAGTCCTATTAAAACCTGGCTTTGAGGTGCTTTTGAATTACCTCTGCTTTCCCAGCTACTGACACCTACCCTAGAGTCTTACACGCTGGGTTTGTAACAGCCCGTTCTCCCTCTATTGAAAAGGTAAGGAACTTATAAATATTATGTAAACTATCAATATTTCCCCTCTGCTGACTCATTCCGCTCTTCCTAGCTGTTATTGTTATTTTCCTTTTCTTCCACAGATCCTCAGAGAAATAAGAATGCTAACTGGGGAGGTGTTGGTGTCTCTCGCTGCACATGATTTCAACTCTGTGATGTGTGAAGTACAAAGTAACTTCAGGATCCTGGAGCTACCAAATGAATTCGTGGTGCTTGCCCTGGCTGAACTGGCAACGAGCTACGGTACGGAGGGAATAGTGTCCACATTTTCCCTGGGAAACAATCATTCTAATTGTGTAAACCCAAATGGGAGCAAGCAGCAGAAGGGAGAGGATCTCTCCCTTCTTTTATACTAAAGAATACTGATAGCGGCATTTGGGCTGTTGTTTATGAGCATAGATGAGTCTGTTGGCCAGTCACGGGTCCACACTGCTCTGAATTTGTCTGGACTCTCTCCCACCCTCATGTTTCCTTTCGTCTGGCTTTGTGTTTGCAGAAGCACATTTTCCACAAGCCGTATTCTGCAAACCACTCAACTCCTACATGAAGTAAGGGTTTCCTAGGATGTTCTTTTCTAAACCACTTTATTTAACAGATATTTATTGAGCACCTATCACCTGTGCTAGGCCCTGGGGATACAGGCAAGTTCTGGTGGGAGGGACGAACATAAATAATTATTCAAGTAAGTAATTGCTACTAAGCAACAGGTACAGATGGCCGTATAGCCAGTACCTTATCTTAAGGTACTCTAACTACAGATTGATTCTCTAACTACAGCCTGGCATTACAGTGGGGGAGGGATAGAGAACAACTTCCCGCTGCACCTCTTCTGCCTCCCCTATGAAGCCTTGAAATGCTTATCGATTCCTCACTGCAGTGTCCCAAAGCATTCCCTTCATGATGATGACCCTGCTCACCATGCAAACCATGCTCTGGCTGGCCGAGGAGGAAAGGATGAAGGGAGCCTTCTGTATCGGTGGGTATCCCCGTGGTTTCCTCTTTGTTAAGACCAGACTATGAATGGAGCAAATGTCTTATTTTTCCCTTTACCCCAGTCTTGTCCTTTCTAGTAATAGTAGCTACCATTTACTGAGTGCCTACCACACGGAAGGCCTTCTTCAGGAGTTATCTCTGTCAATCCTCACAGCAGTTCTGCGAAGTACTATTAGCCCATTTTACAGATGAGAAACTGAGGGTCATGGAGGTTAAGCGATTTTCTCAGGGTGGTGACAGTCAGTGAGATGGAGAGATGGCATCCAGGTCTACATGACCACCCAGTCCACATTCTTCCCACTGTCTTACACCAGGTCCATTTATACTAGCCTCCTTCTTCAATTGGATCACACTTTTCAAAAACGATTATGAGAGCTTATGAGCTCTTAGCCATAGGCTAAATTTTGGCATCTCTTTGTAATGCAATATTGTGAAAGTGATAAGTAAACAATCTAACCAAAATACAAGCAATTATACAATCAAGGAAAATGGGTAAACAAGCTATGGTCACAAATCCCTCTACCCCAAAACTGAAATACATCTACGGTAATCAACAATCTACAGAGAAAAACATGCCCTTGAGTTCCTGGAAAAAGCATTTTCAGCACAGTGAGAGACTTCTTGGATGAGTCTGAAGACCAGGACTCTTTTCTCCGATCAGTCACTGAGCCATCAGGTGATTCTGCCCTTCTCTCAACCTCAATTTCACCTCTAAAAACAACAAATGAAGTGATTGCTAAGACCCCTTCCACCTCTGACATCCCCAGCACTACTCTTTTATAATGTTTTAAAGCCTATACTGTTAGGAATATCTTCTTTATCTATCAACCAAGTCTTTTCTATTCTATTTTACCCATTTCCTCTTGTCTGTCCTCAATAAAGGTAATATTTGTATCTGATAAATATTGAGAATTTACCACGTGCCTGGGTACTGCCTTGGGTATTTTAAGATTATTATTTCATTTAACCCTCATAGCGACCCCATTAGGTGGCTAACATTTTCTGTTCATTTTACAGATGAGAAATTGAGGCTTAGAAAGGTTAAACAGCTTGCCTGCAATCACACAGCTGGTACGTGGCAGAGACACGTACAGTCAGACTCAAGGACTCAAACTACTATACTAGATTAGCCCACTTTTCAATATTTTTTATTTTCCCTACTTACTATCACAGCAAACATTGTGTCCCAGCAAAAAAATATTGGTGCCACTAAGTGCATTTCTACCTCCAATATTAATAACCAAGAAGGTAAAAGAAAATAAAATCAGAAATCATCGTGGCAATGAATAAGGGAATTCTCATCTGTGTGTTATAAATTTATCTAAGTGCGCTTTAGTCTTAAAGCAACTTTGCCCGACTGCCAGTAAAGAAAAGGTATAAAATTTAATAGCCATCCATCTAGCTATGTGTTCAATCAATCAGCAAATAAACAGACATTGTGCTTGTTGTTTCAGATACCATCAACGAACCAGGCACCATCCCTTCTCATTATAGGGCAGTGCAAGACACACACACATACACACACACACACACACACACACACACACGCAAAATGGATTTGACAAAATGTAACATGAGATTATCAGAGAGAGTTTGGAGGGGATAGGAATAAACCAAAACTGACCAGCTCTAAAGCTAAGATACTTGGGATCTTTTCCATAGAGTTATTTGTAGATGAGGTATTCTTGAGAGAGTAAACTACAGTTTTTTTTTACTATCTAATGAAAGGGATAGCATGAGGGGCTGAAGGAAAAAATATTATTTAATGCACTTGATGCAAATATATATGTGATATATATGATATTTTTGCAGGCCCAAGATTTTTTAATTTTATTAAAGTAAAACATACATGGAGAAAAACATAAAAATCAAAAATATACAGGTTGATGAATTGTCACGAAGTAGCTCATCCATTTGACCAAAACTCAGGAAAAAATTTGGACACTACTAACTCCCTAGAAGTCCCCATCTTTTCTCCCAGTCATCACCTCTCTACCCTTTCCAAGGGTAACCACAATCTTGAATTCTAACACCGTAGATTAGCTTTGCCTATTTGTGAGATTCATACGTTTTGTGTACCTGTAGTCCATTTTCATTTCTGTACACTATTACATGTCTATACTACAATTTTTCCATTCTACCTGTTGATAGAATGGAAATTCTACCAAATATTTGGATCATTTTTTTTGTCTGAGGCTATTACAAAAATAATTGAATGGAACATTCTTGTACAAGATTTTTAGTGCCCCTATGTATGCATATCTAGTGCCCATATATATACCTTGGAGTGGAATTTCTGGGTCATAGACAAAGCATATTCAACTTTGGTTGATAATGCCAAACAGTTTTCTAAAGTGTTTGTAATCAATTCACACTCTCACCAGCAGAATGTAAAAACATCAGCTGCCCCTTAGTCCTGTCAACACTTGACATTGACTATCTGAAATTTTAGCAATTCCAGATGGTATGTTGTAGTATTTCATTATGGTTTTAATTTACAGTTCACTAAAGTGGCTTGAACACTTTTTATATATTTACTTGGTGCAGTCAAAAGATTTTATGGAAACTATTACACATTTGCTAATCATCAGTACATTTTTTTCAAATTACATTATGGTCCTACCTACCTTGATATTTTTCTCAGTCTGTGGTTGTTTTTTAAATGCAGCCCTTGAGAAGTTCAGCAGAGCCATTTACAAGTATGTCAACCACTGGAGAGACTTCCCCTACCCCAGATTGGATGCTAGTCGCCTGACAAAATCTTCATTATGTTCCGGTATATCATGGACAAGTGGGCCACCACGACCTTGCCCACACAAGTGAGTGAGGTTCAGCATGCCTCCAGCTAGCTCTCCTGGCATACTGGTTGAACTTCCTCTTCTCTTTTTGACATGATAATTCATCTTAGTTCTGTTGGAAAGCTGTGGGTTGTATCTTATCATGTTTATAAAATCTTTTGTTTTTCCTGTTTCAAATCACTATTTACTCATTATTTCAACTAATATTTATTGAGTCCCCATGACATGCCAGACATCATTCCCATACTGGGGATACAGCAGAGATTAAACAGACCCAAATCCCCACTCTCATGGAACAGACATGCCAAAGTGTGCAGAGAACAATAACTAACTAAAATGAGCAAAATATATGGAATTTTAGCTACCATATTTGGGCTGTCACTGATTAGGGAAAACACCAGTCCAGAGAAATTTCCTGTGTCTGTGAATATCACAATGCATTAAAATGATATCTAAAGAAGGAGCGTGTCTGCTTCAAAATACTGTAATGACTTATAAAGAATAGATTACAAAGTGCATTCACATATATAATCCCATCCTTATTTTGCTTAATTGCTATGATTTTTTTTTTTTCCCGTACACGGGCCTCTCACCATTGTGGCCTCTCCCGTCGCGGAGCACAGGCTCCGGACGCGCAGGCCCAGCGGCCATGGCTCACGGAGGGCCCAGCCACTCTGCGGCATCTTCCAGGACCGGGGCACGAACCCGTGTCCCCTGCATCGGCAGGCGGACTCTCAACCACGGCGCCACCAGGGAAGCTCCAGCTATGATTTTTTAAAGTAGGTGAAATTATATTCTATTTCAATCTCTTTATTGCTATATTATAAAAGATTTAACACTTAGCTACCTTCTCTAGTTCAGTTTCTTTTCTATATTTTGAGCTTTTAAAGCATTCATTTTTTAACATGCTGGGATAGTTAAATCATTAGCAAACATGAAATTTTTAAAATATTCTGAGGAAGTCTTTTCTTCAAGCCACTTGAAAAACAAAATTCAATGCAAATTTGCTGACTACTTTCCTAGCCTACCACAGGAAGTTAGGCAAGTAACAAGAAGGTGCACAAAGTAATAAGGGAGCACAGGGAGAGAAGCACTTAACCCCTGGCGAGCACTGGAAAGGCCATGGCATTGGAACTGAGCTTGCAACCCATGAAGTCATCACTACAGGAGACATGCAGTCCCTAAAGAGGGGATAAAACCCACTGGAGCATAGGTTAGGGATGGGATAACGTGATACTTGAGTGAGTCCAGTGGGAGAAGGGGAAGTGTGGAGAGGAAAGGGGATATAAAGAGGCAGAAATAAACTCAGAAGGTGGTCTTGGCCACATAATAAAGAATGCTACACAGTACTTTTTTTTTTAAGAAGTAAGAAACCTTGGGGGACTTCTCTGGTGGTCCAGTGATTAAGACTTCACATTCCAGCGCAGGGGTGCGAGTTCGATCCCTGGTCAGGGAGCTAAGATCCCACATGCCTCGCGGCCAAAAAACCAAAACATAAAACAGAAGTAATATTGTAACAAATTCCATAAAGACTTTAAAAATGATCCACATCAAAAAAACTTTAAAAAACCAAAAGAAAAGAAACCTCAGAAAGGCTTAAGCAAGAAGAATGAGATCTTAGAAACTAAGAAAGGAGTGATTTTCAAGAAGCAGAGACAGATCTACAGAGGACATTGCTATGGTGCTCAAGAAAGAAAAATCTTGAACCGTGTCTACTGCATAGAAATGTGGTAGAACAATTCTTCCAGCTGACACACAGTGTTGAGTGAAATAAATGGTTATTGTTATTAGCCACTAAGTTTTGACATGGTTTGCTGTATAGCAAAATTTAGCTAATAGGAAAAAAAGCACTTATTAGGTAGAAAAAGCAGAATACAGAACTATAGATTAAATGGTATCCATTTTTAAGAAATTAAAATACATAAGAAAAAGATAGGAAAGAATAGGTCAAATAAAGAAATAACTTATTAAAAATACACCAGACAGTGCTTATCTATGAGTACTGTGGGTACTGTGTTTTCTGCTTCCTCCTAATTTTTGTGATTTCTACATTTTTTTAAATAAATTTATTTATTTAATTTATTTATTTATTTTCGGCTGCGTTGGGTCTTCACTGCCGCGCACGGGCTGGTTGCGACAAGTGGGGGCTTCTCTTGTTGCGGTGCACGGGCTTCTCATTGCAGTGGCTTCTCTTGTTGCAGAGCACGGGCTCTAGGCACGCGGGCTTCAGTAGTTGTGGCATGTGGGCTCAGCAGTTGTGGCTCGCGGGCTCTAGAGCACAGGCTCAGTAGTTGTGGCGCACAGGCTTTGTTGCTCCGCAGCATGTGGGATCTTCCCGGTCCAGGGATCAAACCCGTGTCCCCTGCATTGACAGGCGGATTCTTAACCACTGTGCTACCAGGGAAGCCCATGATTTCTACATTTTATCATCAATATATTGCATTTATATTTTGTACTGGTTCATTTTTCATGTCGTGTGGAAGCCAGATGACAGTGGATTGAGAAATAAAGGGGAGGTGGGGAGTGGAGGTAAAAATGGTAGACCACTCCTTCCAAAAGCTTTGCTCTGCGAGAAAGGAAAGAGAAACAGAATTGGATGAGGATAACAGTGGGGCTAAAATGATACGGAATCAAAGAATTTTTTTTAATATAAGGGAAATTTTAAATTTGTTAATATAGTAAAAGAAAGTGACCATTAGAGAGAGGTTAAAGAAATAGAAGAGCGGGACAAATATTGAAATGAGCATCAATATAGATAGAGATGTAGATACAAATAGAACTCTCCTTCATACAATGATCTTAACCTAAACATTGTTTGAAGAAACCTTGCTCGGTTGAAAGCAGTGAGGAAAGTTTCTTGGGGGGTTATCTAAAGCTTCTGGTATACTGAGAAATGTACAAAAAGCATAGTGAAGTGTGAGAAACGGTATTTGTTTGCTGCCTCTGCAGATTTTGGCCATCATTAAGGCTCACGGCCCCACAGTGAGCCTGCTGCTGCATCGGGAAGACCTCTGTGAATACGCCCTGGGCCAGGTCCCTTGGCTCCTGAAGCAGTATAAAGACAAAGAGATTGATTTCCACGTCACTCAGGTGAGAGCCACACCCACAAGAAACCGATTCTGACAGCTGACCAGCAATCATCCTGGAGGATGTTAATTTTCAAGAGCGGGGGGGGGGGGGGGTCAAGGAACTCAAACACGTGTTTGGGCAGCCGAACTTAAATACCTCTTGGGAAATATGAGGTAGAGAAGCGGTCGGTGGCATAGCTGGATGGTGGAAACTCCAGAAGGAATTTCTGTTCAAGCCGCTGGGGAACTAAACAAGGTAGAGGAGCAGAATCACTAAAGACAACTGGTAACCACAGAAAGGTGATGGGTTTGTTCTCCTCACAAAAGGTAGTGAGTAATGATTTGCTTTCCACATCCTGTGCTGTTGCTCCGTAGGCAGCCTCCAGCTAACCTTAGAGAGCTTCCATTCCAGAGTCTAAGACAGATAGTGACTGCGGCAGTCCTTTATGACGTTAGCCTTCCAAAGGCCTTGAGGAAGACCATCTTTATCAATTTACTCCACCAGGTAAGAAGACCATGTTGTCAGATCTGATTGTTTCATTTTCAACAGCTTTCTCTTTTTAACATCTACCACCTGAGTTTTTTCTTCTCATTCAGGTGTGCAGAGTTCTAGATCCTCCAGTAAAGGAAAATGAAGTCAAAGCTTCAGACTGTTTCCTCATTCTAGGTAGGACCCAGCATCCAGAGGGTTTTTAATTAAAATGTCTCCAAGTGATGATGACGACAAGGATGAAGTGCGTGCAAACTGTCACATCTGTTACTTTCACACCTACACACAAAATGTTTCTTCAACTCAAAGTATTCTGTGCCTTTCCCTATCTTCCCTGCTCCCAAGAAGAGTGCAGCTGGTAGAGTGACCAGTCATCCTGATCTGTCCGGGACTAAAGGACTTCCAGGAAAATAGAACTTTCAGTTCTAAAACCAGAAAAGTCTCAGACATATTTTGGATATTAACTCCTTACTGGATATAAGGTTGGCAAATATTTTTGCCCATTCCATATGTTTTCTTTTCATTTTGTTGGTGGTTTCCTTGTCTGAGAAGAAGGCTTTTGGCTTCTTTGATGTAATCCCACTTGTTTATTTTTGCTTTTGTTGCCTCTGCTTTGGGTATCAAATTCAAAAAAATTCACTGCCAAGACCAATGTCAAAGAGCTTCTTCCTATGTTTTGTTCTAGGAGTTTTACAGTTTCAGGTCTTATGTTCAAGTCTTAAATCCATTTTGCTTTAATTTGCATGTTTGGTGTAAGGTAGGAATTCGATTTCATTCTTTGGCAAGCGGCTGTCCAGTTTTCCCAGCACCGTTTATTGAAGAGACTATTCTTTCCCCATTGTTTATTCTTGGCTCCTTTGTTGCAAATTAATTGACTATATATGCATGGGTTTATTTCCAGGCAAACCTGTAAGAGTTGGCAACCCTAAGGCTAGGAAATGCTTTTTTCTTTGCATTTGAGATTATTTGAAACTCTATCAAACCCCAGTCATCTTTTTTCCTCCTTGTCATTTCTTAGTATCTATCCCTTGTCTCTCTCTCCCTCCTTCACTCTCTCCCTTTTGTTCTTGCTTTCACATCACGATCCCACCCATCACCTGGTTAGAATACCGGACACAGGTTGTCGAGGAAGCACCAAGTTCCCAGGGTCAGGATACCAAACTATACTCTAATATAGTCCCTCAGGGCAAGAGACAAGAGCAATCCTAGACCTCCCACACCTGCACCCTCCCAAAATATGTCATTTCCTCGACTTCACGGCATACCTTTCTAGTATGGTCTAGTTCTCTCCTAACTGACCACCTCTGTTTCTATAGCTTCCACTTCTCTATGCCCCAGCCTAATTAAGTTCTTCACTTTATCTCTAACATTTCCAACCCAAACCTCTCTACTCCATCCAGGTCTTTCTTCACTCTTCCCTGCTTCCTTCTTACCCTTGCAAGTCACCAGCTGCACAGCTGGTGAAGCATCACTTTGATCTCTGCCTCCATGTTCACAAGGCTTCCCTCTGTGGCTCTGTCTGTATCTTCTATCCATTTATTATAAAGACACCAGTCATATTGATTTAAGACAACCTCATCTTAACTTGATTTCATCTACAAAGAACCTAATTTCCAAATAAGGTTACATTCACAGGTATGAACAGACGTGGGTCTAGCTCTCTTAGTGACCAAACTGTTTAATTAATTCTGTGATACTAAAGAAGTATGGACATAATAAAATCTGGTTACCAACCAAAGAGTGACTTTGACAATCCTCATGGAATGATCCTCTTCCCATTCACAAGTATTTTACCTAAGGTGAAAATGAGTTCTTATGACTCCAGTATTTCTTAAACCCACAGCCCATTCCAGCCCTGCAGACCTGATAGAATTTTTTGATGAACAAATGAGAAGTAATAATGAAGCCACTCGAATGGGAATCTTGACTTTGTTAAGATCGGCTATCAGTGCTGAAGGTAAGCAGTAAAGATGACAGCAGACTTGTTTATTTTGTACCAAAAAGCAAACTGAAACTTGTGCATTGTCTCTAATTCTATCCCATGTCTTTGGGAAATTTATAGAGCATCATATTCAGGTGAAGCTTGGTTTTCTCAGTTGTCTACAACCTACTACTTCTAAACAGGCATTTCCAGTTACCTCTCTTCTTTCATGATATTTACGGATGCACCCACTAAATCAGTAGAATATTTGAGAATTGAATCTAGAATTTAAAAGAGCTAGTAAACTGGTTAAGTAGCCTGATAAACAGGGAGTGGGTGGGAAGAATGTACAATATTCTAAAAATTAGTACATTTAGAAGAGGAGAATTTAATAAATTTTCATATTTCATTAATTCCAAAAGGCACATATTTTCACAGTATCAGAATGCATCTTATAATTGATAGCATCTTTAATTATCATCAGCCACTAGAGTTTTTCACTTGGCACAATATGAGATAATGATGCCTCATAAAATTATATCTTGGATTCAATAAAATATGACAATTCATTTTTCCACAGCATTGTAATAGTTTTTTTAACACCTTTATTACAGTATAACTGCTTTACAATGGTGTGTTAGTTTCCACTTTATAACAAAGTGAATAATTATAATAGTTTTTTAAAATTCAGTTTACCCTGGGATTTACTGAAGACTTGGCAGAAGAAACATGAAGTTGTCTACGAAATTTAAAGCCAATCCATTAGGCATGATGTATTGAATCCACTTAAGAATCTAACATTTTAAACAAGGTGAAACAAAATGTAACAGAGAACAAAAAAAAAGCAATAAACATGTGTAAAGAGTTGGAAAAGGAGAATGTAGGAGGGAACTGAATAACATAAAACGTTAAGGACCAGAGACTTTGCAACTATGTACCATAACTCTTTGCAACTATGTACCATAACTCTAATGGGTTTTCATCATTTCTAGAACATACTGTAGTCCTTCTGAAGTGGGTTTCTCAATTTCTCCCTCTGTCTTTCAGAGCCCAAGTTGAGGGATCACATCACTTGAATAGAAAAAACAGTCAAAGTCGTCATGGGCGACCTCAGTATTAAAGTAAGAGAATTAATGGGGACTTTTATTTGGATAATGATAGTTTTAGGAGTAAATGAAATGGTTTTGACTGTTTAAGAATCTGCTTATGAGATTGCTTTATAAAGAATTCAGTTATCAATTCTACTTTTAAAAGAACTCCATCTTTCCCCAAAAGATAAACTCTATCGAAGTAAAGTTCTAAAGCACATTCAGTTCAAGGGCTTCTCAGTAGAAAGAAAAAGATTTTTGCCCAGAGCATCACTCTGCCATGCTCTTCAAAAAGTTTTAAATTTAATTAGTTGAAAACTTAATTGTTAATTATAAAGATAATACTTCTTCCTCCAAAAAATAATAACCCCTGAACCCTGTTCTGAGCAGAGACATCCTATTTTCCAATCAGGAAGCACCTAGAGCAAGTCTTGCACACAATAGATTTGTCATTATTTCCTGATTATTTGATTAAAGTATTCCACGTTGGAAAAGACATAGAACTTAAATGGGAACAATTTTTAAAATTAGCAGTTGTAGTATTATTTGTATGAAAACCATATTTTGTTTGGATCAAAGCCCTACACAGAAGCCAATGAAGAGGAAAAAATTCCCCTAAGAGGCTTTGGTCACCAATAACTATGTTTAAAATAACCAAAGCTATGCAATAAATAACAATGGAGTGATTATATATAAAAACCTGACCCAGTAACTGACCAAGCCAATCAAAGAATTGCTAGGATTTAGGGTAGAATAAAAGAGCACAGAAACTTTAAGGAAGGCCAGTTAATCAGGCAAAAATAAAGAGAAAATATACCTCTTTCTCCTTAATTAGGGAGATTACTGAGTCCCTGTATGCTAATTGTTAATTGCCACCTTGTGGCCCTTCCTCCCTGTGCAAAATTATTTTCTTCCCACCCTCCATTAAAAGACCCGTTCACTAAGGAATTAGATCTGAGATTTCTATCCTCCAGGGAAGCAATCCAATAAATTAATTGAAGCCAAATTATTAAAATCTGTGACACAGGTTCATAACTCTTTATTCGAATCCATAGAGCCAGACTTATTTCAGAATTCACAACTTCCCAGATTTCAGAAAAACATTACTGTGACAGTAGCCCACAATCAAACCTATTAATATTTTTTCAAGAACATGTATGCATATCACACTACATGAAAGAGGTAGGGCTTCCCTGGTGGTGGCAGTGGTTGAGAGTCCGCCTGCCGATGCAGGGGACAGGGATCCGGGAAGATCCCACATGCCGCGGAGCGGCTGGGCCCGTCAGCCATGGCCGCTGAGCCTGCGCGTCCGGAGCCTGTGCTCCGCAACGGGAGAGGCCACAACAGTGAGAGGCCCGCGTACCGCAAATAATAATAATAATAAATTTTTAAAATAAATAAATAAGAGGTAAAGACTACAAATAGCTTTAAAACAGTTCAGTTTGGGTTTTGCTACCAATGAGTTGGCACCAAATTTAAGAAACAAAATTCCAGTTTTCAGAGTCATTTAGTTTGAATTTGTGGATAAGGAATTGTGGAACTTTATTTCAGTGTGGTATCTTTCACTGAGGATTTTTAAAGCGAGGCCATGTTTTAGCCCAAAGTTACTAATGTTTCATAATATATAGTAATAGAGAATATGTCTTGGGAACTAGGAAGAAAGATTTTGGTTAAAGAGAGCTTTGCCAGTGACACTTAAATCATAACCTGTAGATTACTTCCCGCTCCATATATTACAGTAAGATCATTCAATTTATACTCTTTTTTGGAAAGATTCCACTGAATGATCCATGAAGGTTACAGAATAGGAGAATCTAATTTCTATTCAGAGTAAAATGTTGTGAATGCGTTTTCCTTACTCTAGGTGAGGAATTCCGCCCTTCTCCTCATCCAAACCATGTGTGAAAAACGCTACATTGAAGCCCAGGAAGGCTGGCCACTGATTGACTACATCTTCTCGCAGTTTGCAATGTCCAACAAGAATCTGGTACGAAGAGGGCGCCATTTTGAGTGCTGCCCTGTAGCAAGTTCAGTTGACTCAACTGGATTTTTAAAAAATATCTGTGGTCCAAGTTAGAAACTGACTTAGAGGTTACATTTCAGCCTTACCACTTTCACTAATAAATTTGTCAGCTTCTAGTGTGCTCGGTTTTCTTTCAGTGATACCCTTTTTAACTTACAATAAACCCAAGGTAGGTTAAATCAGTTTTTCCTAAAAAGGAGGAAACCTGGCCTCAAAAGCTTGGGGGTGGTTTGGAGACAGGCAGAGAAAGTGAATTGTTTCTAGAAAACAAGAAACATCCATACTTGTTACACCGGTTCCTTTGGATGAAGAGCCTGAAAAACATGTGCTTAAGATCTCAGTAATCTTAGCAAATTCATTGTAGCTGAAATTACAGTCCACTCCACTAGGAAGCAGTGTCATTGGAAATTTTTGCCCCAGAGATAAAAAGGGGAAAGGCCTGAGGGAGGAAAGGAGTAACTGCAGTCCAAGGATCCTCACAATGTTTGTTTTTCTGCTTCAGCCAGGGGTGTTTTTTTCTAACCCATTCCTCCAAAGAGCACTTTATAACAGGATTAGATACTGGAGACCAAGATTGCTGGATTCCACAAGCCCTTTAAGTTGAGTGACTGCATCCTCCACCCCAGAGGCTAAGAACACCTCCAAGTAAGGTCAGAGGCGACCGACAGCAAGGATTATGAACAAGTCACCTATTTCATCTTTCTTAAAGAGAAACCAATAAAACCTAACTCCCAGGAGACCGAAAAGGGAGAGAAAGGTATCCAAGAAACAAGCCTGGAGGTCTTAAAAACCCTGGACCCACTGATCATTGGAATGCCTCAGGTAAGGGGTCTTTTGTAACCACTCATAGTTAATTTGATCACCTTTCTAAAGCTCTGAACATTTAGGAGTAAAGATACGAGTTGGTACTCCATGTGTCATCAGCTTTTTGATGCTCTGACTAGAGGAATTATGTTGGGACGCTCAGTGCCAGCACATAATAGTTGCTCAAAAACAGGTGTAAAATTAGCTAAATAATCTTTTATATCTGGATGGCAAATGGCAGTTTATAAGCATCTTAATATATTATTTTTCTTCTTCCCCTGACATACTTAGACACATACTGTAAGTGGTGATTCTAACACAGTGAATGCTAAACTTTCCCCATTTATCTGGGAAGGTGTTAAAAGCACACATTCTCAGACCTCACTTGAGGCCTAATATAACCTGAACCTCAAGGGGATGAGCCTTAGAATCTGCATTTTGCTTAAGCAAAACAACCTGGAAAAGGATTTAATGGCCAGAAATACATGGCACAGCCAGGAGACAATCAGAAGGCCAGTTTAAGGGGATCACAGGCTTTGTCTAGGATGGTTTTTTAAGGTGTGGGTTTTGGATTACCGGGGCTGTTTATTTAAAATGCACATTTTCAGGCCACATGCCAGACCTAAATGAATCAGCGTATCTGGACATGGGGCCCATAAATCTGCATGCAAATAAAGTCCAACATTTCTGATGCATATTAAAGTTTGGGGAATTCTGATCTAGTAGTGAATGATGAAAGAGTAGTATAAGGCCAGACTCTGAAGGGTCTGAAATGCCAAATTCCTTCCTTGTCCTTGATAAGCCAATGAAAATTTTAAGCAAAGGCTAAACATTTTAAATGATAACTGTAGGAAATCAGTGTGTCGACACTGATTTAAGAGTAGACACTGATTTTAGAGTAGACTAAGCACAAAGAGTCTATATATGAGATGAGATGAGATTCATAGGGACTGGAACTGGGTCATAATAGTAGGAAGGGCGTGAGAAATCTTACAATTTAAGAAAGACTAGGGGGCTTCCCTGGTGGCGCAGTGGTTGAGAGTCCGCCTGCAGATGCAGGGGACACGGGTTCGTGTCCCGGTCCGGGAAGATCTCACATGCCGCGGAGCGGCTGGGCCCGTGAGCCATGGCCACTGAGCCTGCGTGTCCGGAGCCTGTGCTCCGCGCAACGGGAGAGGCCACAACAGTGAGAGGCCCGCGTACCACAAAAAAAAAGAAAGACTAGGCTTGGGACTTCCCTGGTGGCACAGTGGTTGAGAATCTGCCTGCCAGTGCAGGGGACACGGGTTCGAGCCCTGGTCTGGGAAGATCCCACATGCCTCAGAGCAACTAAGCCCATACGCCACAACTACTGAGCCTGTGCTCTAGAATCCATGCTCTGCAACAAGAGAAGCCATTGCAGTGAGAAGCCCGCGCACCACAACGAAGACCCAACACAGCCAAAAAATAAATAAGTAAAAAAATAAAATTGTTTTTTTAAAAAAAGAAAAGGATTAGGCTTAGTCTTGGTGATTAAATACAGATGCCAAGACAAAGGGAGGAGTCCAAGTGGACACCTAAGTTTCCATTAGAGGATCAGCAGATCAGCACCTGGGGACTTCCCTGGTGATCCAGTGGTTAGGACTTGGCGCTTTCACTGCGGGGGCCCTGTGTTCAATTCCTGGTAAAGGAACTAAGATTCCGCAAGCCATGTGGTATGGCCAAAAATAAATAAATAAATAAATTGAAAAAGAAGAAGGAGAAGATTAGCACCTGGAGCACAGCCAGCAGCAGCAGCGCAGTCGCCATCCACTCCCCGTCATTCTCACTCTGGACAGTTCCACTCGAGTCTTGGAGTTTGGAGAAATATTTGGGGGCATTTTTGGTTGTCATATTGACAAGGGGTTTAACGGCACTTGGTGAGTGGAGCCCAGCCCTCCCTGCAGTGACCCACAATGACGACTTGTCCTGTCCCAAATTCCAGCAGCAACCTCACGGAGAAACACTGACCAACACTCACTGCAAGTGGCACCTGAAAGTGAATGTGCTGTGCAGAGACTGTGTTTCATGATTTCATTTTGATTTGGCCTGAAGAGCAAAATAATCACACGTGAGAGAAAGTTTTCTAAATTAGAGGGAAACACACGGAGAGGACCAAAGAGGAATAATGAAAAAGAATAAGCAATCCTTGCATCTTGCCTTGTGTTTTCCACAGGTGCTATGGCCAAGAATCCTGACTCTTGTTACCACAAGAGTCAGAATATACAGGAATGTTGTATATATACGCAGAATATATGGGAATATACGGGAACGCTGAAATACCTGTTTAATATCATCAGAATTCTGTTTATGGCAGAGGAGAGGAAGAAGAATAATGCCAAGGAGTCAACAGCACTTGTCATCTCTACAGGAGCTGGTGTGTACATTCAAAAACAAAGCACAGCATTTCTCTTATGAGAGACTAGTTTCCGGAAAGGCTACAGGGCTTTGCTTGTAAACCCAAGCCCCATCTGATTTTTTCTAGGCCCCATAGCAGTAATGAAAATTGCTTTCTCTTTCTAGTGAAACTTCCTTCACCACAACAGCTACTGGCCAGACTTCTGGTGAGTGAGTTATGAAAAACCAATGTGGTATGAATTTAAACCAATATAGACAATTCAGCTCCAAATAAATGATAATAAAAATTACATAGATATTCCAAAACAAAAGAAACACTAAAATGGCATAATAAATGTTCTGCTATACTAATGACTCTGATGAAGATTTATTATTCACAAGATTATCTTCTCACTCTGAAATGTCTGTTAAACTTCATTTATGATTTTTTAAATAAACATAGACTGGATCTGATCCATAAGAACCATTCAAACAAATTCCACATCTGTTGTTTAGATTTCTCTCTCTCTCTTTCTGGCCATATATGTGCTTGAGCACTATTTCCACATGCCCTTATTTAATTAATAGATATATCTAAGTGTTGGTATGTTTCATTTATTTTTGGTTGATGGTTTCCATATATTTTTACACTTTTATCCTCAGAAGAAAATTGGGCAGATGGATTGTCTAAGTATTAGCTTTGATCTAGAATAAGTAAGAACAGACTGTGATGGTTTGTTAAAAGATTATCTAATGAAGGATTCAAGAGAATCCAGAACAGTGATAAAAAGGAAAAGGTAGGTGAGCCTTCTAAGTATCCCTGAGTTGATTAACAATTTTTCTTCCTTCCTCCAGGTAATATCTATGCTTGCCAGTTTAGGGAAATTACATGGGGTCGGTGCAATAGGACTTTTGAAGATATTGCCTGAGATGATTCACCCAAATTTGGTAGAGCTATGGAAAACACGCATACCTGAGCTCCTGCAGCCTCTGGAAGGTACAAAGGAGTGGGATCAGGTCTTTATCCACGGAGGCAAGAACACAAGGAAATGAGGCACCACTTCTATGTCTTAAGCCATTAATGTTCACATTAGGCAGTAAAAACAATGAACTTGACATGCAAGGTAGACCGCTCTATTTTGTCCTGGACTCCTTATGTTCTATTTCTCTACCAAATACTTATATTGATATTTTAAGAGGACCAGGTGTGTTACATATTTAGCAGGAACTTTTACTTTTGCTCTGGTCTTTTTTTTGTATTTAGAGAAGTTCTCTTTTGGTATTGTTCTAAAAAGTTATTATTCATCCATGCTAGAATATTAAGATATGGTAATTCAGTAGTTACTGTTGAAATTGGCAAAAAGCCTGGATTTTTATCGTGGATTGAAGACCCTCTGTCCGGCTGACTAGCAATTTAGGATTGCCAACATAGTAAATTTAATCTGAAATAACCATCCTGCATAGGGAGAAAGCTTGAAATGGAACAGTAGCAGTCAGTGCTGACCTGGATACTGGGCTGGGTTTTTTTTTTTTTTTTTTTGGCACTTACTGCATCAATTTCTATTTCTAGGAAAGAACACTAGTATCGTGCTGTGGGAGACCATGCTGCTTCAGGTAAAGCTGGCTCCTAGACTAATTGTTGATGATGGGGTGATGAAATCACCGAAAGTTACCCATCTTTATGAAAAAGAATTAGATTCCAAAGGACAGGAAACAACATTTCCTTTTCTTGAGAAAATCACTAGACTGTTAGACATGATCACATAAGAAGTTTAGGCTCTTTAAATCACAATTTGAACAATAATCTTTAGTCTTCAATTTGATTCAGAATTTAAGACAGTTTTGAAGATATCACTTACTAATATTTTTCTTACTAATATTTTTTTCCCTGTCTTTCTTAAATCTTCTCTAATTTTCAGTTTTTTTCCTCTCCTTGCAATTGCATTATTTCACCATTCATAAAAAGAAACAGAGATTAACATAATTTCCACTTCTTTGCTCCTGAATACAACTCCATTTCCTCCTCTATCTGCTTCTCACTATCCTTTTCCTGATGTCTAAACACCAAAAGGCCATGTTGTATCCCTTCTCCAGAAGAGAATCTTTCTCTCATCCATAACTTTTTGGACCTTGACAACCCAACAGTGCCACAGACAATGTCAAATCCCCAAGAGTAAATTGCAGACAGGAGTTGGACATTGGCTTTACAGAGAGCATTTTGATTTCAGGAGCCCACAGGAGATCAAGGAACCCATGGGCAGGGAGCTTTTAATCCAGCAGAGTTTTGGTTCATAAGCCACCTATACAGGAATTAACTATGGCTTCTTTATTTTTTTTTAATTGAAGTATAGTTGATTTACAATGTTATGTTAATTACTGCTGCACAGCAAAGTGATTCAGTTATACATATATATACATTCTTTTTCTTAACATTCTTTTCTGTTACAGTTTATCATAGGATATTGAATATAGTTCCCTGTGCTGTACAGTAGGGCCTCGTTGTTCATCCATTCTGTATATAAAAGCTTCCATCTGCTCACCCCGACCTCCCACTCCATCCCTCCCCCAAGCGCCACCTGCTTGGCAACAGCCAGTCTGTCCTCTATGTCTGTGATTCTGTTTCTGTTTCATAGATAGGTTCACTTGTGTCCTATTTTAGATTCCATACATAAGTGATATCATATGATATTTGTCTTTCTCTTTCTGACTTACTTCACTTAGTATGATCATCTCTAGTTGCATCCATGTTGCTGCAAATGGCATTATTTTGTTTCTTTTTATGGCTGAGTAATATTCCATTGTATATATGTACCGCATCTTCTTTATCCATTCCTCTGTCGATGGACGTTTAGGTCGCTTCCATGACCTCCCTATTGTAAATGGTGCTGCTATGAACATAGGGGTGCATGTATTTTTTTGAATTATAGTTTTGTCTGGATATATGCCCAGGAGTGGGATTGCTGGATCATATAGTAACTCTATTTTTTGTTTTCTGAGGAAACTCCATACTGTTTTCCACCAACTTACATTCCCACCAACAGTGTAGGAAGGGTCCCTTTTCTCCACACACTCTCTGGCATTTGTTATTTGTAGACTTTTGAATGATGGCCATTCTAACCAGTGTGAGGTGGTACCTCACTGTAGTTTGTTTCTGTTTTTTTGTGGGGTTTTTCTGTATTTATTACTATTTATTATAGAATAGGTAACTCTTTTATTTAGAGAAAGTTCAGGGTATTTTTAATGGTTTTTAAATTTATATTTAAAAAAATACCTGTCAAATGTTTTTGAAGAATTTGATTATAAAATTTGTTAGATTTTTAAAATATTTTAATTTTATTGGATTATAGCTGATTTACAATGTTGTATTAGTTTCAGGTGTACAGCAAAGTGATTCAATTATTCGTATACATATATTCATTCTTTTTTTAGATTCTTTTCTCATATAGGTTATCACAGAATATTGGGAAGAGTTCCCTGTGCTATACAGTAGGTCCGTGTTGGTCATCGATCTTAAATATAGTAGTGTGCGTGTGTTCATCCCAATCTCCTGATTTATCCCTCCCCCTCCCCCCCAAATCCTTTGGTAACCATAAGTTTGTTTTTGGTATACATAAGTCTGCTTTTGTAAATAAGTTCATTTGTACCTTTTTTTAAAATTAGATTCCACATATGAGTGATATCGTATGATATTTGTCTTTCTCTGTCTGACTTACTTCACTTAGTTTGATCATCTGTAGGTCCATCCATGTTGCTGCCAATGGCATTATTTCATTCTTTTGTATGGCTGAGTAATATTCCATTGTATATATGTACCACATCTTCTTGATCCATTTCTCTGTTGATGGACATTTAGGGTTGATTCGTATTTCGCTAATAATTAGCAGTGTTGAGCATCTTTTCATGTGAACTATGGCTTCTTTAAAATGTCAGATTTCAGTGACCTCTCCACAGCACCCCACCCCCAACACCCCCCTTCCAGAATCAGAATCTCTAGGTGGGGTACCTGCGAGCTCACAGGTCTTAATGATACCCACAGTGAATCTTATCCCATATGAGGTTTGAAAGCAACGGCTCTATGCTTCCTGGTCCTTAACTCTTGGATCCACCTCTCCTCCTATATTCAGGCTTCTTTTATCTTCCCCTCCCTCTCTCAAAATTTTTATCTTATTTTCCCCTGCTACCATTTTTTTTCTTTTCTTTTCTTTTTTAATTTTTTTTATTTTTAGCTGCATTGGGTCTTTGTTGCTGCGCGCGGGCTTTCTCTAGTTGCGGCAAGCGGGGGCTACTCTTTGTTGTGGTGCGCAGGCTTCTCATTGCAGTGGCTTCTCTTGTTACAGAGCACCGGCTCTAGGCGCACGGGTTTCAGTAATTGTGGCACGTGGCCTCAGTAGTTGTGGCCCACAGGCTCTAGAGCACAGGCTCAGTAGTCATGGTGCATGAGCTTAGTTGCTCCGCAGCATGTGGGATCTTCCCTGACCAGGGCTTGAACCCGTGTCCCCTGCATTGGCAGGCGGATTCTTAACCACTGAGCCACCAGGGAAGCCCCCCTGTTACCATTTTTAAATAACTGTTCTTACTAGGAAGGAAGGTTCTTTCTTGAGAAGCCTTGAGAACAGTTCTTTTCCTTCCTCCAATCTTGAGTATACTTCTTGGCTTCTTTTTCCAAACTGTCTGCATTTGCTTTCTTCCCTTATACTGCCAAGGTTGTACAATTTTTTTCTCTTCAAAGGATCCACTCAATGAGTTTCTATTAAGAAAATGAATACAAATCTTTTCATTGGTTTTGACATTGTGTTCTTTCCAAGCTTAAGGTAGAGAAAACACAGGAGAAATTGTAGATTTTAGAAACTGCAAATGGATTTTGTCCTCCAGAAAGACAAAAACACCTTTTTATGTATTGTTCAATGAAGAGGGACATGGGTTCAGACAACTGATTGTGGCCCTGGCTCAAAATAATTGATGAAATGAGGAATATTTCACTACTGGAGTTGAAGTTGGCAACTTGTGCTTGTATATCTAATTGGTTCTTCAAGGCATTTAATTCACTATTCCAAAAATGTCCCTTTTTCTTAGTATGGTGTAAAGCAAACTAACTTTGACAAATGGCGTTTTTTTCCAAATCTACCCAAACCTTGAAAGATGTTAACTTCAATTTTAAGTTTCAGATTGGATGAGTTCCTATTTTACGTTTTTTGGCAATTTTTATTTAAAAGGAAAAAGGAAGGCACTTACACGGAGTTACTTGCCCTTCCTGTGCATCTAATTCTTAATGGGAATTCGGAACAGGTTGTTATGAGAAAAGGAATAATCCCATGTAATATATACTTTATGCTTTTAGAATACATTGTAACAAAAAAGCACCAAGAGGGCTTCCCTGGTGGCGCAGTGGTTGGGAGTCCGCCTGCCGATGCAGGGGACATGGGTTCGTGCCCTGGTCCGGGAGGATCCCGCATGCCGCGGAGCCGCTGGGCCCATGAGCCATGGCCGTTGAGCCTGCGCATTCGGAGCCTGTGCTCCGCAACGGGAGAGGCCACAGCACTGAGAGGCCCGCGTACCGCAAAAAAAAAAAAAGCACCAAGAAAGCACATTAAACCGTCACATTAGTATCTGACTTTCACCTCCTACAACAGTTGCTCAAAGAGTCGTTATGGAAGATCAATGACGTAGCCTGGACCATTCAACTGAGTCGGGATTTCAACCAGCAAATGGACAGTTACGGCAACACCTCTGTTGAGAAGGTTGGTTTTTTAGCTCAGAGACCTTAGCTTCTACTTTATGAACAAAAGGAGGGAGAAATGGTTAGAAAAATGCTCCCTTCTCTTCACCTTACATTTGACCAAAAGTTACAGGGCCACACCTATCTGCAAGGAAAACTGCCGAGTATAGCGCCTTCAAGATAAATACATGCCTAACTAAAATTCAGGGGTTCTGTTCTAGAGAAGGAAGAAAAATGGATACTGGAAGGCAAATAGCAGCCCCTACCATAGCACTAGTTTAATGCAGCTTATGCCTTGGTTTACATTGGGCCAGTCTTGTGAGGCTGGCTACGAGAAATAATCTACTACAATTTTTTAAAAACTTGAAAAAAAAGAATGCTCAAAGGCCACTTCTTTCATTCCTCTCTCTCCACATGACCTCTACCAAACCCTCCACATTGTAACCATCCATTCCAAATGGGGTTTGAATCCAGCTTCTGCTACTTACTGCTTATGTAGCTTTAGGTAAATTTTTTAACCTCTCTGGAGCCTCAGTATACTCACCAACAAAATGGAAATTTTATCTACCTCTGAGGATTGTAGTGTTACGAGGGTTCAATGAGATAAAGTATATAAAGTCCCAAGTGAAGTGCCTGGCACATGGCATGTGTTTAATAAAAAGTAGAGACTTCCGGGAAGATGGCGGAAGAGTAAGATGCGGAGATCACCTTCCTCTCCACAGATACACCAGAAATATATCTACGCGTGGAACAACTCCTCCGGAGCACCTACTGAACCATGGCAGAAGACCTCAGACCTCCCAAAAGGCAAGGAACCCCCCACGTACCTGGTTAGGGCAAAAGAAAAAACTAAACAGAGACAAAAGGATAGGGACGGGTCCTGCACCAGCGGGAGAGAGCTGTGAAGGAGGAAAAGTGTCCACACACTAGGAAGCCCCTTCGCGGGTGGAGACTTCGGGAGGCGGAGTGGGGGAGCTTGGGAGCCGCGGAGGAGAGCACAGCAACAGGGGTGCGGAGGGCAAAGCGGACAGATTCCAGCGCAGAGGATCGGGCCGACCGGCACTCACCAGCCGAGAGGCTTGTGTGCTCGCCCGCCGGGGCGGGCGGGACTGGGAGCTGAGGCTCCGGCTTTTGTCGGAGCGCCGGGAGAGGACTGAGGTTGGCGGCGTGAACACAGCCTGCAGGGCGTTGGTGCGCAGCGGCTGGCCGGGAGAGAGTCCGGGGAGGGGTCTGGACCTGCCGAAGAGGCAAGAGACTTTTACGTCCCTCTTTGTTTCCTGGTGCACGAGGAGAGGGGATTAAGAACGCTGCTTGAGAGAGCTCCAGGGACGGGCGCGAGCCGCGGCTAAGAGTGCGGAGCCCAGAGACGGACATGGGACGCTGAGGCCGCTGCTGCCGCAGCCAGGAGGCCTGTGTGCGAACACAGGTCACTAGCCACACGCCCTTCCGGGGAGCCTGTGCAGCCCGCCACTGCCAGGGTCCCGGGATCCGCGGACGGCTCCCCCGGGAGAGCGCTCGGCTCGCCTCAGGCTGCAGCGTCACGCCGGCCTCTGCCGCTGCAGGCCCGCCCCGCACTCCGTGACCCTCCCTATCCCCCGGCCTGGGTGAGCCAGAGCCTCCGAATCAGCGGCTCCTTTAACCCCGTCCTGTCTGAGCAAAGAACAGACGCCCTCCGGCGACCTACACGCACAGGCGGGGCCAAATCTAAAGCTGAGCCCCTGGGAACTGTGAGAACAAAGAAGAGAAAGGGAAATCTCTCCCAACAGGCTCAGAAGCAGCGGATTAAAGCTCCACAATCAACTTGATATACCCTGCATCTGTGGAATACTTGAATAGACAACGAATCATCCCAAATTAAGGAGCCCTGTGGATGAAAGGCTCTTGGTGCTGCAGCCAGGAGTCAGTGCTGTGCCTCTGAGGTGGGAGAGCCAATTTCAGGACACTGGTCCACAAGAGGCCTCGCAGCTGCACATAATATCAAAAGCAAAAATCTCGGAGAGATCTCCATCTCAACGCCAGCACCCAGCTTCACTCAACAACCAGCAAGCTACAGTGCTGGACATCCTATGCCAAACAACTAGCAAGACAGGAACACAACCCCACCCATTAGCAGAGAGGCTGCCCAAAATCATAATACGTCTACAGACACCCCAAAACACACCACCAGACGTGGACCTGCCCACCAGAAAGACAAGATCCAGCCTCATCCACCAGAACACAGGCACTAGTACCCTCCACCAGGAAGCCTACACAACCCACTGAACCAACCTTAGCCACTGGGGACAGACACAAAAAACAACAGGAACTACGAACCTTCAGCCTGCAAAAAAGGAGACCCCAAACACAGTAAGATAAGCAAAATGAAAAGACAGAAAAACACACAGCAGATGAAGGAGCAAGATAAAAACCCACCAGACCTAACAAAGGAAGAGGAAATAGGCAGTCTACCTGAAAAAGAATTCAGAATAATGATAGTAAGGTTGATCCGAAATCTTGGAGATAGAATGGACAATAGAATGGACAAATTGCAAGAATCAGTTAACAAGGACCTAGAAGAACTAAAGATGAAACAAGCAACGATGAACAACACAATAAATGAAATTAAAAGTACTCTAGATGGGATCAATAGCAGAATAACTGAGGCAGAAGAACGGATAAGTGACCTGGAAGATAAAATAGTGGCAATAACTACTGCAGAGCAGAAAAAAGAAAAAAGAATGAAAAGAACTGAGGACAGTCTCAGAGACCTCTGGGACAACATTAAACGCACCAACATTCGAATTATAGGGGTTCCAGAAGAAGAAGAGAAAAAGAAAGGGACTGAGAAAATATTTGAAGAGATTATAGTTGAAAACTTCCCTAATATGGGAAAGGAAATAGTTAATCAAGTCCAGGAAGCACAGAGAGTCCCATACAGGAAAAATCCAAGGAGAAATATGCCAAGACACATATTAATCAAACTGTCAAAAATTAAATACAAAGAAAACATATTAAAAGCAGCAAGGGAAAAACAACAAATAACACACAAGGGAATCCCCATAAGGTTAACAGCTGATCTTTCAGCAGAAACTCTGCAAGCCAGAAGGGAGTGGCAGGACATATTGAAAGTGATGAAGGAGAAAAACCTGCAACCAAGATTACTCTACCCAGCAAGGATCTCATTCAGATTTGATGGAGAAATTAAAACCTTTACAGACAAGCAAAAGCTGAGAGAGTTCAGCACCACCAAACCAGCTCTACAACAACTGCTAAAGGAACTTCTCTAGGCAAGAAACACAAAAGAAGGAAAGGACCTACAATAACGAACCCAAAACAATTAAGAAAATGGGAATAGGAACACACATATCGATAATTACCTTAAATGTAAATGGACTAAATGCTCCCACCAAAAGACACAGATTGGCTGAATGGATACAAAAACAAGACCCATATATTTGCTGTCTACAAGAGACCCACTTCAGACCTAGAGACACATACAGACTGAAAGTAAGGGGATGGAAAAAGGTATTTCATGCAAATGGAAACCAAAAGAAAGCTGGAGTAGCAATTCTCATATCAGACAAAATAGACTTTAAAACAAAGACTATTAGAAGAGACAAAGAAGGACACTACATAATGATCAAGGGATCGATCCAAGAGGAAGATATAACAATTGTAAATATTTATGCACCCAACATAGGTGCACCTCAATACATAAGGCAAATACTGACAACCATAAAAGGGGAAATCGACAATAACACATTCATAGTAGGGGACTTTAACACCCCACTTTCACCAATGGACAGATCATCCAAAATGAAAATAAATAAGGAAACACAAGCTTTAAATGATACATTAAACGAGATGGAGTTAATTGATATTTATAGGACATTCCATCCAAAAACAACAGAATACACATTTTTCTCAAGTGCTCATGGAACATTCTCCAGGATAGATCATATCTTGGGTCACAAATCAAGCCTTGGTAAATTTAAGAAAATTGAAATTGTATCAAGTATCTTTTCTGACCACAACGCCATGAGACTAGATATCAATTACAGGAAAAGATCTGTAAAAAATACAAACACATGGAGGCTAAACAATACACTACTTAATAATGAAGTGATCACTGAAGAAATCAAAGAGGAAATCAAAAAATACCTAGAAACAAATGACAATGGAGACACAACGACCCAAAACCTGTGGGATGCAGCAAAAGCAGTTCTAAGGGGGAAGTTTATAGCAATACAAGCCCACCTTAAGAAGCAGGAAACATCTCGAATAAACAACCTAACCTTGCACCTCAAGCAATTGGAGAAAGAAGAACAAAAAAACCCCAAAGCTAGCAGAAGGAAAGAAATCATAAAAATCAGATCAGAAATAAATGAAAAAGAAATGAAGGAAACAATAGCAAAGATCAATAAAACTAAAAGCTGGTTCTTTGAGAAGATAAACAAAATAGATAAACCACTAGCCAGACTCATCAAGAAAAAAAGGGAGAAGACTCAAATCAATAGAATTAGAAATGAAAAAGGAGAGGTAACAACTGACACTGCAGAAATAAAAGAGATCATGAGAGATTACTACAAGCAACTCTATGCCAATAAAATGGACAATCTGGAAGAAATGGACAAATTCTTAGAAATGCACAACCTGCCAAGACTGAATCAGGAAGAAATAGAAAATATGAACAGACCAATCACAAGCACTGAAATTGAAACTGTGATTAAAAATCTTCCAACAAAGAAAAGCCCAGGACCAGATGGCTTCACAGGCGAATTCTATCAAACATTTAGAGAAGAGCTAACACCTATCCTTCTGAAACTCTTCCAAAATATAGCAGAGGGAGGAAAACTCCCAAACTCCTTCTACGAGGCCACCATCACCTTGATACCAAAACCAGACAAGGATGTCACAAAGAAAGAAAACTACAGGCCAATATCACTGATGAACATAGATGCAAAAATCCTCAACAAAATACTAGCAAACAGAATCCAACAGCACATTAAAAGGATCATACACCATGATCAAGTGGGGTTTATTCCAGGAATGCAAGGATTCTTCAATATACGCAAATCTATCAATGTGATAAACCATATTAACAAACTGAAGGAGAAAAACCATATGATCATCTCAATAGATGCAGAGAAAGCTTTTGACAAAATTCAACACCCATTTATGATAAAAACCCTGCAGAAAGTAGGCATAGAGGGAACTTTCCTCAACATAATAAAGGCCATATATGACAAGCCCACAGCAAACATCATCCTCAATGGTGAAAAACTGAAAGCATTTCCACTAAGATCAGGAACAAGACAAGGTTGCCCACTCTCACCACTCTTATTCAACATAGTTTTGGAAGTTTTAGCCACAGCAATCAGAGAAGAAAAGGAAATAAAAGGAATCCAAATCGGAAAAGAAGAAGTAAAGCTGTCACTGTTTGCAGATGACATGATCCTATACATAGAGAACCCTAAAGATGCTACCAGAAAACTACTAGAGCTAATCAATGAATTTGGTAAAGTGGCAGGATACAAAATTAATGCACAGAAATCTCTGGCATTCCTATATACTAATGATGAAAAATCTGAAAGTGAAATCAAGAAAACACTCCCATTTACCATTGCAACAAAAAGAATAAAATATCTAGGAATAAACCTACCTAAGGAGACAAAAGATCTGTATGCAGAAAATTATAAGACACTGATGAAAGAAATTAAAGATGATACAAATAGATGGAGAGGTATACCATGTTCTTGAATTGGAAGAATCAACATTTTGAAAATGACTCTACTACCCAAAGCATTCTACAGATTCAATGCAATCCCTATCAAACTACCACTGGCATTTTTCACAGAACTAGAACAAAAAATTTCACAATTTGTATGGAATCACAAAAGACCCCGAATAGCCAAAGCAATCTTGAGAAAGAAAAACGCAGCTGGAGGAATCAGGCTCCCTGACTTCAGAGTATACTACAAAGCTACAGTAATCAAGACAGTATGGTAATGGCACAAAAACAGAAATATAGGTCAATGGAACAGGATAGAAAGCCCAGAGATAAACCCATGCACATATGGTCACCTTATCTTTGACAAAGGAGGCAGAAATGTACAGTGGAGAAAGGACAGCCTATTCAATAAGTGGTGCTGGGAAAACTGGACAGCTACATGTAAAAGTATGAGATTAGATCACTCCCTAACACCATACACAAAAATAAGCTCAAAATGGATTAAAGACCTAAATGTAAGGCCAGAAACTATCAAACTCTTAGAGGAAAACATAGGCAGAACACTCTATGACATAAATCACAGCAAGGTCCTTTTTGACCCACCTCCTAGAGAAATGGAAATAAAAACAAAAGTAAACAAATGGGACCTAATGAAACTTAAAAGCTTTTGCACAGCAAAGGAAACCATAAAGAAGACCAAAAGACAACCCTCAGAATGGGAGAAAATATTTGCAAATGAAGCAACGGACAAAGGATTAATCTCCAAAATTTATAAGCAGCTCATGCAGCTTAATAACAAAAAACCAAACAACCCAATCCAAAAATGGGCAGAAGACCTAAATAGACATTTCTCCAAAGAAGATATACAGAGTGCCAACAAACACATGAAAGAATGCTCAACATCACTAATCATGAGAGAAATGCAAATCAAAACTACAATGAGATATCATCTCACACCAGTCAGAATGGCCATCATCAAAAAATCTAGAAACAATAAATGCTGGAGAGGGTGTGGAGAAAAGGGAACCCTCTTACACTGTTGGTGGGAATGTAAATTGATACAGCCACTGTGGAGAACAGTATGGAGGTTCCTTAAAAAGCTACAAATAGAACTACCATAGGACCCAGCAATCCCACTACTGGGCATATACCCTGAGAAAACCATAATTCAAAAAGAGTCATGTACCAAAATGTTCATTGCAGCTCTATTTACAATAGCCCAGAGATGGAAACAACCTAAGTGTCCATCATCGGATGAATGGATAAAGAAGATGTGGCACATATATACAATGGAATATTACTCAGCCATAAAAAGAGACGAAATTGAGCTATTTGTAATGAGGTGGATAGACCTAGAGTCTGTCATACAGAGTGAAGTAAGTCAGAAAGAGAGAGACAAATACCGCATGCTAACACATATATATGGAATTTAAAAAAAAATGTCATGAAAAACCTAGGGGTGAAACAGGAATAAAGACACAGACTTACTAGAGAATGGACTTGAGGCTATGGGGAGGGGGAAGGGTAAACGGTGACAAAGCGATAAAGAGGCATGGACATATATACACTACCAAAAGTAAGGTAGTTAGCTAGTGGGAAGCAGCCGCATAGCACAGGGAGATCAGCTCGGTGCTTTGTGACCGCCTGGAGGGGTGGGATAGGGAGGGTGGGAGGGAGGGAGACGCAAGCGGGAAGAGATATGGGAATATATGTATATATATAACTGATTCATTTTGTTGTGAAGCTGAAACTAACATACCATTGTAAAGCAATTATACTCCAATAAAGATGTTAAAAAATAAATAAATAAAAAATAAATAAAATTAAAAAAATAAAAAGTAGATGGTGGTTATCATTGTGGTTATAGTATTCCTAATTTTTTTTCTGAAAAAACATTTCCTAAGTCATTAAGTGTTCCCAGTATTAAGTGTCTCTTCCCCCAAATTCTTTATTAGCAACCTCTAACTCTTCTATGTAATTTTCAAAATTCCTCTCACTGATTGACTCTCTAATTTGGTACAGAGTACTGATTCTCCAAATTGGTCTATCCAGCCTGCAGACCCACCCATCAGAAAAATTTGGTGAGCAATGACTCATCTTCTTATACACGAACTAGCCTCGTGCATCTCAGGTAGTACCATTCATCCAACAGCTTCCAAACCCACAAGATTAGTCCAAGATAATGGTTGTATGAGTAGGCAGAGCAATTCAAGCAATGAGCTGCTTAGATGGCTCTAAACCTTTACACTTAACACCAGTAAAGTAAGTGTACCAACTAGCTTTAGAAGCATAACAAACTACCCCTGCTGGCTTAAAATAACAGGCACCTAGTTAGCTTACAATTTTGCAAGTTGACAGTTTGAGTTGGGCTCAACTGGGCAGTCTTCTGATCTCAACTAGCCTCACTGCAGTGCACTGGGGATTGGCTGGTCTGGGATGATCTTAACTAGGACAGCTTTTTTCTGCTACTTGCAGTCCCTCATCCTCCAGCAGGCTAGCCCAGGCTTGCTCTCATGGTGGGGGCAATGAAGTATGCAATATCTCCTGAGGTCTAAGCTCAGAAGGGGCATACTATTGCTTCTACCAATTCCATTGACAAAAGCAAGTCACAAGACCAGCCCAGATGCAAGGAATGGAGAAATAGAGTCGTCTTGATAGGAGCTGCAAACTCCCATAGCAGGGAGGCGTGGATAGAGGTGGGATAGAAAGGTTATGGCTATTTTTGCAATCAATGACATTTTTTCCCCAATTCTGGGTTTCTGATTTCTGGGATTCCTAGCCAAGTCCCCAAGTAAGAATGCACTATACATTGAACCTGACCAAATTCAGCAGAGAAGCAACAGATCAGCAGTACTGGGGGCCACTAAGGCTAGCTAGCCCTTCACACGTAAGTCATATTTCCCCCTGATCAAATCAGTTTTTTCTCAGCACAAGACTTTTCCAGACTCTTTCCTGTCCTTCTCCCAAGATGGAGTTAAATAGACTCTAGCAGCTTTGACCCCAATTAATATTTACTCCAGTTCTGTCGACAGTTTTCCTCATTATGATTCCATGATCATGGGGGTCTTCTGCCTGGACAACCGAGAGTGAAGTGGCTGCTACCTTGTCAGATTCTTACTCTGGTTTTACTCTTACTCTGGTAGTTCTTCCACCTGTTTTATCACCTTAGGTCCCCCCTCATCCCAAGTCAGACTAATGCGTACAATTTCTCCTGAATGTACTAATTTAACTTCATTTGTTACTACTAGATTTTCCTTTCCTCCTGTGCCATACATCCTTTCTGATCAATAATGACCACTCCATATCGGAGCTCTGCAGGGTCCTTAGAGTGGACTTCCAACTGGCCACTTTACTCTCCTGTGTGTAACAAGATGGACAGTCTAAATAAAGAGATGCCAATCTGGTATTACATAGCTATATATACACACATGTTCATATACCTATTTACATCTAGGAGTGTGCTATACTGTTCAAACACAAGCCACTGAGGGGCTGCCCCACACCTCCAGGCATAGCTCTACATCATACATGGCCTCTAACAAAAGATGACAGGAAGACACGACTTTCCTACTTGCCTTTTCTCCATCCCGACACTGCAGAAGTAACCAGGGTAGGGCTGGCATAATGAATCCAACATTCTCACCACCTGTAAGGGAGATGGAAGCCACAGAATGATTCCCCACATGCTCCGCCTCCAGTGTTCCTCCATGGGGTGCTTTCCCTCCCCAGTTTAGAGTTCCGTACTAAAGACACAATGCGTATGCAAAAGTTCCTATGTGAATTTTCTTTTTCACTCCTAATACCATTCTGGCAGCACTTCTGGACAACTCACTCTACTCCTGGGAGAGAGATAATAGTAGAGCATACAAAGTATTATTTTCAAAATTACTATACTCTAAATCTCCTAAACTATAAACTAAGTCAATATACTGTGGAGTTTGAGAATATCTGATGACATTATCTTCAAAATTACCCAATTTTATTGAGCATGTTAATGCAATGAGCACTTATTAGCTACCAGTGACTGTCCACTGGAAATAATCAATAAGACCCTCTGCAACCAAGAACTGAAATTCTGAGCATAGAGACAAATAAGAAAATTAAAAATTACAGTAGAGTGAAAGGTATTATGATGGTGGAGCACATGGCATAGAGGAGAGCAGAAGAACACAGGTGGAGGACAGAGCCTTGGCGGGGGGGCGGGGCGGGGGGGACACTTTGAAGAGACAGTATAGGAAAGTACATGGTTAGTAAGCAGTCATAAGTTACCTCAATGTCTTTTCTTCAAATGACTGTTTTAACTCTTTCCATTTTTCATCAGTCTTGCTTTCCAACCTTTAACTGTGTTGCTTGTCCTTTGTTTTCCAGAAATTTCTTTGGAAAGCCTTGGGAACCACCTTAGCATCCTGCCAAGACACAGACTTTGTAAGCTCACAGATTAAGGAAGCTCTGGCTGCTCCCAACCACCTGGGGGATCAACGCCAGGTGGGACCCCTTTCTTTCAATTTCCTCTCATGATAATGGTAATGAATTCCTTCTGGAAAACCTCTGACAGTTCTTATGTTAATGTCTTACTCATTCAGAATTATCCATGCATTCAAGAGAGTCCAACAGAATTTTTCAGAAAAATGAAACTTCCTTATTTAAATATCAGTGCTTCATTATCTAACCAGGTTTGTGAAAATATTGAAAAATGAATTTTAATCACTCACTTAACAAGAGTATTTTAAATATATTTTGACCTTGGCTTTATAACTTAAGAGTATGATTGTAAGTATCAAAATCATTAAACTTGTAAGCTGAAAGTAAGCTTATATACGATTGGTTTTCCACCTAGAGAAAATATAAGTATAACCTGAAGAGCTTTTGCAAAGTGTTTTTGCCTCTTCCCTACCCTAGCCTAAGCTGGAGAGCATATGTGAATGTGGAAGAAAAAGGAGAATGTCTGTTTAAAAAAAAACAAAAACAAAACTCTGCAAGGCTAATAAAGACCAGCTAGTAAAAAATATATTTTCATAGTCTGTCTTGTTATATACTCTTCTCAGAAATTCTCAGATGTTTAGGATCCTTTCCCCATCGTAAATGGCTAGAAACCACTAGACTTACTGAACTTTTGAAACTGTTCCTTCTCAGATATTCAGTCATCACATTTCTCATTGGCATTATTCCTAGCACCATTTTTCCCATCCTAATTGCCCTTTTAGTTCTGCTCTGGGCTAGGAAACAATGTCAGTTTATTTCAGATATAAGCATACAATATGGCCGTCATTCAACGTCTGAGGGGTTCACAAACTTTAAAAGATGAACTTTGTGACATCCATTTGAGCTTCTCAAATTCCTCTTTTACTTAACTTTACTTCAAGTTCTTGAGTGTGTCCCACACACTCAAGTCACTTAGTGAATGACCTCTGGATGGGTAAGGTGTTAACGCGTAACTTTCTTAGTCTCACTGAGCCTGCTGGCCTTCCATCTCCCGAGCATGACTCTCTCTCCCTCAGGTGACACCTGAGCTCTGATTCTGATGTCAGACTAGCTGGATTCAAATCTTGCCTCTACAACATGCTACCTACAACCCTCAGGTTCTTCCAAGTAAAATAAGGGAAAATAGAACCCTTCTCAAAGTCTTATTCATGGAGAGTGCTTAGTGAACAGTTTCAGGAGAAGAGAGCTGAGGTTGCAACTGTGAGGAACTGGAGAGGGAAAATGGACTCAGGGAAAGATGTAGGACATCTGTGCAGATTTGAGGGCCCCACTGGGGGTTGAAATCATCTTCTACTGGCACCTATTTTCTCCGTGGGGTCACTTTTTTTTCCAGTAGCCTCCTGCAGATGACGTGTAGGGATAGGTGATCGGCAAATGGGGGGTCAGATTTATCCAGGGCTTTGCCAGACTTACATGATAGAAGGACAGTGGGACATAGGTGGAAAAGTAGGGGAAGGAGTTAAGACATTAGGAAGATGGGTTGGGAGAGGAGAAACACGGAGCACTGTGGCGTGACAGGACCCAGAGACTGAAAGACACAGGTTTATATCTTAGGCCATGACCAAGGAACACAGAGACATCAGGCCACAAGCCTTTAAAGATCTCTTCCAAGCATCTTCTGACAATGGAGAGTATGTGGCCTGGTATCTGAGGACTAAGAACAGTGCTGGTTGAGACCTTGGTGACAGTGGTCATGGTGGTTCTAGCCGGGTTATACAATCAGATGAAATGTAACAGGACTCATAAACAAACTGCCATGAAGGTACAGTGGTGAAGTGAGCCTCGAGCAAGAGAGGTGGGAAGAATGTGGGCAAGGGGGGAATATGACCACAGAGCATGAAACAGGAGCTACCAGATTTCAACATTTTAGCCACTTGAGATATAGTAAGCGTTCAGCAGGAGAGGGATCCTATAGAAATGACAGTCAACTCTAGCTCAAAAAAACCTCCACTGGCTTCCCACTAGTCTAAGATTAGAAATCCAAATGACTGGCTGTGGCCTGAAAGGCCCTACTCAGACCAACCCCCACTTCCTCTCTCACCTCATCCTGCACTTCCCCTTGATTGTTCCTTCTGCCCTCCTCGGTGGACCTCAGGGCCTTTGCACTTACTCCATCTGTTTAGAATTCTGCTTCCCAGGTAGTCCAATGGCTCAGTCTCTTGCTTATTTCAGGACTCTTCTCCATGTCACCCTTGTATTGAGGCCTTCTCTGGGCACCCTATTTATATTGCCAACTCCCCCCAGTGTGCAGCTTTTACTCTTTTTTTTTTTGCTTTTCTTATCTCCAAAGCACTTATCACCTTCTGACATACTATACATTTACATTTACATGCTTACCAAATTTATGTGTTCACTTTATGTCACTTCTCAGTCACTTCCCCGTCACTTCCCCTGGCTGCACACTCAAAAGGTTGGGGAGTTTGATGTGTTTTGTTCAATCCTGTATCCCCTGCACCTAGAAGAGTTCCTGACACATAATGGGTGCTCAGTATATATTTGTTGAATAGATGAATAAACTCAAAATGTCCTATCTTCTAATTTTAGGGAATAACATGTATCGTAGTATACTGTGCCAAGAACCACTTTGAAATTGTTTTAAAAGTTCTTAAAACATTCCAAGATCGGGAAAAGTTTTTCATGAATCGATGCAAGGTAAAAAGAAGAATTTGCTCCTCCAAAGCCCTTGGTCATTGCAAAGGCAAATGACACTGACTGCTTCAGTGAATATCCTTTCTCCATATTATACTTGCTCCCGTCCCCAGGTCTTTATTCCAGGTCAGAACTGTCCGAACCCAGGCCCTGAAGAATGACCAGCTAGGTAACAAGTCTCCTCCACTTTCTGTCACTAACGCTGACCTGGGAGGCCCTAAGAAGCTCCGTGTGTGCCTAGGTTTGTCCCAGCTGCTCAGGCCTCATGGAGAGTTTCCATTGTGTACACTCTGCTTCCCCTAAAGGAGAAGAATTTAATGAGTAAAAATTAATGCAAGCCTTCTCACAGGTACCTCTCTTAACGCCTGATAGATCCACAACACCGTCCTGTGTGTTTAAATTTATATAGGTAAGAGTGTCAGCTTTAGACTAATTGTAATAATCTCAGTCCCATTTCTTAACTCCCTAGTGGCCCACAGAATTAAGAAAAAATATGAGAGAAAAAGAAACTCCTTCAGTCATATTTTTTATGTCTCTCTTTCCTCCTCTTCAGGGTAGTTTCTCTGGGAAAAACAGCCTGACCAAGACTGATGTCATGGTAATCTATGGAGCCGTGGCCCTCCATGCTCCCAAGAGGCAGCTCCTCTCCAGGCTTGATCAAGACATTGTATCCCAAGCCGTTTCTTTATGGCCAGTGCTCTCAGGTAACAACCAACACAGGGCCACCTCGATTTCCAAGGCTGGGGTTCCCAAAACTTGGAGGGACTCAGCTCTTGGAAATCTTCATGCTCAAAGGACACAGACCAAAGGAAAGATAGGGTATGGTATAGTATGTTTGGAGGATGAGAACTTACGGAAAGAGAACATTTTATTATGAAACAGAGTTGAGTGATTTGTTTCTTTCTTAAGACCTTGGGCAGTTCACATCCCACCACTCCCGCATTGCCTTCCTAGACCAGTTGTACCCACCATGATCTCACCCTCATTTAAACTTAAAGCAATGACTCCTGTACTACTTTAGGGCAGCTGGCTTATTACTTCCCTGTAATAGTCTCTGATGAGCTGCTAATGGTAGCTGTTTAACCTTTTATAGGGTAATACTTATAAGCCATCTAAAAGAGTGTCTCACAAATAGTAAGAGCCATTTATGTATTTTTAAGTGAATAAAATGCATCACTTGTCAATCTACTCAATCCACCTCAAGTTGTACTAATTTCCCCCTCCACCATCATCCCAGCCACGCTGACCATCCTTGACACTCCTCAACATGCCAAGGATGCTTCTGCCTCGGAACCACAAAACCGAGTTGGAATTCATCCAATCATTTCTGTCCCCCATAGCACTTTTTGTATCTTTAATAAAATGCTTTCTACAGGTTGTCAGTTCAACCACTTTGCTGATTAGTACCAAGTTAGCCACCTAAGACCCACCTAGCCATCAAGTTGAAAATATGGCTTCCCAGAGTCATTATCCAGGGAGGTTGCCTCAGTGAGTCTGGGGTGGGGTCTGCCATTTGTATTTTGTAAAGGTTTATGAATGATTCTTATTCACAGCCAGGTTTAGGGGTTTTCGTTGATTACCTGCACATCTGCTTCTCCCATTAGATTGACAGCACCTTGATGTTAGGGATTGTACACTATGTTCCTTTATCTCCTCTTCTGTGTCCTCCACAAACCACCTATTTGATAAATCTGTGCTCTTGACATTTATTCATGTGTGTAGGTGAGAAGAATGGACTCATAGGGAGCTCACGGTATTGTAGATATAGGTACATGCTAGTGGAAGGATGTAGGGCAGTGATCCTCACACCTCAGCTGCATGAGAATTACCTGGAAAGCCTGTTAAAAATGGAGATCCCTAATGAATCAGTCTTCAGGGATGGATCACTGAATCTGTAATTTTAACACCTTCCTCAAAAAGTGATTCTGACATACCCAAAATTTGATAAGCAATGATGAGAACTGAAAACAAAATTTTCAAAGACGTTTTATGTTACATTAATATTTAGTCCATCATTGAGGAAAATCATTATAAAAATAAAAAAGGAAAGAGACAAAGATGTTTCAGATAAAGATCACTGGACACTTTGAGGTCAGTTCTGCTATAAGGCAACATCTGCACAAGATAGTACCAGAAAAACCACAGGGATTATGGGGGAAATGGGGTGAGAGGAACAACATTCAAAAAAACCCCATCAATGACACATTAAAAAAAAACGGAATTAAATTTTCAAAAGTAATTTAAAAAACATTTAGGAAATATATAAATACTACCAAGAAATGACGGCACGTTTCCTTGAAAAACACCTGAAGTCAGCTGTGCAATTTATGAGCTACTATGAAATGGTGGTGGGAAAGAGGGTTATCTGAAATCTGACAAACAGCTGTAATGCCAGACTTGAATGAGAGCAGCTCATCACACACAGTAAACGAAGGCAGCTGACGGATATTCGAGGTATGTGCACAAGTCTTCCTATGCGGCTCAGTTCAACTGTTGCACCTTTTTGCTCTCACGGACAAAACTGTTCATAAGCAAACTCAAAATTCAGAATATGCTAAAAGTATTCCCTCATGTATCAATTTCGTTGAAAAAAATTTGCATTTTCAACACAGGCGTTGTCGCAGAACTAACTATATCTCAATTCCAAAGTCAGCTGCCCTATTAACTTTCATTTTATAACTTTTCACCGCTTTTTCTGCCAAGAGCTTTAAACCCTTTTTCTTACCAAAGTTACCAAAGTCTGATAGAGCCTCTTTAAAATGAGAAGGCTGAAGCCCAAAGGCTTGACATCTTTATGCTGCTTTCTGTAGTTTAGTCATGATTCACCCAGGGCAAAGAATCTACCAGTGTACAGGGTCTCCCTTTGAAACTGGGGGAGGGAGGCAACAGCTCCCACCAGTTGGAAGGACTCGGCATCCTGCTTCACTGTTGTCCTTCAGGTTGATGGGTCGGTCTTTTTGTTGGGATGAGGGAACTCTAACTGCTGCTCTAGTGTCTGCTTCTGCCTTTGATTTTTTTCAGGTTCTGGGCATGGCTGTGATGAACAAGGTATGCAGCATATGTGATATATTTGAATACCTGTGTTTGAGTATAAATATATTTGAATACAAATTATGCTCCCTGGAAGTACAGTAAGCATAAATGTTCTCTTGATTTGATTCCACAGGAAAAGATCCCAAAATATAACTAATTAATCCAGTTCTGAAGCCAGGAACCCTGAACCTAATTTAAGACAGAATAAGGAGCTGTATTTGGTTCTAGGTGGTTTGGAAGTTAGACTGTAAACTAGAACAGTGTTCTTAGAACTGTGGGTTGTAAACCACCCGTAGATCATGAAATCAATTTAATATATCTAATAGATCAAAACCAGCAAAATGTTTGTAATGAAATAAAAGAGAAATAGAAGAGTACATTGCACATAGCAATAATAAATATCATAAAACTTTTATTTCAGTTATGTATTTTATATATATATATTCACTATATTGTGCATGTAAGTACTGGGTAGAATCGTAAACTGTTTCCTATTTTGATTTCTGATCAAAAATGTCTGAAAGCCACTGCTCTAGAGAAACCTCAGTTTATGATGGGAGCTGGAGGGGCTGGAGATTGACCTTAGTTTCTCAACTTCCCTGCAACTTGGATCCGAGACTAAGGTGGAGATGGCAAAAGGAGCAGAGTGTCACTCCTGTTTGGGCACATATTTCAACCCTATTTGTAGAGCCGGGTGTGGTGCCTAAGACCCTGGCTTGCACTGTGAGTCATTCTGCTTTAGGACATGGATCTGCAGATGAGTTTTATAAGAAGTATCACGGAAACTGGCATTGCTGTCCAAGATGCTGAGGATGAGAAGTTCAAGTTTTCCTACAAGGAGGTGCTGCTGAGTTACATGCTGGTGAGTGTGCAGGGAGGACATGGGCAAAACCCTGAGAAGTTCATTACCAAGAGTGCAGGTAATGGGTAAAACTTGCCGGTCCCGAAGAACAGACCTTGGGCGTATTTCCGCCTGAGGGTGCCCAACGGTCCGATGAGGTTTCCACCTCTTTGTGTCTAGAAACTCCCCTGGTCCTTCCTGAGACAGTTTACCTCCTTGTCTGTGTTGCAGGACTTCATCAGGGATGAGCCCCTGGATTCCTTGGCTAGCCCTGTTCGGTGGAAAGTCTTAATCGCCATCAGATAGATACCTCAGGTAGAGAATTTTTTGTTTGTTCTCATTGAAAAAATATTTCCTCCCCCATATCCTCATTCTGATCAACTGACTTATCGATCGGTGCAGACTCTAGTGCACCGATCAAACATGAACACAGTTCATCAATAGGTTATTTCAAATGGGGGCTTTTTCTCTTTCCAGAGTGACAGAATTGACTGAGAGCCTGATCATTTGTTGACTCACAGGGACTAGCGGAGCTGCTTACAAGAGTCAGACTTATTGATATATGAGGACTGAAACTTCTGTGCAAAAATAATTTATCTTGGCCTGTAGGCAAATTTTAATCGTCCCATTAGAAATATATGAAACTCTTAATCACACCCTAGTTTGGTTAGCAGCAATAAGCCTGAAGAAGATAATAATTTTAAGCACTTTTTAAAATAGTATTTTTCCCCTGCAGTAAAAGAAATAGAAGTTCACTGTTAAAACCTGGAAACTATAGAAAGTTTTTAAAAATGATAAAAATCATCCCAATCCTCCCCCCCTTATTATCAACATTTTGGTATATTTCCAGGTCTTTATTTCTAGTCTTCCATGTTGGTTACAGAGTTGAGATTCTACTCTGCATATGATTTTTTTATCCTGTTTTTTTTTTCTCACCTCATCTTACATATTCCAATGTTATTACCAACTCTTCACAGACATCAGTCGTTTTTTATTAATTTTTTAAATTTTTGATTGTGGTAAAGTATACATGTTTATCATCTGAGCCATTTTTAAGTGTACAGTTCAGTGTGTTAAGTACTTTTACATTGTCGTGCAAAGCAATCTCCAGAACTCTTTTCATCTTGCAAAACTGAAGCTCTGTACCCATTAAACAACTCTTCATTCCCTCCTTCCACCAGCTCTGGCAGCTACCATTCTACTTTCTGTCTCTGTGAATTTTATACTTTAGGTAACTCATGTAAGTGGCATCATACAGTATTTATCTTTTGACACCTGGCTTAGTTCCCTTAGAACAATGTCTTCAGGGTCCATCCATGTTGTAGCGTGAATCAGAATATCACTCCTTTTTTAAGGCTGAACAATATTCCATTCTATGTGTATACCATATTTTGTTAATCCATTCATCTGTTGGACGTTCATCTGATGGGTGTTTTTCACATTTTGGCTATTGTAAATAACGCTACTATGAACATGGGTGCACAGATATTTCTTCCAGACCCTGCTTTTAATTATTTGGGGTATATACCCATAAGTGGGCCTGTTGGATCATATGTCAAGCCTATTTTTATCTTTAGAGTAACCACCATACTGTTTTCTCTGGCAGTGACACTATTTTACATTCCCACCATCAGTGCACAAGGGTTCTAATTTTTCTGTATCCTTGCCATCACTTTGTTATTTTCTGTTTGTTTGTTTTTACAGTAGCCATCCTAATGGGTATGAGATGGTATCTCATTGTGGCTTTGAGTTGCCGTTCCCTAATGATTAATGACTTCCAGCCTCTTTTCATAGCCTTATTGCCTATTTGTATATCTTCTTTGGAAAAATGTCTGTTCAATCCTTTGTCCCTTTTTTTTGGTTCTTTCTTTTTGTTGTTGCTGAGTTGTAGGAGTTATTTATATATTTTATATTCTTTCTATTCTCTATAAGGTTATTAACCCCTTATTAGATATATGATTTGCAAATATCTTCTCTCATTCCATAGGTTGTCTTTTACTCTAAATTGTGTTCTTGATGCACAGAAGTTTTTAATTTTGAGGTAGGCCCATTTGTCTATTTGTACTTTCATCATCTGTGCTTTTAGTGTCATATCCAAGAAATCATTTCCAAATCCAATATCATTCCCCTCTGAATGGTCTTGGAACCCTTGTTGGAAATCATCTGACCATATATACTAGAGTTTATTTCTGGGATCTCTATTGTATTCCATTGGTCTGTATGTCTGTTTATTTATGCCAATACTATACTGGTTTGATTGCTGTGGTCGTGTAATAAGTTTTGAAACCAGGAAGTGTGAGATCTCCAACTTTGTTCTTTTTCAAGATTGTTTTGGATACTTGGGGTCACTTGAGATTCCACATGAGTTTTAGGATGGATTTTTCTATTTCTTCAAAAAGTGTCATTGGGATTCTGATAGGAACTCCATTAAATCTGTAGACTGCTTTGTATGGACATCTTAACAATAATAAATACTCAAATCCAAGGACATGGAATGTCTTTCTCTTTATTTGTGTCTTCTTTAATTTCCTTCAGCAACATTTTGTGGTTTTCAGTGTACAAGTCTTTCACCTTCTTGGTTATTCCTAAGTATTTTATTCTTTCTGATGCTATTGTAAATGGAACTGTTAATTTCTTTTTTTGATGATTCATTGTTTAAGTGTATAAAAATGCAACTGATTTTTGTGTGTTGATTTTGTATTCCGCAACTTTTTTTTTTTGAGGCTGCGTTGGGTCTTTGTTGCTGTGCATGGGCTTTCTCTAGTTGCATCAAGCAGCGGCTATTCTTTGTTGTGGTATACGGGTTTCTCACCGCGGTGGCTTCTCTTGTTGTGGAGAACGGGCTCTAGGCACATAGGCTTCAATAGTTGCAGCACGTGGGCTCAGTAGTTGTGGCACTCAGGCCCTAAAGCACAGGCTCAGTAGTTGTGGCACACAGGCTTAGTTGCTCCACGGCACGTGGGATCTTCCCGGACCAGGGCTTGAACCCTTGTCCCCTGCATTGGCAGGAGGATGCTTAACCACTGAGCCACCAGGGAAGTCCCTGTATTCTGCAACTTTGATGAATTTGCTTATTAGTTTTAATATTTTTTGTAGATTCTTTAGGATTCTCTATGTATAAGATCATGTCATCTGCAGACAGAGATAATTTACTTCACCTTTCCAATCTGGATGCCTTTTATTTATTTTTCTTATCTAATTGCTCTGGCTGGAACTTCCAGTATTATGTTAAATAGAAGTGGCATCTTTGTCTTGTTCCTGATCTTAGAGGGAAAGTTTTCAGTCTTTCACCATTGTGCATGATGTTAGCTGTAGGCTTTTCATATGTGGCATTTATTATGTTGAGGTAACAAACATCATTTTTAATGGCTGCCTAATATCTTGGTACATAGATATGCCTCATATTGTTACATTTAATTATTAATCAACCTCCTATTGCTACATTTAATTATTTCTTGTTTTTAAAAACTATAAGTAATACTTTGGTGAACACCCTTGTGCAAAAAGTGTTCTCTGAACTTCTAATTATAAAAGTTGACAATTCGTTTCAATAAATATTATTGACTTGCATCCATGTATCAGACACTGAGCTAGGTTCTAAAAGGACAATGTTGAACAAAATACGGCCTTGCTCTGAAGGAGTTTTAGTCAACTAGGGGAAATAAATGCAAAACACATTCACATAATTTCTCTAAAACTCGATAAGAAGCAAAATAAGGGAAGGCACAAGTTGCCATGTTTACAAAGATGAGGGAGGTTTAAAGAAAGTGCAAATAAATCTTGAAGATCAATTAAGAATTAACCAGGCTCCAGAACAGTATTGTCAAGTAGAAATAAAGTATAATACAAGTTACATATGTCAGTTAAAATTTTCTAGTAGCCACTTTTAAACGTGTAAAAAGAAACAAGTTAAATTAATTTTAATAATTAATTTTAATCTAATATATTCAGTATATTATTTCAAGTATTTAAAATAAAGAATAAGATAATTTACATGATTTTCATACTAAATCTTCAAAATCCAGTGTGTTTTACAATTACAGCCTATTTTAAATCAAACCAGCCACAACTCAAGTGTTCAATAGCCACATGTTGCTAATGGCTATCCTCACATGGACAGGACACCTGTAGAACTTGCAAACTAATCTCTAATGGCAGAAAGCAAATCAGTCGTTGCCTTGGGCCAGGGTAGAGGAAGAGACGAGCTGCAAAGAAGCATGAGGAAAAACTGGGGGATGATAGCAATGTTCTATATTGATTATAGTGGTGGTTCCATGAGTATAAAACCCATTTGATTGCACACTTTAATGGATGCAGCGGTTGTGCATAAATTATAGCTCAATAAGTTGAGTTTTTTAAACAGCCAGCCAGACGGTAAGGATGAGAAGATTGTTCAGCATCTATCAACACATTTAACACTTTCAATAGAGTTGTCCCAGCTGTTACTGACTTTTACTCTCCAGTGAGAGAACCAATTTCACCTTTCTCTGACAGTGTCATCATTTTTAACTTCTTTGTTAATTTGGTTGCTGACAAGTGGTATTGTATTGTCTTAATTTACACTTATTTAATAACAAATGGAGTTTCTCATGTTTATTGAACATTTACATTTTTCCAAGTTATGTCCAGGTTTGTTTATATCCTCGTAATGTCTATAGTATATGTCAGAAAGAAAGAAAGAGAGAGAGGAAGGAAAGAAAGGAACAAAAGAAGGAAGATTCCATTATCATTTATTCACTTGTGCATTTATAAGAACCTATAGTATGTGTGACATTACATATAACATGAGAGGACATATGAAATTTATAAAACTCACTGCTCCAAACTTAGAATCAATCTCTCTCTCTCTCTCTCTCTCTCTCTATCACACACACACACACACACACACGCACACACAGTCAAGTGCTGAAGAAAACAAGTAGATTAATGTTAGATCATATAGTAAAGGGTAAAGTAATGCAAAGCAAGTGATGGTTTGTTTATCACTCTAATAAATTAGACCTGAAGCGTGTGGACTATGCCCACCGCTACAGTCTGGTTCTATGTCCCCAATCTCTCTCTACTTCCATCACCACCTCCCTCAACATCCCAGCCCATCAGAAATGTACCTGACCCCTTCAGCCCCTTCAGACTGGCAGTTCTTGGGCATTCTACTGGGTTATGTTTTGTTTGTCAACATAATATCCACTCCTCCCCGTGGTTCTCGTTTCAGTAAACTGAAACCTCAGCTCTCACTGAATGACCATCTTAATATTCTTGAGGAGAACATCCGGAAGCTGCTGCCCCTTCCACCTCTGGAAAAACTCAAAAATGAGGGCAAGACAGACAAGGACACGGAGCACATTCATGTATGAGAGGGCGAGGCCCGAGGGGAGTGCAGAGTGGAGTAGAATGAATGAACTTGCTCCCCTCGGCCTGACCCTCACACTCACTTTGATTTCAGTTTCTCTACGAACGATCCATGGATGCTCTGGGGAAGCTGCTGAGGACCATGATGTGGGATAACGTGAAAGCAGAGGACTGTCAAGAAATGGTCAACGTGAGTAGGGCCACTGCTCAAACTGACTCCCATAGTCCCTAATCGGTGCTCCAAGGCACCCTCCAAACTCTGCCTCATCCTCGTCACAGGGACTCGTCCAGCCCGACCCACGTGGCCCACCAGGTAGGGCCAGCCCACTTAAAAAGGGTTTGTGGGGAGGCCAGCACCCTGTTCCAGAGGAGGCAGAGCGAGAGCCAGAGAACGAGAGCGAATGAATACGAGGATACTAAGGAAAGACTTTTACTTTCTGACCAACAGCTTCTCCGAATGTGGCTTGTTTCACAAAAAGAGTGGGAAAGGGAAAGAGCCTTCCAGATCACCACGAAAGTGCTGACAAACGATAGTGAGGTAAGGAAGTCCCTAAAATGGATGGATGGCATTGCCTGCTAACAGCAGGGACCCCTGAGGCCGCTGGAATCCAAAACTCGTGCGTGACGGTTCTCCAGTCCCGGGTGGGGTCTTTCCGGAGAACCACCAGCGAGGTCTGTCCTAACCCAGAGCATCTTTGCTCGCTTGCTCACTTACTTGACCACTGCCCTTAAAGTCCAAGAGTCCATTCTATTCTAAGGGCCTGCACGGAAGGAACAAGGGACTTAATATCCAGCGTTGAGACTATCCTGGGACATCGTCAAGCCACCCCGTCCCCTTGGGGTCCCCCTTTGTCCCGCAGGCACCAGAGAACTTTAAAATCGGCTCACTCCTCGGCCTCCTGGTTCCTCACTCCTGTGACACCCTGCCCTCCATCCGCCAGGCGGCTGCTAGCTCGGCTATTAGTCTGTTCTGCATAAAAGGTGAGGGAAGGATGTGAAACTCACAGATGCAGAGAAGATACCTGTTTTCTTTTGTTCTCAGCTTTTCTCCTCGTCCATCTATCTCTCTCCTTCCTCCTCTCTCTCTCTTTCTCCTCCCCCAGTTCAGCCATTTCTGAGTTCTGATACCTTAATTATGTCACACAATTTGTCTCTCTTTTAGATCCTTTTTCCTCAGTGGCTCTGCTTTCTGGTTTTTTAAAATAAAGATAACACCACCAGAGCATGATAAAGAGTCATTAAAGCAGGTAAAATGTTTTGAGAGAGTCTGATTTAAATCACACAGCAATTGGGCATATTAGCAAAGCTTTCTCTATCACACGGCTTTCTTCCAGAGGAAATTGCACTATTATTATGGTGCTAAAGTGCGTTTCAGAGTTTCCTAAGAGAGATAACTTTGTGGAGGTTTTTCCAGCTTGCATAGCAGGACCTCTGTCTGCTCTGCCAGGACACGTGAGTAACTGTCAATGTCAGGAAATATAAGGAATTTTTAAACATCAGTCTCAGGCTGAAACCAACACTCAGGGCTTCCTGATTAAATCCAGGTTAAATAAGCAGGTGTTTGGCCGAGCTGGGCCCTGCATCGTATGCACAGTTCTCTGCAGACCAGGTGCAGCCAGGAACACTCAGCCAGGTTGACTGCAGCTCATGCCCACCCTCGGCTCCTCACTCTTAGGTACTCGGCAAACATTTCTTGAATGACTTTTCATGTGTCAGGCACTGTTCTGATGCTGGAAGCACAGAGATATTATAATTCTAAGATTCGCATAAGAAAAGTCTGTTAGGTTTGCTGTGCAAAAGCTTTTGAGCCAAAAGGTGGAATTTGGTTGGGGGCAGAGGGTAGAGTCAGTCAAAAAGGCCAAACTATTCAACAGAGCCCGAACAGGTTTCTTGGGCTATGGGACAGTCAAGGGACAGTCCCTTGGGATATGGGAAGATAATTCATGAAGGGTATATGCTTTTACCAAAGCCAGGAAAAAAAAAATGAATTAAGGAAGTGAGAACTAAAGGACCATTTTAATAAGAGAAGAAATGTGCCAGAGAGGGGCCTCACAGGAAGAAAGGAATTAGAATTCTATTATTGTTCTACCCATTCTCCCTTTAGTGTCCCTTATTTTCCTGAAACATGCAAAGTTCAGGTCCTTAAATATTCTTTGTTAACAAGAAATCCCATACTTCATTATTCACGGTAACTCTTTTTCTTGGTTGACCAAATAAATATGGTAGAGAGAGAGAAAAATGATGATGATTATTGTTTTTTTACTAGATAGAAGTAACTAGTGTGATACTAAATTAAATACCCATTTAATACTCATGGGTGTTATTCAGTCAGCTGTTAAAGCAGATGAGGGATCTGAGGTTAAGAAATTTACCAGTTGCTTGGACAATTGAAAGCAGTGGAGCTGGACTTTGAGCCCAGGTCGTCTGCCCATTGGCTAGGCTGCCTTCCAGAGTGGTTCAGGTGTGCGTTTCCACAATTACTATACTCCATTCAAACAACAAACAGAATATCATTACCGTTTAGGTCTGCATTTACAAATTGATATCAACAGTCACTTAACACAGTTGCTGATGTTCCTATTACAATGGTTGCCTTACCATTTCCTCCAAAGTGGCTCAGTGCAGAATGGAGCTCCAACAGAGACAGCAGTATAGCAGAGGAGTAAGAGCCTGGGCATTGGTGTCAGACCAGGGTTCAGGTTCCAGCTCTCCTATCTTTACTAACTGCGTGATCCAGCCAAATGGCTTTACACCTCTCTGCCTCAGCTTTCTCAACTGCAAATAACCTCAGATCATTTTTAGGAGCAATGAGATCATTACATGCAGAGTATTTAGCATGCTGCTGGCATGCAGAAACTACTCAATCAGTGTTTGATCTTATGCTCACCATCTAATCAGACAGGCTTCAGTGGGTTTGTTAAAGGCATCCAGCAGCTGAATTAGTGTCACATCAAAATACAGACAGCTTCTTCAACCCCTATCAGCTCTTTGAACTCCTATGCCACCCTTCGTTGATTGTAGGCATTCGCCTGGAAGTGGAAAGACTACAGGATTTGCAGGAAGGGCTGCAATGTGATGATGTGCAGGTCCAGATCAAGATTTCCTCCAAAATAGCAAAGGTGAAAGATATGGACGACTGGCCAAGGGATGTAAGGATGATTCCGGGTTGATTTCCACATGAGTCAGCTGTGTACACCCCGCTACCCAGGAGGGCAACAGCCTAGCCATTCTAGCTGAATGAAAGACCTTTGTCCACTCATTTATTAACTCTGGGTCCATGTGCACAGGCAACACCTGCTACTGATCATTTCATACTCTGGGAAACCTGGGGAACCAAGTGGCCCTCTCCAGGGTGAGGGAGGCAGTGGGGTGAAATGGAAGGAACAGGACTTTGGGGTCGATCAGACGCACTCCGTGTGCACTGCTTGAAGTGTGTGCACTGGGTGATCAGTCTCATCTTAAAAAAAAAAATGCATAACCTCCCTCTCAGAGCTGTTGTGAGGACTGGTCTATCAAGTCATTCATTTATTCATTCGCCTAATATGCCCTGTGCACCTACCACATGCCACACTTTTTTCTAGGCTCTAAGGATAGGAACGCCTGCCCTCATTGAGCTTGCATCCTAGTAGATGGAGCAGCCAGATAAATATGATGTCAGGTAGTGACAACTGAGAAAAATAAAATCAAGGAAGGGAATAAAGAGTACGGGAGGGGTGATCCCCTAGGAAGACCTCTCTGAAAGGGAGAACCATGAAGACATCTAGAAAAGAACATTCCAGGCAGATGGAAACAGCATGTGCAAAGGCCCTGAGGTGGAGAAAGAAGTGGGTCATGAGATCCAAGAGACAGCCCAGAGCTGACTGAAGTGCCTTCCAGGACTTGTTAAGGATCTTGGCTTTTATTCCAATTGGAATCAAAAGCCAGCAGAGGGTTTTGAACAGAAGAGTCAAGACCACTAGGTACACTGTGGCAGCTGTGAAATGTACAAGGGCACCCTTGTGTGAGGCAGCATCATTCCTAACGTGGACATTATAGGTTTATATGTGTATTATGGCAGTTACCCACAGAGGGCAGTAAAGGGTCCAACAAACTCAGTCACTGTGACAATAACAGAGAACTCTCTCGAGAACAGGGCACTTTTCCTAATTTGCAAAAGCTCCTTATGGGCTAGTGGTGGTTCTGCGAGGAGGAATGTGATTGGACTTATATTTTCTGAAGGGTCATCGGGCTGCCATGTTAGACTAAACTATAGGCTGGCAAGACTGAAACTAGTGAGGTTAGTTTGAAGGAAACTGTAAGAATCTACATATGAGATTAGGTGGCCTGGACTAAGGAGGCAGCAGCGGGGATGAGAAGGTGATGAGGACATAGGAGACAAGCCCGTGGGGGACAGGGAGGGAGCATATATCAAATGCCTAAGAAAGTGTCTGATGCATGAGAGGTGCTCGAAAACATGAATTCCCTTTCTTCCTTTCTTCCTAAGCCAATATCCATCCCAATATGAAAAAAAAAACATAACTGTTGAGCTTGGACCCAGGCAGGCATTTCGTGTTATACAGAACAGAGGCACGAGTCTAGGCCTTGATCTTGGAGCCATGGTAACTCAGAAACCGGCTGGGATATGCAACTACTCGTGAAAAGGAACTCATTTCCTCTCAAAGATGGTTCTACCAAACATCATCGGGCCATTTAATACTGGAGGAAGTCGGTTGTGAACAGGAATGTTTTCATACACACAAACTCATAATCATGACCATCTTGCTTGGCTAAAGCCCCAGATAATGCTCCTGGACTTTACTCAAACTTCTAACTTTTCACCTCCCCTGCCTGCCTTTTCATTCATACACACGGAGAGACATATACAACCAAACATTGTGTGTAGTTCTTGTTTAGAGACCAAAATTGCAAAGTTTTTCTTTTCTTCACTTGTTATTGACTACTCTTGATCTTGAAACATGCAAAAGCAAAAGACAGCGTTCATAATAATTCACCCTCTGTGTGAAGTAAGTCAGAAAGAGAAAAACAAATACCATATGCTAACACATATATATGGAATCTAAAAAAAACCAAAAAGGTTCTGAAGAACCTAGGGGCAGGACAGGAATAAAGACACAGACGTAGAGAATGGACTTAAGGACACGGGGAGGGGGAAGGGTAAGCTGGGATGAAGTGAGAGAGTGGCATGGACATATATACACTACCGAATGTAAAACAGCTAGTGGGAAGCAGCCGCATAGCACAGGTAGATCAGCTCGGTGCTTTGTGACTACCTAGAGGGGTGGGATAGGGAGGGTGGGAGGGAGGGAGACGCAAGAGGGAGGAGATATGGGGATATATGTATATGTATAGCTGCTGATTCACTTTGTTATACAGCAGAAACAAAGCATTGTAAAGCAATTATACTCCAATAAAGATGTTAAAAATAATAAGAAGAATTCACCCTCTGTATGGATGCTGTGAGGCACCGGGTATTCAGCACAGCACTTAGTACACAGTGATAGATTTCCTGAATTTTCAAGCCTAGCTATTCTTTGGCAGACACAAGACTTAATTCTATGATACATGAAATGTATGTGAAAGTACTTTACAACATATCAAATGGCATATAAACATTATGCATTATTTTTCCTTTATGGGGTATGATGTAACTTCATGTTTGGAGAGGAAATTGCCTTGGCAGGCCTGAAATTTAATAAATAATGAAATGATCAAGAGATCAAGGGAAGTTTACTTAAAGTTGAAAGGTGGTGTCTATGTCCTATTTTAGTATTCTCTCTGGTTTCTATGGCCCCAGTCACATGCTAACTTTGTGGAAATCCCAGTGGTTTCTATTATCCTAAAACCAAGAATAGGTGTCCAGATATGAAGTGAGGTGGCTGATGACATGAGTCTTTCTGGTTCATTCTCAGATTGTCAGTAGACTCATTCCAAGTGAAGAAATGCTCATGTTCCTGGGGGAAACCCCGGACGGTCTGGAGAGCCTCAACCCCACGTGTACAAAGGCATGTGGCATCTGGATGATCGCTGCCCTGAAGGAGCAGGGAGCTGCTTTAGAAGATCAGGTGAACCAAGAGCCAAGCTGACAACTGAGCGGAATTCTAACACTTCTGAAATGCCAATACCAGAAGCAGGTCGCCACTTCTCAGTTGGTCCTCTGATGGGCCACAGGCGGGAGTGCGCACGGCCTCAAGAGGCCTCAACAGAGACCCAAGTTGCGTGTGGACAGCCAGGCTCACACTGAGTGCCTGTCTAGGCACTCAATTGCTTCTCTAGTCTGTGATGATAAGAACTTTACAGACTGCCACTCTCTGGTCAGGGGCATGTGGATCATGGAAAACTGGGTTGTGAGGTCTGCAAGGATGAGCGTGACCTTGTAAACGAATGCCTTTAAGATGGCCACTGAGGGCCAAGAGAATTTTCTAATCCCACTGCCACTCTGCGAGCTGCTCTTGAACACCCCTTAGGTATTTTCTGGTAAAGAAGGCTGTCATTGGGGAATTGACTGAAAGAAAAGTCTCAGTCCCTCCTACCAACTGGACAGCAGAGAGAACAGGATTTAAATTCAGGAAGCCTGGTTAAGAGCTCCAAACGGAGATACTCTGTTCTCTCTCTTAAAGTCAGAAACAGAACACCAGCAGTTCAGAGATTGAGGAGGAAAAGAATCTTTAACTCAATAAAGGCTTTCCAAGGGGAACAGGAGGAGGAAGTTATGGTCCCCATAGCCCAGAATCAACCACCCTAAATTTAAAATTTTTCCAAAGCATGGCTTTTAGAAATGACCTCTGTGCTAATTACTGTCCAATCAGCTTTTTTCAAAATCATTCATTGAGTACATACTACGTGGCAGGCCCTGGGCCAGTCATGAGAGAATCAAAGGTTAATAGATTTGGAATGTCCATGTATTTGTGTGTTTAGCATAAAAGGGGAAGTTGTTCACACACTAAGTAAAGGCTTATAAGAGGGACCTAAATCCTCTCCAAAAATCACTGAAATGGGACTGTGTGGTATTCATGTTTGCAGGATATTTATGATTAAGGAATTATAATTCTGAGAAAATATTATATTTACCTAAAAGTGTCTATCCAAAGTAAGCGGAAAAAATTTCCACTAGAAGCAAATGTTCTTTAGCATGGAGACATGCCCTTGCCCATGTCAAAAGCCAGATGTGTAATATCATTCCCCACTGCACACAGATTAACACCCAAACTCAGAAAGGTGGCCCTCAATGCCCTTTAGCACCTGGCTTCATCTTTCCTATCAAGTTATCTTCCTTTTATCACCTTCGTTCTTTCTTTGCTCCAAACTGGACCATTCTCCTATTCCATAAACCTTTTCCACATTTGCCTCTACCATGCTCTCATGACATTTTTCTATATAGAGTTTATGTTTTTACAGCCATCACATTCACAGCAAAATGGAGCTGAAGGTACAGAGTTCCCGTATACCTCCTGCCTCCACACTACCCACATCCCACATCACAGTGGTACATTTGCTACAATCGATGAACGCACATTGACACATCATATAATCACCCAAAAGTCTCAGTTTACGTTAGGGTTTAGTCTTGGTGTTGACAAATGTCTAATGACACGTGTTCACCACTGTAGTATCATAAAGCTTAGTTTCACTGCTCTCTAAACCCTCTGTGCTCTATTCTCATGGTGTCTGATTTTACATCTTTACCTGTGCTCTTCCTTCTGATGAGGATGACCTTCCCCACCATCTCCTCCTTGCCTTTTGGAATTGCTATATATCCTTTGAGACCCAGACCAGATGTCCCTCCACAGTAACCTCAGTTACTTCTGGATTCCCCTATCAGTCCTGTACCTCTTGTACACCATTTGCCATACAGAGCCTTCTGCATAGCCCTTGGGTATATGGCTGATGTCCTTTATGAGACCACCCATTCCTTTTGAGAAAGGGCTACATCTTATTCATCCCTGGTAAATGCCCCACAGTGCCCAACACAGCACCTGGCATAATGCAGCCTTTCACTAAATGTTTGCTAAATTGATTTAAGAATAAATGCCCAATTTATCGATAATCGTCCTGAGCAAGAGATAGGCCATGTGTAGAATCAATTGCTTTTTTAACATTATTTCTAATTCATCAACCACCGCCTACAATATGCTGACCGTACGTGACCTAAGCCATCCATGTAGAGGAAAACTGGCAACTCAGTGTTTGATTTGGCTTTTTCTTTTTAGCTGTCGGAGATCTTGGGCATAATTTACCATCACATGCCGGTCCTCAGACAAAAGGAGGAAAGTTTTCAGTTTATGTTGGAAGCCATCTCCCAAATAGCCAGCTTTCACACGGATGCAGTTGTTGCCAACCTTTTACAGAAGCCTCTGCCCTTTGACAGGTAGATTCTAACTGAGTTGGTCCCTTTTCCTAGGGAAGGCCACTCTGTAAGGTATTGGGGAAGAATCTGTGGTTTGAGAGAAAGATAGCAAACAAAAGTTGAAAACACCTCACCTGAATAATTTCAAAAATGGTGTTTGAATCACAGGTAATGGTTTTCCAAGTATTTTTCAAATATATGTCCTCACTGGATGATGAGAGTTTTAGGAGTGTGTGTGTGTGTGTGTGTGTGTGTGTGTGTGTTTATTTAATAGGAATAAGTGAGTATTAGAAAGTGAATACTTCTTCCCTTTCTGGTTGCCTAACATGAATCTATATGAGAGGTTTCTGTCTTGATGGACATTAGCAAACCTCAGCAACCCAAGGCCAGAATGCTAGATTGTTAAATAAAACATCCTTATTATCCCAGGCATGCTGGCATGTCCATCCGTCCTTGCAACTGTGATTAGTCATAATGTGGTTTTAGAGTGGATCAGATGAAAAAGCTCACATCCCAAGGAGTAGAGCCTTATCGGCTTCCTGCCGTGCTTCCCTAGTGAGACAAAGACACCGTGGAAGGCTCTGGCTGAGATCCCAGCCTCCAGTGGCAAACTCTTGCGAGCCTTAAGAGACAAACTGGAGAATGAGTTAGAAGATGACCTCCCGGGGACAGAGGCGATCTCCGTGAGTTGGACAAACTGCCACCTGCCCGGGATGCCGCCCCACTCCATCCCACCTGGCACTGGGTGATGTAGCATTAATCGCACTTCTTCCCCTCTCATACCCCGGGTTTAAATCAATTCCAGTTTATATTGGACAAATATGGCAGTGATTTTGTCTGCAGCTGATCATGTTCAGAAGGAAATTTCTCATCAGCCCAAAGAAAATCTGTGTCTCTGTATTTCCAAATTAGTCTTCAAGATATCCACTTGTTATTGAAAGACCCCAATACTGGTGCCCCCTGGAGTTTGGAGTCGCCCCACACGGTAGCCCTGAGAGAGAAACACAGCAGGAGTTAAGAAGTTTCCAGACAAATAAATCCTCCCTTTTCTATGTGCTTTTACCGCAAGTGTGGTCAACCTGGAAAGCAATCCTTTGTAGAGAAAACAAACTGGAAGATCAGCCCTGCCTGACCACAGGGTCCTTTCTCCCCTCAGGTGGCCTGTGCAATTTGTGAAGTGGTGTCGACAGGCACCCCTGTCGCAGGCCTGTACCCAAAGCTGTTCGCCCTTTTCCTGAAGCTGGTCAGCTGCACACTGGGCCAGAAGATGCCCACGTCGACCCTAACCCGCCGCCGGCGGGTGATGCAGCAAGGGGAGCGGCAGCAGATCGCAGACCCCTGCAGGTAAACAGCCAGGCAGAGAGGGACTTCCAGAGCAGTCCTGACCCGACTCCAGAAGGGGCTGGCATGGCCTCAACTACCCGTGAAGAAACAAGGCCCCTCCATCCTTGAGCCTCGTAGCTCTTCTTCCCTGGGTACCCGGCATAGTTGCCCAGAACGGTCATACAACGAATAAGCAGTTATGTCCTCTTCCCTAGAGGGCCCAATCCGCTTCCTTTGTTTTCTTTCAATGAGACCTTTCAAGGAAAGTTGGAATTCTGTGATTTTCAAGGCCACCAAGGAAAGAATATAAAATAAAAATAAATACCACATTTCCTCAAAGCTAAGACTTCTCCAGTTGAAGGAAGCAACATTATTTCGTGTAACATTGAGAAAGGAAAAAAAAAAAGAGTCCCAATTAAGTCATGAATCAGTGCTTTCTTATACTATTAAATTTGCATTTTATATTGATCCAAAAAGCTCTTTGAGGATTAGTAGGTATAGTTATCCTTTATCACACTGCTCTGCTTTCCTGTTTTTTTGCATTAACTTTTTGTTCCGATGTCAAATCAACCTTTTTTTTTTTTTTTTTTTTGCGGTACACGGGCCTCTCACTGTTGTGGCCTCTCCCATAGCGGAGCACAGGCTCCGGACGTGCAGGCTCAGCGGCCATGGCTCACGGGCCCAGCCGCTCCACGGCATGTGGGATCTTCCCGGACCAGGGCACGAACCCGTGTCCCCTGCGTCGGCAGGCAGACTCTCAACCACTGAGCCACCAGGGAAGCCCCCAAATCAACCTTTTTAAAGACATTTTAAATAGCAGTTAGGCTCAGCACATGTAGTTCCAATAGTACATGTAACTTTACTAAAATGCCCACAGCTCAGAGCCATACCTAAATCCATGCATGTACACGCATTGTATACACAGGCAACAGCAACTGCATCACAACTACTGTCTGGCCAACAATTGCAACGCACTGTCCATTGCGAGATGCATCCTGATTTCCAAGGTGCTGTTTTGTTTTAGAATCAGTGAAACAACCTCCATTCATCCAGGAGTGAGCGAACATTGTAGGGAACATTTTTTTAAAAAAGAAACACAATGTGCTATATTTATTCTGTAGAATACAGTGTTTACGAGTGACCAGATCCACACATATCAATACAGAGCCCCAAGACATAATAAGTGAAAATACAGAATACAGACAGCTTGATGATATTTATTAAGGACTTGGGGATTCACACTTCCTTGCATGGTACTGACTGACTTTTGTGGTGCCAACTGTCTCCTTCAGGCTCTCGACTACAACTCTGAAGTGTGTGCAGGCCCAGGCCACGAAAGAAGGGCTGGCCAGAGAATCTGACGACGGGGACAACATGTGGACCCTCCTCAGCAGTCCCAGTAGGCACCACACAGGAGTCTGTGCACTGGCCAGGTAATGTGCAGATACTCCAGAACTGGATACGAAGGAAAACACTGAAGACAAAGTAAAAATGCAACGCAGGCAACTTCACTGACAGCAATTGATTCAGTAAGGACTTAGAGTCCAGGAGAAAAAAACAGGGAGGAAAGAGCAAAGGGGTTGGGAAGAGACAGTAGGATCAGCCCCAAACTCACCAACCCCGCAGAAATTAGTGATACAATGAACACTTTTAGGCAAACTACACTTCAGTCGGGCACTTGGATAGGCTATTATAAAGTTAAGCCTTGGTGCTCTTTCCTTTTTAACATTCCTTTTTGGATCATTTAGTTTCCTGACAGAGAAACAGAACTAAAGTGTCTTCCACTGTTTAGAAAGAAAAAAGCCTCTGCTACAGTGGGAGCCTTGGTTTTCTAGGAGCATGGCAGCGTGGCAACACAGACTCATTCCGGACATCACGGAACAACTCTTCCCATCCCTGACCTCCTCCTCGGAGAACTACCGGATAACGGGCGCAGCTTCCTTCTCTGAGGCAAGGGAGCACAGCCATCCCAGCAGGCTCGTTCGGACCCAGTGGCGTATTTCTCTCAGGAGTTCAGTGGGAATTTGAGCCACAGAAGAGGGACCGTCTCTGGGATCTTTGGCAATGGAGAGATCCAGCTATTGCCAGAGACACAGTACCTGAGCAGAGAGAGGGAGAAAGAGAGAGGAAAAAGAACCCAGCCTCATCCTCTTCCTGCCCTGTGGTCTGCAGACATCAACTCCCAAGACAGAGAAGGGTAGAGAATCAACCTGGAAGGGACAAAACAAAATGCAACCAACAAATATATTATGGTCCTTTCAAACTCTGGGATAAAGGCTGACCCAGCCAATGCAGAGAAGGAAATTGTCAGTAACTCCTGTTTTCCCTGCTCCATGTTTCCATTTAGATTAGAAATACCTTCTTCACTAGGTATTTTGGTTCTCATCACCACATAACCTTGACCTGTGGGGTGCTCACTTCCAGAGCTTAGTTCCCGCCAGACATTTGAATTCACCCGAGGGCTCCCTCCTCTGCCCCACAAGCAGCTGGGGCCCTACTCTTTAATCATAGCTATAATGCCTTTGGAACTCTCCTGAAGGGCGGCCCTCCCCTGAACTAAAGGGGAGGAGTGTGTCGCTTTCGGCTCAGGAAGGAGCCAATCCTTCGGAAGCACGGGAATCTACGGGACGTGCTGATCTTGATGGATCAGGGTGCCTGGGGCTCCAACGCCATTCTGAGGCAAATGGCCATCCGGGGGCTCGGTAACAGCGCTTCTGGAGCCCCTCACAAGGTAAAAGGAGTTTGGGGGGCTTGCAAAATAGTCCATCTAAGTAGAGTTTTAAAACCCACACCCTGTGGTTGCATAGAAATTAAGTGAAAATCCAAATAAGTCGCTGAAGTGGTGGCTCTTGGGTTGAAGGACATGTGACCCTCAAAGAATGTCAATCCCCTCATCTGGGGTCTCCTACCCTATTCCAGATACACATAGAACAATTTTCGAGATTAAGAGACCTTATTTCAAAATAGTAAAGAAGCACAAGCAGATAAAGTTAGAATCTATCGTCAGAGGCCTCTATCACCTGGCCCGCACCGAGGTCGTCTGTGAAAGCTTGAAGGCTCTAAAAAAGATCCTGGAGCTGCTCACAGACCGAGATGTAAGCTTCTACTTCAAAGAAATAGTGCTGCAAACAAGAACCTTCTTTGAAGACGTAAGTGAGCCTGTTCAGGAATCTTCCCTCCCCAGAAGTGAGTGCAGGTAGTGCTTATAGCAGAAAGAGGTTCAGGTAGTGCTTGTAGCAGACCAGCTTGGTGTCCATTTGCATGCCTTGGCCTGCCCTAGAAATCACCTGCCCCAGAGGTCACCTGTCCCAGGGATCACCTGTCCCACAGATCACCTGTCCCACAGATCACCTGCCCCAGAGGTCACCTGCCCCAGAGATCACCTGCCCCAGAAGTCACCTGTTCAATTCCTATGCAGCCTGTTGGCTTCCTGTGTGTCTGCCTGAGGGTATTCTCTGGCCCAGGAATCATGATTGGTTTGAGCAAGGTGGGCCGGATGTGTTGGGAAAGGACCCTCAAACAACAAGAAAAGAGAGTTTGTAGATAAACTCCCTGGCTTCCTCAACCCCTCAGAAGGATGGTGCTCCACTTGCCCATAGGGGTACCACACTCACTAATGTTCCCTTTCGTAGCTCTCCTCTCTTGCCTATCATGCTTCCTGGGCCCACCTCCCAGATAAGTGACTTACACCTAAATCCCCATCTCAAAGTCTGCTGCTGGGATGAACCGGTTTGCAGGGTACAAATAGAGACATAGATGTAGAGAACAAACGTATGGACACCAAGGCGGGAAACGGGGTCGGGCGGATGAACTGGGAGATTGGGATGGACATATATACACTAATATGTATAAAATAGAGAACTAATAAGCTGCTGTATAAAAAATAAATAAAGTTCAAAAATTCAAAAAAAGGAAAAAGAAAGTCTGCTGTTGGGGGTACACAGCTTATGACAGTACTCCCTACAGGGCTAGATGTTATTGCCTCCAACACTACCTTTTCCACGTGCAAGATTTCAAAGACTCAAAATGCTCGCGCAGTTGATTTCATCCAGGAGTCAGTATACTGCCCCATGGCTCATCGGCCAGATTCGACCTGGAGCATCTTTTTGTAAATGAAGTGTTATTGGAACACAGCCATGCTCATTGGTTACATATTATCTATGGCAGCTTTCACACTTCATCCCGCAGAGCTGATTAGTTGTTACAGAAACCGTGTGGCCCGCAAAGTCTAAATTATTCACTGTTTGGCCTTTTACGGAAAAAATTTGTCAACCCCTGACATGGTTTATAGCCCTCATTTAAAAAAAGATCAGTTGGGCTTCCCTGGTGGCGCAGTGGTTGAGAGTCCGCCTGCCGATGCAGGGGACACGGGTTCGTGCCCCGGTCCGGGAAGATCCCACATACCGTGGAGCGGCTGGGTCTGTGAGCCATGGCCGCTGAGCCTGCGTGTCCGGAGCCTGTGCTCTCCAACGGGAGAGGCCACAACAGTGAGAGGCCCACGTACCGCAAAAAAAGATCAGTCAACAACAATCCTAGGCAAAGGAAGGTCATTTTTCTTTATACCTTCTGGGAAACCAGATTTTATTATTTCGTTTTGGTTTATTCACTGACATCAATGTAAAAAATCTATTTCATATCTAACTTAAACCTATTTTTTATGATCTAAACCTGCCTGCTCCTGTTATGTGGTTAGAGGAGATGGAAATTTCTGGCTGCCTCCTCCAATGCATCCTTCTTAAACATTAAGGCTCTATTAAATTACCTATTCACCTGATAGTCTCCAGACTGAAAAGTCCTTATTTCCTTCATTATTTACCATAAACCTAATTTTTCAGCTCCTTAAATATTTTACAAGCCAGTGACTGTGTTGTATCCCTAAATGAGACCTGAGAAGTATTAAATAGAATCTAAAGAAAAATTGCCTCTCAAATCCAATCTTTTCCTATTTATTCACTCCAGATTTTTTTAATCTTGCCATTTCTTCCTGACTCTTTAGCAATTTATTAACTACACCAACCTCCAGACTGCAGTCTGCAACACTCGCCCTCAGTCAAACGTCCTCCAGCACTGTATTTTTCAGTTTCTCTCGTTTCTGTACTAGCCTAAACCTGGCCTTTGAGAGCAGTGTTCTGCTGGTTTCCAACTATTTTCTCCAGTGTACCAATATTTACTTTTAATTCTCATCTTGTCCCCAAAAATACTTACTGGGCTCTCACTCAATTTAGTATCTTCTGTAAAATAATGAAGATGTTCTTTTTTTCATTACACAAATAATTGATGACAATCTTTAACAACAAAGGGTTAAAGTCAGCCCTACAGAGCCCCATCTGTTAGGTTTCCCTGGACTGTTGCTGATCCAATGATAGTAACTCTCTTGGATCTGAGCCTCCAATAATCACAAGTCAATCTACAAGTTTTGTGGTCAAGAGAATATTTCTCAGTCGTAATGCATAAGAAAAAAAAGAACAACTAAAGTCTATCTGGTTGTTAGGTTAGACCTTTCGCATTCCTAATAGGTATCGATTTCATCACATTTGCATAAACGTAAAGTTTGACAAAAATTGAGTCTTAGTCATGACATGCTATTTACAGTCCTGTAACGCTCTCTTTCTGCAAATATATTCAACTATGATACTTTGCCCCTATATTTTCCTGTAGATTCAGCATACAATTCTGTAATCTCTAAGTTTTCCCTTTCTTCTCTTCAATATTTAAGTACTTTGTTGAAAATCTAAAAATATGGCTACACTTTGAACAAGTGGTAGAACAGAAAGTACTGGCTGCTGCCCCGTGCTCTAGGACCTGCTTACTGCTATTTCCCACGCTGGCCCCTGAGTAAAACTTTAATCTCTCTCCCAGCACCCAAAACACTTTACCCCTTCTCTTTTCTGTTTTTTCATCATCCCGACTGGTTGATTCTCCCTTGACCTATCATTAGGTCTTTGATTTTAGAAAATTCAGAGGACTCTTTTTAAGTAAATACCTCTCTACCTTTTAGATACTTTGTTACTGGTTTGCTTTCTTTTTCTAAAAAGAGACCTTTAAAATATATACCTTGACCTTACTCCTAGTACATTTAAAGAACAGTTCTACTTACACTTCCCTTCTATGAGGTCACATCTCATGTTATTCAATTAACTTTTCTAGCCTTTTCCTAACAAGCCATCTTTATTCTTTTATGGAAGATCTTTGTTAACTTCCTTTTTCATGGCATTTTTGTGTATGTGCCCACTTCTCACACATTTTATTTTGCCATTGAAACAAACTCCTCTATCTTCTCCCCCTCATATTCATAGGAGTGCTTTTTTATTGGCCCTTGTTTGTTGCTAATCTGAATAATATTCTGGGGAATTCCCTGGTGGTCCAGTGGTTAGGGCTCTGCGCTTCCACTGCAGTGGGCATGGGTTCGATCCCTGGTCAGAGAACTAAGATCCTACATGCCGCGAGGCGCAGCCAAAAAATTTTTTTTTAATTTTTTAAATAAATAAATAATATTCTGCTACTCAGAATGGCTTTTCCTCTCATCCCTCTGCCTTTCTACGAGTATTTGAAACTAGTTTTCTAGATACCCCCCAAAAAAAAGAATACTTCCAGAAAATTCACCAGAACTCTGAACCATATCAACGAAGTGTCTGAGATAATAGAAGGCCATCTTTCTCCACCACCTTACCCTTTGGCTCTAAAAAGCATTGCCATACTCTGGTTCCTCTTCACATCACATACATCCTTCATCTTTTACTAAAAAGCACTGCCCACCCTCCTGGACAACAAGCAAGGCAGTTCCATAACTTCACATACAAGAGTAGGGCTAAGCACTTGTTTGTTTATCTGCTCTCTCTCTCTCAGACACAAGGCCCACATTTCTGAGCTTCCTGTAACCCCTTTGGAAAGTATTTGGGATCTTGGAGAAGAGTCCTAGGCCTTGGGCAATTTAGATCAGAGGCCCCATAACTCCAGGCTAATGACGCAATCAGGCTAATTTGTACAAAGCACAGAACAAACAAGCGCCCTCCCCGGCCTTGTGCTGCCAGCACTCCCTGTTTATTACTCCTGTGGTCACATTTCCCCACTAGCTCGTCAGAGTCAGAAACCAAGTCTCCAGCTCTAAATTCATGTCGTGTGGGTAGAGAGCTGCTGGGAAATGAAAGGCATTCTTGGGACACCCAGGGGCTATGCCAAAGGTGCGCCAGGGCTCCAGCCTGCCTCTACGGAAGTGGGAAAGGGCGGGTAAGGTAGGGGTACCAGCTGGGAATGGCCTGTGTGGAGGACTCACCCACAACACGTATCTGTCAGCACAGGAGCAGGAATGATGTGAGGCTGACTGCCGTCCTCTTATTTGAGAATCTGGCATCCCTAACAGGAAGAAGGTGGAAGATTTTTTTTTGCTGAAGAAATAAAAAAGAGCATGATTTCATTCCTTCTCCACCTCTGGGATCCCAATCCCAGGATTAGAACTGTAAGCGGCCCTTGTACAGACACCTGCACCTCCTCCTCTCCCCATGGCCAAGAGGGTGCCAGGAAGCCCGGTCTAGCTGGACCGGAAGCCAGGTCTGAAGGCACCACTCGCAAATGAACCTGAAAACCAATTTTCCCATCCTGGGTGCTCTTTTGCCATCACTTCCCGAGTTTGCGCTTCCATCTTTGAAACTGGGAAGGTGGCAGCACTGTCTGTAAAGCCCTCACATCACTGACTTTTACTGCTCCTTTCCCAACACACAACCAGTCAGTGTGTCTTCCCATCTGGAAGGGGAGCCAACATTATGGACTGTGTTGCAGGAAACTGTTTTTCAGGCTTGCCGTGATGTCCTGATCATCTGCATTCCTTTTCTGGGCCTCCAGGAACTCTATGGGGTATTAGATCATCTCCTTGATGGTCAGGATCTACCAAGGGCCAGGGATTTCTACAGGCAATTCTGTGTGAAGCTGGTGAGTGTGCAGTAGGTGCTGCTTCCAAAAACATGCAGGCCAAGAGTCCAGGCAAATCCCAGAAGGCAAAGAGCATAGCAAGGAATCCCAGCCAGAGCCAGAACCATCTGGGAAGGACAGCAGTGATTCTGGGTATCCTGTCACATCACCTTCTGCTCTGTCCCCAAGTCCCAACTGGGATCTGTTCTCGATTCCTGAAACTCATCTGTTGATTAGCCCTATAAGCCCCAGTGCCACCCTGATTAAATTTAGAATGAACTAGCCATAACACACCTTCCAACAGAACAATTAATGGCTGTATGCGTGCTCACTCCTTTAGATGTGAGCACACATCTAAAGGGCCTATAGGATGCTGAATTTCGTAAAGTGTCGCTTCTCAGTTGCCCTCTTTTCTTTTTTAATTTTATTGAAGTATACACCTACACTTTACATTATTGTGTTAATTTCTGCTGTACAGCAAAGTGACTCAATTTTACATATATATATTCTCTTCATATTCTTTTCTATTATGGTTTATCACAGGATATTGAATACAGTTCCCTGTGCTATACAGTAGGACCTCGTTGTTTATCCATCCTATATAAGAGTTTGCATCAGCTACCCCAAACTTCCAGTCCTTCCCTCCCCTCCCCCCTCCCCCTTTCAGTTGCCCTCTTTGTAACACACATCTCTTCCAGGCAAAGAAAAACCAAGAAATCCTGTGGATCCTCCACACACACTCATTCACCTTCTTCAGCAGCAGCTGGGAGCTGATCAGGAGCGTGGCCACCAAACTCACAGGTGAGGGCACGTCCACGCTCTCCACTCACAGGTCTGCTCTCTGCCATCCAGTTTTGCTTTGCCTGGAAGCTACCCCAGCGTGAATGCCGATATGACTGGGAAGACCAAAAAAAAAAAAAAAAAAAAAAAAGAAAACAGGAAAGCCAGAAAGAATTCATTTTACATCTTACAACATCTTCCCTCAAAAGAACCTGTTCTCTTTGCAGACTTACAGTAACAGCTTCTGAATTGCCAACACTCACTTTCTTTCCATCAGACCATTCTACATGAAGGACCTACTGGGTCCTTCATGCTTCTTCTGGTTCCAAGTCATTGCTCCTTCTTTTCCCCAAGTCTTTGATCCAAGCCTGCTGCCCCTGCCTAAGTGTTTTCCTTTGCATCATCCCTTAATATAAACCATAGTCAACCTTCTAAGCTCAGTTCGAGCTGACAGCTTTAGCAGCAATGTGATACTAGTGGAAAGTGTGTGGGCGTGGGGACCAGCGGACCTTGGCTCTGCTGTGTAATTCTGGACAAGTCACTTAATTTCTCTGTGCTGCCTCTCTGTCTGATCTATAAAATAAAAGAGGAAAGTAAGTGAATCTCTGAGGATCCTTCTATTAGGAAATTCTAAGTCTTATCATGAAACCCATTCCAACTAATCCAGCCCCCAGCAAATAGGCCCACTTGGTTGGCCACATTTAAGATTGAGTTAAAACCTAAGGACTCTTACTGGATCATGTAGAGGATCCCCCTAACTACACTGTAACTTTTTGGAAGACAGGGACCATAGTTTATTCACGTTTGAAACCCTGACAACTGGCGCCCCCTGGAGGACACGGTGTGAGTTTTCCCAAATACATGGTGGGTGAGGGACCACTTCCAGACGTGGCACTCAAGACCCCATAGACATCACCCTCACATCATCCTGGGGGTGCAAAGGGAGTCTATAGCTTGTGCATTCACTAGCTAGATCACTTAACTTCTTACCAGGTGCAGTGTGCCCCGACCTGCTTTCTGTGGCCTGTTCCTCTACAGTGAAATCAGTAACTTTCTCTCCTGTTGATTTTAGCTGCCATTGTTCTCAATTTGACCTACCAATATGTGGAGTTAATAGACAGAGAACAGCTGACCACACGCGAGTACCAGCCCTAGCTTCTGCCCAGGGCACTGTTACATTCTTAGAGAAAGAGAAACTAATGCTGCTCCAAGTCCCATGTCAGCCGTAAAATCGTAGTGGAAAATCGCAGTGCACCCCATTATCAATCATCTCTGACGCTCCCTAGATACTGGAATTTCTCCAGAGTGTAAGGTGACCCCCAGCTCCATCCCACTGCAGGCATCATTCCCAACAGACTTCGATTTTCCAATTGTTTATAAACCTACTGCTCACAAGGTCAGGATCTTCTCTTCCCTTATCTCAGTGTTAAAATAAATGCTCAATTTGTGGATCCAAATCCTACCTCTTAGGGTAAAACGTGAGCATGGGGGCCTGAGCCCCACCCAGCACTGACCCTAAGTGGGAGCCTTCCTGTGCTGCACAGCTTGGGCCTTGGCTTTCTTCATTCACTGGACATTGCTATTCTCTCCATTTCAGGTCTCCAAGCACTTCGAAAAGACCCCTGCATGAGTGTCGAGAGAGCAGCCGAAGCTGCCTTGCAGACCCTCTCGAGAAGGTGCAAAGAGATGAGCATCCATCCGTAAACCATCAGGGAATAAACCGCTAGACCTTTTCTACAACTGACTCTTGTCTTCATCCTCATAACTCACAAACTTGCAACATCTTGAGGAACGAGACGGCACCTAGTGTGGGGATGTTGAAGTGGTGGTATCTTCCTTACCCTCCAGGCTCTCCCTGGTGGCTTCTGTTAGCAAAAACCACGCCCACCAATTCACTTGAGGAATAACTTGTGATTTGAGCGGTGACAGCCCCACGGCTTTGCATAGGACAGCCCTCTATCTTGGGAAGCTTACATCCCAGCAGATATCAAAAAATGACAGAACATGAAACAATTCTGCCACCATTAAGAGGAGAACCACTGCCATTTCCCACATGGAGCCGTTTTGTCTCATATCTTTGCCAGCTTTGGCTTATTACTCACACTCTTTTCTCTCTAAAGAACAGTCTTACGACAAACTTTAACCTGTCTGTTCTTAAGCTGTAATTTACGTGTCGAGACTGTGCCAGGTACTTTTCTACAAAAGCCCCTTTCTGACATTCTATTAAATCTCATAGTTCCCTTTCCATTTTTATCCTAGAACATTGATCCCTTTGAACTGTGTGTATGCGGGTGCGCATGTGTTAACCTTCGTAGCATCTGAACAATAACTCTTCACTCTTATTTCACAATGCACACCTGAAAGGTTACATACAGGCAATCATGTACAGACAAAGAAGTTTCTAACACAGAGCCTGGGACTCATTTAACACCACCGCTATCAGGATCATTCATGAGCAACATTATTTTTTTGCTATTATTTTTATCTTATTGACATTTAAATTTCAAACACTGAACTCAAGTATATGCTGGCCCTTTGTTCAGATTTTTGAAATAAAGATAAATGGACAGACAGCTTTAAGGGTGCAATGTATTTAACACTGCATGTTAAATAATTAGAGAAAATCTAAGGGGTGGCATAACTATATACCTTTATACACAAGTATAAGTATAGAGACAAGCCATGCAATTGGAGGAAAAGACCTGTTCAGGATCGAACAGAGAGGTCCTTGGCTGCTGACAGAATCTCCCCTTAACTTCAGACTTGAGCAAAACCAGGAGTCTGTCAGTATACAGAAACCACTGAATTCAGGACAAACAGTAACAGGATATTAAGGAATTGGCTCTAGCCAGTTGGGATTGTGGAGGCCAGTCTGAAGTAAGCAGGGTTGGCTGGAGGCTGGAAATGCTGCAGCTCAAGTCGAGGATCTGTAGATTAGAACAGCAGTCTAGAGACAGAATGGTTAGTGCATTCTTCAAAGATCCCCAGTTTTCCAAACAAGTTCTAAGATGCTTTACTCAAACAGCGGCAACTTATTAAACTGATGTTCCTCTTTATAAATCCCTATTACCTATATTCTAACCCCTTCATCCCCAAGCTCTTTGGAAAAGCATCTTTTCTTTCTACAAAACATTTTAAGAACCAAAGGAATCTTTTAGGTCAGAGATTTTAGGCCAGAGTCCCATTTATTCATTCACTTAACTAATATTTGTTGACTGCCTATAATCTACAAAGCACTGTTATAGCCACTGGGGCTACAATCGTTGAGGAGAAAAATTCTACCCTCGTGGAGCTTATTCTCTATGACATCTGTGTAGAAATTCCTCCTGATGGTTACGTACCCCCCTCCCACAGTGAACAGAAATGCCCTGTGCAATCAATACAACAGTTCAGAAGTAACAGTGTAACTTCCAAGCCAAGGTCATCGTATTGCACTCTCTTGAATCACTCACTCTGGGGAAAGCCAGCTGCCAACATAAGGACACTCAAGTGGCCCAAAAAGAGGTCCATGTGGCCAAGAATTGATGCCTCCTGCAAACAAGCAGAGCTAACTTACTAGGCTCGTTAATGAGCCATCTTGGAAATGGATCCATGAGCCCCGGGTAAAGCCTTCAGATGACTGAAGCCTCAGTTGACACACTGACTGGACTATGGGATAAAAGACAGACTGCCCAATTAAATTTGAATTTCAGGTGAACGATGAGTAATTTTTTTAGTAAAAGTATGCCCTGATTATTGCATGGCGCACACTTCTACTAAAGAATTATTTATCATTTTTCTAAAATTCAATTTTAACTGAGCATTTTATATTTTTATTTGCTAAATCAAGCAACCCCAGTGCAGTCTAACGGGAGTCCTGGGCCGGAATCACTAAGCTAAACCACCCTTGAATTCCTGAACCACAAAACTGTATGAAATAATAAATCCATGTTGTCTTAAGGCACTAAGCTTTAAGGTAATTTGCTACGCACCAGTGGATAACTATTACACAGAAAGTCTGTGATTCCACTCAAAGTTGTATGCAACTTTCTGTGCAGAATTGCATAGGTGTATTTTCTGGGTAATGGCTTTGATTAAATTCTTAATGGAGTCAGAAGCTATTCCCAAGCATAACATACATGAAACAGAGCAAGAAAAAGAAGGCAAGAGACGCAGGTTTAGTTGACCTCTTTGGCGGGTTAAGTCAAATGACATTTCCAATAGAACTTTCTGCAATGACGGAAATGTTCTATATCTGCACTGGCCAATATGGTGGCCACCAGCCACGTGTGGCAACTGAACACTTGGAATGTGGCTAGTCCATCGGAGGAATTAAGCTTTTAATTTTAAGTTTAAGTAGCCATATGTAGCTAGTAGCTACAGTATTGCACAAGACGATATCAGAACATGGGGCAAAGAGTCGGAACAGAATTTGGGCTGAGCCACGCAGGACTATAGGACGTTCTCAAAAAGTATAAATTCACTGACACAAGACCTTGTCTGATACTTCTTTATATATCCATCCCCACTATTACTCTCCACCCATCCTAGCAACCAGCAGAGCCTTCCTTATCATTGCTTTGTGGAAATTAGGTAGAACGGCCCCGAAACACGCATCACAGCTAAATCGTTGTCTAAACCCTAATCTTGGAAGGATTCACCCTGACAAGAATTTCCGAGTCTCTTTTTATCATATTCCAGCTTCACCCCTTACTAGCTGTGTGACTTGGTAAAATCATTTTACCTCTCTGTACTTCAATTTCCACATCTGTAAATTGGGATCATAATTATCTACCTCAAGGTGCTATTGTGAAGATTAAATGTATTAATGTACATGTAAAGCACTTAGAAACCCCGCACAGAATCATTTTTAAGCAAATGTTAACTATACAATGTATATAGTAACTGTAAGGCGAGGCAGGGGAACGCAATCAGACTCACAGCTTGCATCAGACCGAAACTTTCCGGACCACCCAGTTCCAGAAACTGACCTGGAGACTTTCCAGACCACCCAGTTCCAGGAACTGACCTGGAGACTTTCCACTCGGCCCAGCCTTCCCGCCTTTCGAGGGGCGGGACTAGTGGTCCCGAGACTGATGCAACCGGCACCAGATATTCCCACGATACCCGAAAAGACCACCAAATAAGGAATACCCTGCGCCCTCCCGGATTCGCCACACCCCTTTCCCTTCTTCCCCTATAAATTCTGCCCAAACCCTCGCCCGGGCGTGACTTCTCTGGCCCCTTTCTCTCGGACCAGTGAACCTCGCCCGGGAGCGTTCCCAAATAAAGCTTGTTTAAGCTCTCCTCCGTTTCTTGGTGCCGTTCCTTACAGTAACAAATGTATTATTAGAATCACAAATTTTAACATAAACTCAGCGACTTGCACATAAAGCCAGCTGATTATCCTTACCCCACGTGGCCACGTTCCTGGCTCGGCGAACGTTGCTGCGCTTCTTGAGAGGATGTAGACAAGGCGGCCCCTCTAGTCAGAGGATCCCAGCTCAGCTGCTCTGGCGGCCTCTTACTGACTGCAATTCCCCATCGCAGCCTTCTTACTTGCTGTCTTATCATACAGAATAAGCCACAGTCAGGCTGTGTGACAGGGGAAATTTAGACCTATTTGCTCTCCCCAGCAATTATTTCTCGTAATGCCGCCCAACCACTACCTTCCGCTCTCAAAGAGTTGCCCCCCCCGCCCCCCCCTTGATGCCTCTCTTTCCGTCAGTCCTCCACTGGCCTCCATGGTTCATCTCTATGGTTCAAACACAGCCATGTTACTTGGGGCAGAGAGACTTACTGAGGGTCTTAGGGAAAAAGAGTTCCAGAGAAAAATTATGTTCAAGAACTCGTGAACAAATTACAGATTTGTTTATCATTGTTACTCCTGCTGCTTGCCTCACTATTATTTGCACATGTAATTGGTTTTCAACTTGTGTTTACTTTAGGATAGAGATTCAACGATGTTCACAGACTGCTTAATGGGCCAGCGCTACTTTGAAGCGCTCTGAATCACATTATTTTGCAATTCAGCGCTCTGCCCTTTAACCCAACAATGAGAGCCAGTGTTCTGCTGGTAAATCAGGGACGTTTAGCTTGGCTGACCTTGCTAAGAAGGCAGTTTTACCAGAAAAGAGGAAAATAAAAAATCACAGATGGGAAGAAAGAAATAGGCTTCCAAAGAAAGAAGCCAGGGGGATCGCTTCTTGGAATTGTCCCCTTGCCGCCATAGTTTTAAAAGTTAAAATCAAGACCAGGCACTTCTTCTGGAGACCTCAAGAGACTCCAAGATTGCAGCAAATTACTTTCTAAAAGTGTTTTATTATCACTTGATTTAGTCCCCAACTCTGCCACTCTCCTTCAGATTACCTAAGTATAAAAGTAGAGAATGCATGTCAGTCACACATGGTAGCATCCTGTGAGCTAATCAGGAGATTTGATCTACACCCCTGACAGAAAGCAACTCTGACAAGCAATCTTCTATAGCTGCAGTCTGGGAATTATCATTTCTTGGAATTTCTCTTTCTTTCTAATTTACTGCAGGTGTCCCTAAGACTGGGACAGTAGAAAACATGGGTAGAGTCAGGAGCAACATGAGGGAAAGACAGTGGGGTTCATTACAAAAATGTACGTGTGTTTGCGTACATATGAAAATCACCAAGTCATGACCTGAGAAATGGCGTTTACTTCTTAACTCTACTCTGTCAAACTTTATTTACTCAAAAAAAAATCTTACTTATTTGTATTCCTTCTGGACACACCATCCTGGATTTTATTTATTGAATTATGTGGTTATCCTGAAAGCAAGATAAATTTGGAGAGCACGATTTTCTACATATATGTGACTCATAGTTTCTTTTTCAATTTGGGAGCCACTGAAAAACACAAGATAAGAAATCCTTCCTTCTACCCTACCTACCACTTCCTCCAAATATTCTGAGGTAAATCTTGAGGATTAAATTGACCAATGCCCTAATACTTCAATTGAACATTGGTCAAAAAGAAGCTCAGTCTTAAAAATGGGAAACCTAGAGAATTGCTTATTAGTCTGCAGGACAGTTTAACCAGGACTTTTAAAATTTTTCTGGGAAAGATGGGAGAGTTGAAATTTATCTTTACCTTGAGTCCAGTGGAATTATAAGAAAGTCATTAATTATCCCACATCCAACCCTCAGTGACTCTGCTTAGGGCTGGGATGGTAAGAATGTGCCAGACCCGTGGATGGAGGTAGACAGGCCTGTGGGGCTATTATCCAGTCTGTAACTTCCATAGAGGATGGAATGGAGCCCCGTGACAATAGCAGAAAGGTGTTACTAAGAGATGAAGATGGCTAAATAGCAAAGGGCCAAATATTGAATGACAAATCAGGTTACACTATATCTGGAAGACCCTGGGTAGCCAGAAGAAGTTCTTGAACAAGGTAATAAAATAATAACTTAGTATTTTAGCATGTAATTACCAGAGTAGATAAACTGGTAAGTCAGACAGTAGGTGATAGACTTTTGGACTCAGGAGCTATTATAAAAAGAAATGACAGGGTTGTAAATTACTAGTAAGGAGATTGAATCAGTAATCAGAAACCTCCCAACAAACAAAAGTCTAGGGCCAGATGTCTTCTCCAGTGAATGCTACCAAACATTTAAAGGAGAGTCAATACCAATCTTTCTCAAAAGCTTCCAAAAACTAGAACACTTCCAAACTCATTTTATGAGGCCTGCATTACCCCGATACCAAAAGCAGACAAGGATGCTACAAGACAGGAAAGTTACAGACCAATATCCCTGATGAATATAGATGCAAAAGTCCTCAGCAAAATATTAGCAAATCAAGTTCAACAGTATATTAAAAGGATCATACACCATGATATGCTTGAGTGAGATTTATGGCATAACTTAGTTCATAGGAATCTAGATCAACTTTCTCTTCTATGAAATATCATGTCAACCAACTGCATCGATGACATGCGGATTGGACCTAGTGAACAAGAAATAGCAACTACTCTAGACTTACTGGTAAGATATTTGTATGTTAGAGGTTGGGAAATAAATCTGACTAAACTGAGAGTATCTCAGTGAAATTTCTAGGGGTCCAATGGTGTGGGGCCATGTGGACACATCCCATCTACAGTGAAGGATAAGTTGTTGCATCCTGCCACTCCTACAACCAAGAAAAGCACAACGTCTAGTGGGCCTCTCACTTCACAGCAAAAAAAAAAAAAAAAAAAGTGCTACAACAGGCCTTAGTATTTTGGAGCCAAGCCCTGCCATCCTTTGCAAATAAATACTCTTCTTTAAAGAAACAACTCTTGGCTTGCTACTAGGCCTTAGTAGAGACTGAACACTTAATTGTGGGCCACCAAGTTACCATGTGAGCTGAGCTGCCCATCATGAACAGGATGTTATCTGACCCACCATGCCAGAAATTTGGACATGCACAGCGGCACTCCATCATCGAATAGAAGTGATGTATATGTGATTGGCCTGAGCAGGCCAAAGTGCATAAGTAAGTTATGTGAAGAAGTGATGCAAATGCCTATAATCCTTACTCCTGCTACACTGCCTTCTCTCACCCATGTTCACCTATGGCCCCATGGTACACGATGAGCGCCATGATCAGCCGACAAAGGAAGAGAGAACTCATGCCTGGTTTACAGATGGGTCTGCACAATATGCAACCACCACCCATGAGCAGACAGCGGTGACACTACAGCCCCTTCTCTGAAAACAGCAGTGAAGGGAAATCCTCCCAGTGGACAGAACTTTGAGCAGGGCACCTCACTGTCCACTTTGCTTGGAAGGAGCAGTGGTCAGACGTGCGATTATATACAGATTCCTGGGCTGTGTCCCATGATTTGGCTGGATGGTCAGAGACTTGGAAAGACATGATTGGAAAATTGGTACCAAGAAAATATAGGGAAGAGGAACATGGATAGACCTCTCTGAATTTTCAAAAAATAGGAAGATATTTGTGTCCCATGTAAATATTCACCAAAATGTGACCCCAGCCCCAGAGAGCTTTCATAATCAAGTAGAGAGAATGACTTGTTCTGTGGAACCAGTCAGCCTCTTTCCCCAGCCATTCCCATCATAACCCCATGGGCTCATGAACGAAGTGGCCATCGTGGCAGGGCTAGACGTCACGCTTAGACTCAGCAACATGGAGTTCCACTCACTAAGGCTGACCTGGCCACAGCCACCACTGAGTGACCAGTCTGCCAGCAGCAGAGACTAACACTGAGTCCTCAATATAGCACCATTCCCCAGGGTGATCAGCTAGCTACCTGATGGCACATTGATTACATTGAACAAAACATCTAGTATGGAAGGGGTAGTGTTTTGTTCTCACTGAAATTGACACTAAGCGTGCATATGGATTTGCCTTCTCTGCATCCAATGCTTCTGCTAAGACTACCATCTGTGGACTTACAGAATGCCTTATCCACACATCATTGCTTCCAATCTAGGAACTCACTTCACAGCAAGTGCTGCAATGGGCACGTGCTCATGGAATCCACTGGTGTACCATGTTCCTCACCATCCTGAGACAGCTGGTTTGACAGCATAGTGGACTGGCCTTTTGAAGATTTAGTTACAGTGCCAGCTAGGTGGCAATACCTTGCAGGGCTGGGGCAAGAATCTGCAGAAGATTGTATGTGCTCTGAATCAGCATCCAATGTATAGTGCTCTTTCTCCCATCCACTGTTCAGAAATCCAAGAACCAAGGGATGGAAATGCGAGTGGCACCACTCACCCACTGGCGTCACTCACTGTTATTATCCCTAGTAATCCATTAGCAAAACTTTTGCTTTCTGCTCCCATGATCTTATGCTCTGCTGGCCTGGAAGTCTTAGTTCCAGAGGGTGAATGCTTCCACCAGGAGACACAAAAATGATTCCATTGAATGGGAAGTTAAGACTGCCACCTGGCCGCATTGGGCTCTTCAGGCCTCTGAATCAACAGGCAAGGAAGGAAGTAACTGGGCTGACTGGAGTGACTGATCCTGACTACCGAGGGGAAATTGGACTACTGCTCCATAGTGGAGGGAAGGAAGAGCATGTCTGGGATACAGGAGATCCTTTAGGGCCTCTCTTAGTGATACCACGCCCTGTGATTAAGGTCAATGGAAAACAGCAACATCCCAATCCAGGCAGGACTACTAATGGCCCAGACCTTTCAGGAATGAAGGTGTGGGTCACTGCATCATGTAAAGAACCACCAGTAGCTGAGGTGCTTGCCGAAGGCAAAGGGAATACAGATTTTGTAGCTGAAGAAGAGAGTTAAAATACCAGCTACAACCACGTGACCAGTTGTATAAATGAGGACTGTAATTGTCCTGAATATTTCCTCTTTATTTTGTTATGAATTTGTGTGTGTATATTAAGCAAATATCATTTTTTTCTTTCCTCTCTTATTTCCTTATCATGCAACATAAGATTATTTACTTTATATCATAGTATTTAAGTATTGTTCATTTTACATCATAGTATTTAAGTTACAGGATATCAAGGGGAAGTGTAAACATCCCTCAAGTTCTCAACCCCTTCTTCTGGGGAAAGGGTTAGTATGTTTTCAGTTGTATGTAAGATAGTTGTATCATGTGAGATGGAATTCTGACCTTATTATTATCTTTATTTGGAGATTAAGTATGGTTTATAGAAATGTGTATGGGGGTTAATAAGTTAAGCCAAGTTAATAAGGGGTGGACTTGAGATGATTAATTTTCTGTGTCAACTTGACTGGGCTGTAGGATGCCCAGGTATCTAGTTAAACATTTTTTCTGAGTGTGTGTGTGACGGTGTTTCCAGAAGAGATTGACATTTGAATTGGTGGACTGAGTAAAGCAGATTGCCATCCCCAATGTAGGTAAGGATCAGTCAATCCATCGAGGACCCAAATAGAACAAAAAACAAAGGAAGTTTGAATTCTCTCTCTCTCTCTCTACCTAATTGCTTGAGCTGAGACTGGTCTCCTCGTGACCTTGGAATGAGGCTTAAACCATTGGCACTCCTGGTTCTCAGGCCTTCGGAGTTGAACTGGAATTTACACCAGGGGTTTTCTGGATCTGTAGCTTGGAATGGTAGATCATAGGACTTCTTAGCTTTCATAATCACATGAGCCAATTCCTTATAATAAATTATATATATATAATTATAGGGTTCTCTGAAGAACCCTAACTAATACACTCTACCTATATGTACAATATTTATATACACTACTTCTAAAATCAAATGAAGACTGAAGTAGCTATATTAATACCAGACAAAGTAGACTTCAAAACAAAGAATATATCAAAGAGACATTTGATTGGCAACAAATGGGTCAATTTATCAAGAGGACATAATAATCCTAAAAGTTTATTCACCTAAATCTACACAAAGTTAGAGATTTCAATACTCTCAGTAACTGATAGAACAAGCAGTCTGAAGATCAATAAGGATACAGAAGACTTGAACAACACTACCATGTTGAACTTACTGACATGTGTGGAACACCCCACTGAACAACAGAAAGCAACTACTTTGCAAGTACACATGGAACAGTCACCAAAATAGACCATATTCTGGGCCATAAAACAAATCTGTACAAATTTAAAAGGATTGAAATCATACAAAATATGTTCTCTAATCACAGTGGAATTGAACTAGAAATCAATAACAGGAAGATGTCTTGAAATCTCCAAAATATTTAGAGAATTAAATGTTATTCAAGAAAGAACAAGCCAGTGTTTATTAAATCTCCATATCCTCAAGATCAAAATCTTGGCAGTCCCATTCCTAGGTGAGTATACCCCTAGACCCATCCAAACACACACACACACACACACACACACACACACACACACAGTAGATTCATGGAGCATTAGAGCTTTAAAAATTTATTTCAATCCATTTTAAAATATCAGTTTGAGAAATTCATCATATTTATATAGCTGAATCTTTCTGAAAAGTTATGGAAATTAACTACTGTGTTTTTATTTCAGTAACCAAATCTTATCTTGAATGTTGGCTTATTTTTGAATAGGACCAAGTATTGCAAAAAATTTAGAACCTGTTAACGTCCTATATCAACAAGAAGTTCTATTACCGTCTTCAACATATCAGAATAGTGGTTAAGAGTATGATCTACTGAACCAAAGGGCTTGGATTTGAATCCTGTTTCCTCCATTTGTTATCTGTGTGAAGTTGAGTAAATCACTTACTTAGCTTCTCTATGCCTCCATTTCCTCATTTGTAAAGTGAGGCTAATAATAGTACTTATTCCTAGTGTCCTTGAGCTGATTGAATGAGTTAATATAGGTAAAGTGCTCCCAGCAGGTTTAGGTTTAAATATTAATGTTGCTCTTTTCCTGTATTTGTGTCTTTGCAATCCACAGCCCAAGACTAAGTTCCAATGTTCCTGCTCAGAAGAGATGGTATATCCTAGCCTGAGTTGCTTGGGACTTGTATTAGGCATTTAAAACACTGTCATTATAATGTGAGAGAAAAATGTCTCCTAGAATATGTAGGGAGAATATATCATGTTCCATAAATTTACTTTGCTCTCTTTACGTTATTTGCCAAGATTGCCAAAGGGCAAGCTCGTGAGATAAGATTCCTCACCAACCCATTGGATGAAGCAACAGGTTTGACCAATAAATTACAGTAACTTATGGTCCCTTCTATGGGCTAAATGTGTCCCCTCAAAATTCATATGTTGAAGCCTTAATCCCCAAGGTGATGGTATTTGGAGATGGAACCTTTGGGAGGTAATTAGGTTTAGATGAGGTCAGAGGTCATAAGGGTAGCACCCCCATGATAGGATTAGTGCTCTTATAAGAGGAAGAGACCAGAGCTCCCTCTGTTTCCACGATGTGAAGATACAGCAAGAAAGCAGCTGTCTGAAAACCAGGAAGAAGGCCCTCACCAGACACCCAATTTACTGGGACCTTGATCTTGGACTTCCCAGTCTCCAGGACTGTGAGAAATAAATGTTGTTTAAACCATCCAGTCCATGGTGTTTTGTTATAGCAGCCAGAACTAAGACATTCTTGTTCTCTCTCACACCAACATGGGAAAGACTGTTGATCACAGATTAGAATTCCCAGTCTGCGTTCCAGGGAACTGTTAGCTGCAGCCACCCCCGCTGTTAGAAGCAGGAAAAACAATCTCTTAATAAGCCAGCATCCCAAGATCAACTTTTCCAGAACTTAGCCTTGCTTGTCAATATCATTTTGATCTCAGGAATTTCTGTTTCTTCCTTAAATCCTCTGCCTCATTCTCTATTGCAATTCTCAAGAGCGAGCATCCTCACCCTCCATCAATCTTCCACAGGGGACATGAGACAAAATCTCCTAACTGTATTCAAAAGCAAAAAGGGAGAGAATTAAGAGGCCCACACTTCCATGGCACAAAAGATTAGTATTTCAGAATACCTGCCCTGTGGGTGTCTCAAGAGAACACTCCCACACTGCACATGAACCTGCCCCTGCCTGGCAAGACACAACTCAAACATAACAGCCACGTGTCCACAGGACAGTAAAGGGGCCAGCACTCTAGTGAAACGAGATGAGCACCACCCTGGGAGGCAGAAGAGCCATTTCTACAGTAAACCAGCTATGTCACAATGGATAATAACTGTAAAATGGCCGTTTTATTGAGTATATACAGCCAGTGTCCTGAGTCACAGCGGGCACAGAACCATATCGTCAAGTCCCTGCCCTCACTAGTCCAGAGGAGGCTTGTAGACCAGATCTCCTCAAAGGTGGCTTTCTCTCACATTTAATGAATCTGTGCACCACGTCCGTGGGAAACAGCCAATCACTGCATTTTTAAGAGACTCCAGACACTTAGGAAGTCTCCTCATCATCCTACCAAAGTATTTAATCCACAATCATCCCATTAGAGAGCTTGTCCAGGTTTACATCACACCTGACATCAGCAATTCCCCCCTCAACACCCCGGTGCTCAGTGTCTGTGCAGAGAAGAGTTTCTGGACTTAGAGTCCAGTGGGGGCCCTTTATGAACTACCGTTATGGTACACACTGGGGATGCATATGATCTAATAACACACCAATCCTGAGACTTTCATGTTAATCAGTTTCTCCTGAGGGTGTCTGGTAAAACTTTCCCTTGATGAGAAAATTCCACTTCACTATTACAGAAAATTCCTTTGACCTGTCTGTGTTCCCAGCCCACTTGGTCAGCTGATTATTGCATAACAGACCCTCATCCAGCAGCACATCTGCTTTATTCTCTCAATCAATTGCTTCTCTGTCTTGAGCATCATTGATCTGTTATGTACTTGAGGCCCCTCCCCTGGGATTCAGTACCAGCCCCCTCTCATAGGGATGCACGGAAATAACAGTGATAACAGAGTAGTTCTTAATGTTTGTCCTTTCACAGGAAATTGTCCTCAGCCTGTGAATCAAAAAGAACATTTTATTGTTCCTTCTTGTGCCCACCTTTTCACCTTCAGCCCACCCCTTCTGAAACGACAGTTTTCCCATCTAGTCTTGTTAACCCTTGGATGAAAAAAGCAAATTTTTTTACATGATTGATGTTTTGAGGATAAAGCTGGAGCTTTGCCTGACAGGAATAAATAAAAAGACAAATTGTAGGCACTATGGTGGTCACAGCAGGGACTCCTATCATGCCATCAGCTTCCTTGTCCCCAAATGTGTGAACTGCCTGAAAGACCAAGGTAATTGAAAAGCATGCATATACCTCGGGTTTCTCAGATATTAACGGAAATTGCCTCCTACTGCGGTTGCTTTCTGGCTCAGTGATCTGAAAGAGAAGAGGTCATTCCATTCCTAGCTAAAGTATTGAATACACTTTAACTAGTCCATCAAGGAAGAAAAGTCTCAGTGGACTGGTAGGTAGCAGGACTAATGCAGCGGCTCAATTCTGCCACTCTTGTACTAAGGATGCTCCAATCTTCCCCTCCCTCCCTCCCTCCCTCCCTTCTTTTCATTTCTCTTCTCTCCTCTGTGTCTCCTCCTCCTCTCCTACCTCGGAGAAAGAAAGAGTCGTAGATACACCTGAAAACCCTAAGTATGTAACATCTTCCTTTATCTTCAAATTTAAGATGACCACCTTCACTAGCTATTATGCTCATTTTACAAATAATCCAAACGCCTGTGGTGGGTCAGTATGTGTGTGAGTATGAGGGTGTAAGAAATGTTGGTAGGTATAGAAAAAAATATAGAACAAATGATAAACTGTGGGGTCGGTCCAAACATATTGATGAATCCACATATCTTAACCAAAAGGAAAAGTGATTAATAATTTATGTGCAGCTGTTTCAGGGAATGTTGAGTAAACCAGCTGCTCAGCACCTGCAGCTCTGAGTGGCTACTTAACAGGATGGACTCACAAGTCCCATATGAAGCTGAGATTAGCAATGACCTGCCTAGCTGAGAGGGGGAGCTCTCAATCAAATGAGCCCGTTACCTGGCTTGTTGCTAGGCAACTCAAGAGTTCCAGCTCAAGAGTTCGCGTCCCCACTGTACCCCACCTGAATACCAAGAAAATTCCCTCTGTTTCAAGGGACTTACAATCACCCTGGACTGTTGCTGTTGGGAGGGAGGTTCCATACAGAGCAGTTAAGATGGGGCTCAGTAAATCTCAGGGCATTGATAAGCAGCACTTCTGTTGGTCAATTATTAGGAAATGTGTAGAGTGTCACAAGAAGGCACACTCCGATGCAATTAGAACTTCCAAAGCAGCGTCTCTGCCCAGGTGACTTACAGTGTCCACTTAAAATGTGAGTGATGGCCAGTAGGATGTGACTGAGCTCCCATGGAGCTCCCTGAAACTGGTCAACAATGCACCAGCTGATTCCCTCCTCTCCCTCTGTCCCCTGCTAGGTCCAGATGACTTTAACTTCAGCACTTTCTGCCTTCTCTTCCAAGGCTAGATCCCATCCCATCCCAGTCCACCTGGGCTGAGGCAGACGGAAGGGCAGATGGGGACATTCTCACACTCCCTCTGCTCTCATTGCAGTCAATTTTCATGGCATAAACAGTCCTCCCAGCTTTCCTCAAAGCCTTCTCTTCAGATGTTCAAGAACTTATTTTGGAAGTTTCAAAACGCGTTTGAAGTCTTAATGTTGAAAGTTACTTTCTTCTTGCAGCCCTGCTGCCACGATCCTAATTCGCGCATAGACAATGTGAAGGTCTCTGTCCAACTAGAGGAAAGGTCAAGTATAAGGATGTTCGGAAAACTTAAAAAGGCATGAAATTTCGTATTTCAAGACAGCAACTCTCTGCAACCTCATTCACTGGTCCCCTCCTTCTCCACCAACTATTCACTCATCCCTTGGATAGACCTGGAGGACATGATGCTGAATGAAATAAGCCAAATACAAAAAGATAAATACTGTATCTCACTTTTAGGAGGTATATAAAACAGTCAAACTCATGGAGCAGAGTAGAATGGTGGTTGCCAGGGGCTAGGGGCAGGGGGAAATGGGGAAGTGATGGTCAAAAGATATCAAATTTCAGTTATGCAAGGTAAATGAGTTCTAGAGATCTACTGTATAGCACAGCGCCTGTAGCTATCAATGCTATAATGTACACTTAACATTTTCTAACAGGAAAGATCTTATGTTAAGTGTTCTTACCATAATAATAATAATAATGAGGGTGGGAGGAAACTTTGGGAGATGTTGGATATGTTTATGGTCTGGATGGTGGTGATGGTTTCACAGATGTATACTTATCCCCAAACTCATGTACAGCTCTTTACATGTCAATCATACCTCGATAAAGTAGTTCGAAAATTTTAAAAATATAAAAAAGAGCACATTAGCCATCCTTCATGGAAAGTCTTTAAAATTAAACATAACACAGATTTTAAAATTCCAAAGTATAGTATCTTTAATGAGTTTTTTAATCATTGTCATTTAAACTAAAGTTTCATTGAAATGTATCAGAAAAATACAGAGATATTATTTGTATATAAAAGCATATTTTAAATTCCATTGACGCCCACTCATTTCATCAACTACAGCTGTTATTTTGTTTTGATGAAAGATGAATAGGGAATAAACAGAGCGCTAATGTCTCAAATGGATCTACCTGTAGGGCCCCCTGAAAAATCTAAGTACGTATCCACGTTAGAGAACACTTCCCCCAAATACGCAATCACTCAATAGCTCAGGCATGAATGATGCTTCCTACAAAAGGAAAGGGGAGGAGGGGGACAAATTACAGGTCTTGTGTTTGGAAAACACAAGAAAAGCTCCAGAGAGAAGCCTCAATTGTAAATACTTGTTCTCAGACAAGAAAGTAGAAGGTGCCCCTGTGACCGTAACATGATGGATTCCACTCTGATAGCAGTGATTCAACCTCCTGACAAGATTAGGGAGCTCTAGGTGTGGTGCTTGGCATGGAATCATTGTATCTGTCTTTTTCCATTCAAGGTCCCCTTTGTATTCAGTTTCACTGAGCCGAAGCCAGCCTCTCTAAACTTTCTGTTTTCATAATCAATTTGTAGGGTGTGTTCTGGTCGGTTCTTTTAATCATACTAAAAAGAATCATAGAGCATTCAGATTTCTCTAGTCCAACCCTCTAATTTTCAGATTAAAAAAAAGTCAAGGTCCAGAGAAGTCAGCAATTTTTCCAAGAACATACAGCTCCTTCAAAGGTTCATCAATATCCTTCAGCCTGACTGACATTTAAAAAGAGAAGAAAAAGAGGATCTGGATTCAGGTTTGGGAGAACAAAGGCTTGTGTAATTATGCAGGGCCTGGGGATTGGGAGAAGTGGACCCGGAGTGGAAGGAGAAAGAATGGGCCTGCGTGCTGAGAAGCTGTCTACAGGACCGGGCGTGCAGAGGTTTTAACTCGGCCACGCGGCTGCGAGCAGGCCCACCGGCGCCGGGAGCTACGGGGCTTCGGCGGCGCAGGGCCGGATGCTGGTGACGGAGATGCTCTGACCTCGGCACCTCAGGACGCCGGCCTCACACTCTGTCATCGTCTGCTCCCTGCCATTCGCCTCCACGCAGACGCTGAACCCTGTTTCCTCGCACTCCGAGGCGGCTCTGCAGACACATTTGCTGCTCTGGGCTGGAAAAAGAAGCGAGAGAGGCTTGGTGGCCCATGGTGGAGGTGGGGAAGACAAGGCGCATCACGTCCAAAGTCGTGATGTTTGGTAATTGGAGAGCTATAGACGCTCCTGCCTCGCGTGATGCAATCAATTACCCTCCCCTCTCCCGGACCCCCAGGAAAAGCTGCAGGATTGGGCAAGGGAGGCATTTCACTCCACTCCGACAGAATAAGCAGGTTTTGAGGCTGCTGCCAGGCTTCCTATCAATGGGACCCCCGCGGAGCGGTTCTCTCCTCCACGAGCTGCACAGGGGGGGCCCAAACCCCCGGTGTGACCCCTCAACGCCCAGACCAAATGCAGAGACCTCAGCAAAACGCCGGGCTGCAAGGCTCAAACAGAGGGAGACAAAAGAAGAATTAACTTGCTTTGAGAGAGAGAGGGCATGAGATGCAAAAGGCCTCATGCCCCATAAAGACCCATCAGAAACGAGTCGGGGAGGAAAGCCGTGTGTGCGCTGAAGGTGCGAGGCTGGAACACACCAGCCAGGCGTCCCCAGAAGGAGGGTAACCAGGTCTGCCAGACCACTGTGGTGACTGCCAAACCGAAAGTGACCCAGACGTGCCTATATGTGTCATCGTCTCTGCTGCAGATGGGACGGGAGTGAGGGGAAAGGTGCCCAGCGGGTACCGGCCAGGAAAAGGAGGGCCTGAGGATCTATCTAGCAGAGACCTTACAGATCAAGATCGCACAGTCCGGCTCCCAACTTGACAGATGGGGAAACTGAGGACGGTGACTTGGCTCTGGCGACCCAACCCTTCCCCCCCGCGGAGGAGGGCTGGCCAGTGCTGGTTGTCAAGATCACTGTTAAGTGCTACCTGGACACAGCACCAGCAAGTATGGAATCACAGCTTGAGAATGTAGTACCTCCTTTTCTATTCTCTTCACATCCTTCTGATTGCTTCTAGGAGAAAGTGTCAGCTTGGCACAGGTGTGCTTTCAACACACCCCTGACACTTGCTAAACACCCTTTATCACAAGGAAGCTTCATCCTCCAAGCTTTGAGCAGCATCTGGCTAGAATCTCCTACCTTGTTTTGTTTCATTGTATGTATTTTCATGGTTACCTAATATTTATGGCAAGGGACATTTCCTATTAAAGAGGTGATATAACGTTTCTTCTTTTAAAAATTGTTATTTTTATGGGAGTCTGTTTCTTTTTGAATGAGTACCTAATATGGCTAATACAAGGACAGAGCAAAAATCATGAAGGTGGAACGTGATGTTTGGGAGGACATTCAGACCATCAGGGAGAGTTCTTGATCGACCCCCTCCCCGGGGAAGGCAGTCAGGGAGGATAGTTCATGCTCAGACCAGTCGGAGTCTTTGATATCCTCAGGGATGTGCTTTGATCTGCCGCTAAACTAGAAAACTTCACTTCTATTACTTGAGCATTTTTGTAGCTACAAATATGAAATGCCCCTTACCGTCACATTTTCCCCATAGTGGACACACACCGCAAGCTTTCTCAGCTGAGGCAGGTAGAGTACAGCTCTCCCTACCAGCAACAGTGTAATTTCTACCCTGACATTGGAGAACATGCATCTTGCAAACTGTCAGAGGCAGTATCCTTTTGCTTCTCTCATCTCGAGCACACACATCCAAGGAGGATCTGAAACAAATTTTTTAAATTACTTTATTTACAAGATTTTCTTTCTTCAAAGCTGAGAATGAGAAGTGAAAGGTGAGGCTCTGGGTTCGATGACTCAGATGTTGTCACCTACAGCAAAAAGATGGAACAGAAATGCAAATGCCCCTCATTACTAGGGCCCAACCCCCTCCAATCTTCAAAATGAACATATTTTGCTCTTTGTTTACTCACAAGTTTTACAAGCTTAGATATCTAGTGTCAATGTAGTTTCATCTAGAACAGATCGGATACAGCAAATTAGAAGAGAAGGCAACGTCTGCTAGCCACAGATGGTAGACTGACGACAAAGAAGGAGACAGAAAATTAGCAAAGGTCAAAACACTCAGAGGAATGGGAGTCAAATGGGACCACTGGCTGCAGAAGAAAATATCTCCTCCCAAGCCAGCAGCCCTGAGAGTTCAGGTCCATATTATAGCATTATCCACAGCTGATGACTGAATCCTCAAGGGAAAATGAACTCTATTTTTCAATGCTATTTTTAGAGTATCTACGTTTACAAAATAGTTTAGAAATATCTCCATAAAATGGGTTACTTTTTTTCGTATGCATTGGTGTTAAAATAGTGCCAACTATTTGAAATGTCACTAATAAAAACAACCACATTTCTGAATGCTGATGGGTAAGGAAACAATTACTGTAGCGAAACCCTAGACAGCAAGGCTTTTTTGAATAGTAAACAGAATCTATATTTACTTATATATATTTAGCTCTAATGTTTACTTCTCTGACCAAGAGTTAAATTTATTTGGACATTTACATAACAGAAACAAATCCTACTATTTCTTTTTTATCTGTTTATTTAAACTTTACATAGAAGTACGCAGAACAGCTTAAAGGGCAGAGAACTTAAAAGGCCATCTATCTTGTTATCAGTGTCTGATGTTAAAACTCTTACCATATTTATAAACAGGCTGCAGATAAACTCAATGAATCAGAGAAGTTGGAAAGAGGATGAAAGTGAGTCAAAGCAAACAATGATTAATAGAGAATAACAGCGCAGTCAGAAGATTCTGGGCTGACCATTTCCACTTATGCTATTCAGTTTTATGTTCTCCTTCACATGAGAAGTTACTTCTTATAAGATACCACCATAGTCATCATTACCCAATGTAGGTGTTCAAGGAGATGTGTTTTGGTGACCATACTAATTGAAAGCCAAGTAATTGGCTAATAATTTGTGTTTTGATTCTTAACCTTAAAGATGGCCAGTAAGTCCTGGGCACTGGATATCTTCCATTTGCCTCTCCAGATTCACCCTCCACTCTTCTCCACCCTGCCTGGGAGGCTGACACGTATGGACCACATCAATAGACTTCCTTGTCCTCTAGCTTCAGGGGTGTTTGATCAATGGGGGAGTCTGGCAAGAGACTGGAGGGAGAGAAGAGGGTACAATGGGGGGTTTTATTCCCCTGGCTCACTGCTGGGGATCTCTGAGGGCCCCAAATGAGGGACTCAACTCTTCCTCGACTAGCGCTCTGTCAACAGGTTTTCATAAGTGCTCCTCTCTCACACCTCCTGGCTTGGGCACAGAGATACTATAAACCCGAACTGCTACCAGTCCAGGAGTACTGCCCCGTGGCTTGCAGTTTTCTTTACTCTGCCCACATTTCTGTAAATAGTTCCACCAGTAAACCTCCTCTTGTCTCAATTTAATCATGCCCTCTGTATCCAACAACCAGTAATTACTCCAGATATCTTTCTACAGTGGAGTGATTTCAAGTGCGGTGGTGTTCTTAGAATGCAAATCTAGAAATAAACATATTTCAAGAATCAGAAAAGCGGCTGCATTTGTTTCTCTTGGTATCTTTAAGAGGTTATGTCTCATGGGAACTTCAGCCCTAATCTCCTCAAGCTCTAAATCCTCAGGTGACGGTTTTGTCATTTTGCCCCATTTTATGTAGAGAACAAGCGGTCTCAAGCAGTCCTTCAGCCTTTCTCACCAGCCAGATTAGATCACTGCCTAACACCACCAATGGTCAGCCCTGGTGACCCAGGCAAATAACAAGCAGCAAATGGACTGGACTGAAATGCAAAGACCCTTAACCCATGGTAAGTAACACCTTTGAGCTAACAGAGACTAGCAACTAAGAAATCATCCCATCTATTTTTTTTAATTTAATTATTATTTGTTAACTTTTTATTTTATATTGGGGTATAGTTTATTAACAATGTTGTGTTAGTTTCAGGTGTACAGCAAAGTGATTCAGTTATACATATACATGTATCTATTCTTTTTCAAATTCTTTTCCCATTTAGGTTGTTACATAATACTGAGCAGAGTTCCCTGTGCTATGCAGTAGGTCCTTGTTGGTTACCTATTTTAAATATAGCAGTGTGTACATGTCAATCCCAAACTCCCTAACTATCCATCCTCTGCACCCTTTCCCCCCGGTAACCATAAGTTCGTTCTCTAAGTCCGTGAGTCTGTTTCTATTTTGTAGATAAGTTCATTTGTATCCGTTTTTTTTTTAGATTCCGCATATAAGTGATATCATACGATATTTGTCTCTCTCTGACTGACTTCAGTTAGTATGACAATCTCTAGGTCCATCCATGTTGCTTCAAATGGCATTAAGAAGTCATCCCATCTATTTTAAATAAAACAGAGAAGAAGACAGAGCTTACCCACATTCATAAGGCATTTTACAAACACATCTTGAATTCTGCAGTTTCTCCCAGCGCTGACATTCAGGCACTTCCGGTGCCAAAGGGGCATCTAAAAGAAAACGATAATGGAGAGGCAATTATTAGGTGAAAAGCTTCTTCAGAGCAAACAAGGTATTATTTTAATTGTTGAACCAGGCTCTGTAATATTCTCAACTGCAACAAGTTTGTACAGTAAAAAATAAAGCTATAAAGCATTTTACAAGAGCTAGAGCATTCCTAGGACCACCCAATTTCATTGGTCATAATAGCTACCATTTCTTGAGCATTTACTCTTGGCCCTGCCCTTTTTATACATTGTGATATTTAATCCCCTTAATAAGTGCCCGTTTAAGAGATGAGGAAACTAAGAGACAGAAAAGTTAGGAAATTCATGCTAGTTAACAAATTGGCCAAGCCAGGATTGAAGTCCATGTTTGTCTGAATTGAAGGCCCATAGAGTAGGCTCCCTTTCATCAAGTACATGGGGGTTTAAAAACTGTTATGTGGACGTATTTTGCCCACTATGCCTATAATGAGACAGAAAGCATACCATCACTTGACCTATACAAGAAGAACTCTCAGTATCTCAAGGACAACTATAATAACCTCTTACATGTAAATGTCCAAGTGGTCTCCCCTCAACAGTGACTAAATGTCTGGAGGTACTTACATTAATAAAATCCTTTCCTTTATTTTATGTTTCCTACAAACTGATAGAAAGCCAATCATCATTCCAGTTTTGACAGGAAAACACTTTGGTCCAACTTACAAGAGCATAATTTGCCACGGCCTAGGCTATGCCTGCCTACAATGTGAACAGTCTACACAACCCTGCAATTTCCACCTCCTGCCAGCTTCATTACAATGGAATTCAGTGGCATATACTTTTGCATCATAAAACTAGCTACCTGCTGGATATATCTATAAAGGTCATTTGTCTGAAGGATGTGTTTTTATGGGTGCACAAACTATGGAATACTTCCTTACTTCGGAAAACATAAGAGCTTTAGACATGACAGGAAAATCTCATGAACAAGGAAGGCATAAACTTGTAAAAATGGTAGAAAGGTGAAGTATGCCTGCCGTGTCCAGCAAGGTCTCTAGCAAGTACTTATTCTTTAAACATTTTTCTTTGAAATGGTATTATCTTTTATTTCTTTTTACACAGCAGGTGCTTGTTAGTCATCAATTTTATACATATCAGTGTATACATGTCAATCCCAATCGCCCAATTTGAAATGGTATTATCTTAAATGCAACGTAGTATCCTGAATTGGATCCTAGACCATGAAAAGGATATAGGTGGAAAAACTGTGATGTATGAATAGAGTCTGTAGGGTAGTCAATAGTATGGTACTATTTAATATTAATGTTTTGGTTTTGACCAACTAAATTGTGTCAAGGTATGTAAGGTGTTAATATTATGGGAAGATGGGTAAAGGGTATATGGAAACTATACTTGCAAATTTTCTGAAATCCTAAGTAATTCCAAAATAAAATATTTTAATGGTATTATCTAGATCAATGCTTCGCAACCAGGGGCAAATGTTTGCCCCTGGGGACATCTGGCAATGTCAACAGACATTTTTGGTTGTCACCCCTGTGAGACGCTACTGGCATCTAGTGAGCAGAGACCAGGGATTCTGCCAAACATCTGATAAGGCACAGGACAGGCTCCCACAACAAAGAATTATCAGGGCTCAAATTCCAGTAGTGCTGGGGTTGGGAAAGTCTGATCTAAATGGACCAAAACTGAAGTTCAGTGATTAAGCCATGTACATTAGTTCTGCATTATTATTAGCAGTTTATTTGCTAACCGTTCATAAGGATTGAATTTCAGATTTTAAATATTTTCTAAAAGTTATTATAATTTCTTTGCGGAAAATCGCTTGTAGAATTACCTACACCAAAGACTTTTGCATTTAAAAAGAATATAGCTTTGTTATCTTCATGGCTTGACTAACCAAGTAAACACACTCTTAGGACCCACCTACAGTATGTACATTTACTATTTTAAAATCAAATATCTTCCCATCAAGACTAAGTACTGATGCGGGTGCAGATAAATAACGGGCTAGTGTTTAATGGACACAGAGTTTCAGTTCGGGAAGATGGAAAAGCTCTGGAGACGGAGGACAATGATGGTTGAACAATAATGGGAATGTACTTAATGCTACTGAACTGCACATTTTTAAATGGTTAAAATGGTAAATTGTATGTTGTGTATATTTTACCACAATATAAAAAAGACTAAATACTTGTACATCAGGTATTTTCAAACTCTGGAGGCTGACAAACCTGGAACTTTTGGTTCCATAGGCTTATGTTAAGGGTAGTTATTATTGTTATCTAAGTCTTCTGAAAAACACACAGATCTGAAAAACATCCTTAATTAAAACCTTAATAGGATTTGCTACTGAGTGGGAGAAAATTCATACCAAATGTGTTATAAAGTGACTGAAAAAGACATTTCAGAAAAAAACAAGTATATAAAGTATATAATCTCATTTGGAAGAAAAGAGCAACCTCATCAACTGTACATTGTTCTCCTTAATTTTAGCATTATTGGTACAGGTCCATTACTTTATCCCAAATAAACTCATAGTTATACCTCAGTGCATGTAGAAAACAAAGCAGCTGTCTCTGCTCTGACAGCTACAGAACATGTGAGAACAGGCAGGGCAGCCATTCCACTGGACACGCAGCCCTCCCATTCTGTCCTCTGTGATCTATTTAACACAATCAGTCACAGAGTGCTCTCTTTTCAATTGTGAAGATCTAATTCACCTAATATTACTATTCATGGAATCAACTACTTCATCTTCACTATAGAAGAAAAATTTCAGCATCGAATTAAAAATTATATACTCAAGAAATAAGAATATCATATAAAATAGAATGCAAGTGCGATTTTCTTCTTGTTTTTAATTGTTACAAACATAATATTTTCCATTTCTTAAAAAAAATGTAAAGAAAGAGGAAGTTATTCTGAAAACAAATCTATCCCATTTTAAGTATCTCTAAAAGAAATAGTTTGGCTTTCTAAATCTCTTCCTGCCTTAGTTTCTTAAAAGACCATTTTATACCAATGGACTTATTTACAAAACAGAAATAGAGTCACAGATGTAGAAAACAAACTTACGGTTATCAGGGGGAAAGGGGGGAGAGGGATAAATTGGGAGATTGGGATTGACATATACACACTACTATGTATAAAACAGATAACAAATAAGGACCTACTGTACAGCACCGGGAACTCTACTTAATACTCTGTAATGGCTTATATGGGAAAAGAATCCAAATAAGAGTGGATATATGTATATGTATAACTGATTCTCTTTGCTGTACACCCGAAACTAACACAACATTGTAAATCAACTATACTCCAATAAAAAATTTTTTTAAAAACTATTTTAATTTGCCATGTGTTCAAAATACTGGATATTTGGATTTCTACCTATAAGAACAACTTCACAAACCACACTACTTTTCCTTCAATAACTCTGCTTTGCAGGGTTATATGTAAGTGCTTTTATATTTTCAATTTCAATACCACTAATAAACTCTAAGAGCCCAAAAACAAAACATACAGAATTTTATATAAATTATGATCTCAACTCTATAGTTCATAAAAGTACATTTTTAAAAATCAGGAGGAAACCAGAAATCAGCTTTTAGAAATTCTTTATTTTCTTGGCACCTTAACAAATATAAAACTAATCTTTGATATGAAGGATTTAAGTTAAAATTTCAGAATCACCAGGGCTATTCTTGCCTTTCCTTGAATTCTGTGAGTCTATCTGTGCCATGTGCAAAAAAGTCTGTTACCCACTCTATGAACTGACCTTCTTGTAGCAGGGCAGGGATGGAGGGAGTGATTCCGCTTTGGAGGTTCAGTGCCTTGAGGAACTGCCGCAAGGACTCTCATTCCCTGAGTGTACGTGTCCTTGGACAGACCCAAGAGCCACTCACCTTTTTGCACACACTGGACGTTCTTCATCTCAGGGCTCCACTTAAGGCTGGATCCGCAGAGAAATGTCGAAGGACCTTCTAAGGACCTGCCACCTGAACAGGAAAAGGTCACCTTCTCACCAACGGTGTAGAAAGGTTTGTGGGGATGACTCTGTATGCCATCCATCAGTGCAGGTAGAACGCAGGCAATTTCTAAAGAGAAAAGAGAGAAGAATACAAGGGTCACTGCTTTCCTAAACCATCTTTTAAAAAAAAAATGACAGCCTTGAATGGTGCTGATACACTTGTTCCACTTTTTCTAATTAGAGGACAAGGAGGAAGAGGCGAGTTCACTCTTAGGATGCCCTGAAAGACATATCCCAACATGCCTGGCATGTTAATGACATGAATGACTGAAGGCCAAAACAGTTCCCATTCTCTCACCCCTGCCCTCAAAGCCATGTGACAACTTAAAATGAATAAGCCTTTTAGAGTCCTGAAGTCCAGCCTGCTGTTAAAACCAGATTTTTTACAGCTGCTACTTCTTGTCTGGTGAAGTCCCACCAGAAATTTCCCAAGAGCTGTGTTCATTTGCATATCATTAGCATGTACCCAATTAGATATTTTGCCATCTGAAATCTTTAAAGAACCACCTTTAACCTTGCAACCATAAAAGTGTTAAATCATTTTTGGTTTCCCAGTTCTATCTTTTCTTATTCCATCACATTCATTAGCTCAAATCTTCTACTTGAAAAAACAAGAAGAATGAGAAACATGCATAGTCATGGAAGGCGAGTCAGAATTCATGATTAAAAAAAAAATCTTGCCAATCTCTCTAGTGGACTTTGGACAATATTCTACAAAGTACTGCTTTATTTCTGCACCATTTTAATCAGACAATCCATTCATTCATTCAAAATCAGCATTTATTGAGTGTCTATATTTTGCCAAATATGCTGTGTGCTACTAGGGACACAAAACACTAGTCACATAATCTGCCTTCAGAAAGCTAATAATTTAGCTTCAGATTTGTTTATTTCTGGCCATGACACATTTGCTGGTTTCACACGAATGCTCCCACTAAGACATATAGAAAGGCTGTACAAAGTTAAAGAAAGAGTATTTCTGAGAGCAACAGACAACAATCAGAGCAATGGAAATTTGAAGGCCCAAGACTCTAGAAAAAGGGAAGTCTAAAGTAGTGATTACAACGTTTGGTAATGCTTCTGTCCTTGAGGTTATTTGTAAAGTTGAAAAAAAACATTTTTTTTTAATGTGCTGAAGGGCTGCTAAACTAAGGAGGAAGCTGCAACTCAGAGGCTGAATAGCTGCATAGAGTTTTTAGCAGTCTCACAGGGCTAGGAGACCAAAAATTAGAGTCCAGTCCTGTTTCAAAGGAGGAGGCTCAGTAGAAACCCCATACTTTCCCTTATGATCCCTTAATGGATACCTAAGATAAAGGTAAAGCAGACATAAACAAGCCTTGTTCTTGCCAGAAACAAACCTAAATCTTTTCTAGAGGAAGATAACATCATCCATATGTAATTTTTTTACATATAAATCTGGCATTCAACCAAAACTAATCTAACATTCAAAAATACAATAGAGGGGCTTCCCTGGTGGTGCAGTGGTTGAGAGTCCACCTGCTGATACAGAGGACACGGGTTCGTGCCCTGGTCCGGGAAGATCCTACATGCTGCGGAGCGGCTGGGCCCGTGAGCCATGGCCGCTGAGCCTGCGCATCCAGAGCCTGTGCTCCGCAACGGGAGAGGCCACAACAGTGAGAGGCCCGCGTACCGCAAAAAAAAAAAAAAAAAAAAAAACAGTAGAAACATCTACAGCAGATCCAGATGATGGGGTTAACAGACATGGACCATGAAATAACTATGATTAATATGTTGGAAAAATGAAATTAGAAGATGGAGAATATCAACAGAGAATTAGAAAGTATAGAAAAGTAGACAAATGGAATATCTAGAATTGGAAAATGAAATTAAGAACTCAGTAGACGGGCTTCCCTGGTGGCGCAGTGGTTAAGAATCTGCCTGCCAATGCAGGGGACACGGGCTCGAACCCTGGTCCAGGAAGATCCCACATGCCATGGAGCAACTAAGCCCATGCACCACAACTACTGAGCCTGTGCTCTAGAGTCTGCGAGCCACAACTACTGATCCCATGTGCCACAACTACTGAAGCCCGCATGCCTAGAGCCCATGCTCCGCAACAAGAGAAGCCACCACAATGAGAAGCCCACTCAAGGAAGAGTAGCCCCCGCTTGCTGCAGCTAGAGAAAGACCGCACACAACAACGAAGACCCAACGCAGCCAAAAAGAAATAAATAAATTAAAAAAAAAAGAACTCAGTAGAGTTCTTGAAAGCAGATTGTCACAACTGTACAGAGAATTAATAAACTGGAATATAGATCAATAGAAAATATTTAAAATGAAACAGAGAGAGAAAAATTGATGTAAAACAAAGAAATGTAGAGAATTCCCTGGCAATCCAGTGGTTAGGACTTGGCACTTTCACTGTCTTGGGCCTGGGTTCGATCCCTGGTTGGGGAACTAAGATCCTGCAAGACACAGGGCATGGCAAAAAAAACCAAAACAAAACAAAGAAATATATATATATATACACACACACACGTATGTATATGTATATACATTCTAAAAAATGTATAATTTGTGTCTCATGAGGAGACGTGAGCAAGAATGAGACAGAGCAATATTTGAGGACAAAGGTGAAGAATTTTCTAAAACTGACAAAAGACATTAAAGCATAGGTTCAAGAGTGCTTTGAAGATCAACCAGGACAAAGACAAAGAAAATCACACCTAGGCACATCAGAGTAGAGTTGCTTCTGGAAAAGAAAAAAAAATAAAAAATCTTAAAAGCAACCAGACCAAAAAAATACGATTTCCAAAGGAGAAACAATAAACTTGAAAGCTGACTTCTCACTAAAAAACAATGAAGTCAGAAGGCAATGTAATAAAATCTTTAAAGGTTTTAAAGAAAATAACTGCTAACTTAAAATTCCTTATCCAGTAAAACTATCCTTCAAAAGTAAAGATAAAATAAAAACGTTTTAGATGAACAAATACTGGGACAACTTTTCACCAGTAGATACACAATAAAGAAAAAGAAGCTTTTCAAGCAGAAGTATCTTATTAATCTTTTAAAAGAACTAAAGTTTGGTTTTAATACTCTTAGCTAGGGAATATTTATATTCTATTTTGGCAATATTGATAGTTTATTTCTTCCCAAGGACTCTAGGGCAGAGAGACAGAAAGACAGACAGAAACAGAGAGAACAAGAGGAGACCTTACAAATCAGTAAGAAAAAGACTAACAAACCAACAGAAAAAATGCCCAAAAGATTAGACAGCCACTTCACCAAAAAAAGTATCCAAATACCCAATAAATATATGAAAACAGGCTTAACATCATTAGTCATCAGAAGAAATACAAATTTAGAAATACAAATTAAAAAATAAGATATTGCTACACACTCACCAGTATAGCTAAAAAAAAAAAAATTAAGATAGACAATATCAAGTGTAGGTGAGGACACAGAGCAATCTTGACTTCTCAGATTCTGTCCGGGATGTACAACCACTTGAAGACTGGTAGCGTCTACTAACTCTAAATGTATGTATACCTGACAACTCAGAACTTTTACTAATATGTATGTACTCAAGAGAATAAAATGTACCTGTGTGCACTAGGACTTTCCTCATATAGCCTAGACCAACTGATATAGGATAAATACATCCCTGTAGTGCTGTCTATCCATCTGCTGAAGAATCTTATATTGTAGCACAGCTGAGATAGAAACCAGAAAATAGCGTTAGGGTGATACAACATGCAGAAGCACTTACTCAGATGCTATATCTAAACAAAATAGGATCAAAAGCATTTAAGGAAGTAGATTGTGGTAAATCCCTGGTAATTAAACTCTAAAGAACATCCTGATGGTCTTAACCAGAACTGAACTCCCTGACCCATTCTAATTTGCACCAGAAACTTTAAAATTGCAATAAAATGTGCCTCACCTAACAGGAGCACTAACAACTAGAGAAAGCTGAGGGGTTTTTCAAGATATTCCTGAAATTTGGACAGGATCATATAAGCCTTTCAGGAAAAGGAGATCAAGACATGGGCATACGGTAAGTGGTTATTTATCCTGATTTATTCCTTTCCACACTATTCTTTCATCTTGAATTATATACTATAATCAAGGCCACTCACTCTGACAATGCATTTTCCCAACAAGCCACTGTAAATTTTCTCCACATCTGGCAACAGGGTCTCCAACAAGAGAGTATCCTTCATTGCAAGTATACACTATGTTTTTCCCAACAGGAAACATGGCACCTTCATCCTAAACAGAAATAAAAGATGGAGAAAGGAAGAATATCTCTTTTGCATTAACAAAATGTTTTTTTAGATATATTCAGCCTATAAATCATGACTTCTTTAATCATCAGGCAATCTACATTCAAATAACTCATTTTGGAAATTGTCTGTAAAATTATTTTTTCCTGTAGAGTCCCAGCCAACAATACTGGTACCACCATTAATTGAAATAAAGCTATTAATGCCACTGTACTATAATTTATTGACAGCTCCCCAAAACCAAGCATTATACTAAACATTTTACTAAAATTACGTTAGTGGACACTACTCAAGTAACTTCTATTATACTTTCAGGAAAGCATCGGATTTTGGAAATGTCCTTATCAGTCACCTCTTCCTAGTGAGGTGTTATGGGCTGTCCATTGGCAATATTGACCAATAAATGTCATTATGAACAGGCAGAAATGTTCAAATGTCCTATCAACATGTTCACGAAAGTTTGAGCTTCCCACTGATGACTTTCAGGGGAAGCATGATGTTGATCTTCACCCACTACCCTCCCCAGCCCCTTCACTGTAAGGGAAGTGACGCTGAGGCTGAGTCAGATTCAAGGACATGTCATTAGCCTATAATGCCAGGAGGTGAGATTTCATTGGGAAGCAAGGAAGAATCTGAAGTCTGAGCCTTGAGGGAGTCATCATTCTTGTTTGGTGTCTCTCTTGGTTCCTTTCCTTATCCATCTAGTTCTCGGCTACTCAAGAAGATGGGGAAGAAAACTGGCCTGGGAGAGGGCGTGGAGCTGGACCAGCTCTGCTGTAGGCAATAGAACAAAATTCTGTGGCACCTTCTTCTCACAGACAGTCTTGCTCTTCCTGGCCCAGTCTGGCTCCATCATGAGAATTGGTAGGAAAAAGAGCACCCAGATTGGCATTGTGATTTGAAGAAAATGGGGAAAGATATTTGATCTGCCTTGGTTCTAGCCCCTAGGCCTTCCACTGCCTTGCAGAAGGGACTTCTATATGAGAAAGTCTAACTCAACAGTGTCTAAACCTGGCCGTCTCTGTCAAAACCATTAGTAACAATTAAAAAAAAAAAACAACTCTCAGGCTCTACACTAAACTTACAAAATGAGGAAAAAAAAAAAGGAGAACAAGGGGCAAGCAGCAATCTATTGTTAAGTTTCCTGGGTGCCTATGATGTAGCCAGTCCACGGGACAGTGTTTGGAACCCCCAGCTCCTTACAGGACACCACATGCACTACAGTTGAAGACAGCAGCTTCGTGGTTTGCTGAAGTCTATGAGTCTGCCTGGCCTCATTCTATAAGCATATTTCCTTCAGGAACTTCATGGATTGTGGTGGGATAATATGAGTGTTAGAGAGTCTAGGTTCACTTTCTCTCTCTCTCCATACACACACACATACACATCTCCCAACAGTACCTACATTTGGGGAAATTTCAGCAAACAAACACTCAGTGAGTATATGTTCAAGGGTCTGGCATTTGAGAGGCAAATTCTTCACGGAGAAACCAAGGCTGGTGGCACTGAGAAAATCCTGATGAACAATAGCTCCTATGTACCATGAAGAGATACTTCCTGGTGTTTGGAGCCAAAGCCTCATCGTAAGAAGTAGTGAGAAGAGCACACAAATTAATATGGCCCCAAAGCCATGTTAATTTCCCAGAATGACAAATGGCAGATGACTTGTGCTCCCTCCTGAACAAGAAAATTGCTCAAGTATAATACAGTGACCCATATCTCACCAGACACTGGCTAAATGTCTTACTGGCCCCTGGAATAAACCTAATGCTTTACCCCAACCCTTGTATTTATGAAAAATTTAAAAAGACTCCTTGCAGTGAAAAGAACCAGGTAAGTTCTCTATGCTGAAAAACTTGCTTATAGATTCCTACTTTCGTGTTCAGAATGGAAATGTTTAGCTACCCTCTGGCATGATTACATTTCTAATTCATTGGGTGGCAATATTGATTTCCTCCTGAAGATATATTACCTCCTGAAGAATTCTAACCACCTTGGGCCAAAGAAGAAAACTCACAAACTAAAATCCTCACTGCTAAACTAAAATGCACACTAAAATGTTTTTGGCACTGTTTCATCATGGAAGGAGGAAGCAGATTATGACATCAGTAGAGAGCTATAACTTGGAATGAACAGTGTATGTAAAGGAAAAAAGTATCTTTTATAACCAACTTGAACATATCCGTCTTTCAAGGCAGGAGGTGATGGACAGAATTCTGTTGGAACCAAAGGCAAAGGAAAACAATGTGGTTCAAGCAATCTGAAAGGAAAAGGAAACAAAACATAATTAACATGATGGATTTTCCACAATTTAACAAATATTTTACAGCACAGTGAATTTTTCATTTGCAGCTGAAGTAAGTAGTGGACACTGCTCTGTGATGTGATGTTTTTGTCATTCTCAGAATAAAATATCTGATCACATCCCATGATAGAAAACACATATCAACTCACGCTTCCAAAAGATAACTACCAGATCAGTAGTATGGAAAACAAACAAAGAAAAGAGAAAGAAATAGAGCCATTGGACAACACATGTGATTTATGTGATTCCTACAGGTCACCTGTCTCACACCCACTTTTTCTCCTGCTATTTGGTTCTTAAATACCTTTAACACAAAATTAATTCTGTATTGAAAATAAGGTAATTCAAGTTTGTGATCCTGCGAGAGGTAACACAAAATAATAACTATTTTTGACTGAGTGCTTACTATGTGCTAGGCATCGTGACAGATGTTCGGCAAATGTGCCTCAGCTCAATTCACACTCACAGTAACTCCATGAGATATGTGGAGAAAGGCTCAGGAAGTTTGAATAACTTGTCCAAGGTTATAGAGTAAAAAATACCAGGGCTAGATTCATGTCTAGTTAAGCTCCTAAAATCATGCTATTTCTACCTCTCACAAGGCAATCTCTAGGGGAGCTCACAGTAATTGAAACCGAGCAGGGCCCTGTGGGGCTCCAAGGCACAGAGGCCTTTTTTCATTCCCCATTTCTTGTAGGCAAGACTCCAGCCTCCATGACCTTCCCTGAGTTCCAAAGGGCAGATGTGAACAGTTGCTAATCAAGGGAGAAGCATCCAAGCAACCACCTGAGGCGACATTAAAGGGACCAGAGAGACTTCCCTGGTGGTACAGTGGTTAAGAATTCACCCTCCAACGCAGGGGACTTGGCGTTTGATCCCTGGTCAGGGAACTAGATCCTACATGCTGCAACTAAGGAGCACACATGCTGCAACTAAGACCTGGTACAACAAGGATAAATTAAATAAATACAACTTAAAAATAAATGTTTTAAAAAAATTTTTTTAATGTTTCATTGCTGAATCATACCCCTGGGTTAGAGTTCTTTATGCCACACCCCACTCTTTAATACTGTGCTTATTAACCTTTTCTGATCAGGTATTGGCAAAAATTCTAGAAAGATAATTTGAAGATCATGTGAGTTGAGGAAATGTGTAAGATGCTTGGGTGTCTGGTATTAGCATAGGGAGGTGATGTGCCTTATTCCTGGGTCTTGGGTGCCTCATAATCCAACAATAACCAATATCTCCTGGCTGAGGAAGCTGGCAAACATATGAGATTCTGGTAGGAGGAGAATGTTGCCTTCAAGGGCACAGATCTCTGGGAAGATGAGGGTCTCTGAGGAGACCTCTCCCTCCGTGGGCATATTTCCTCTGCCTGTAGACATAAAGCTGGATGGACAGCAGCATCCTAAGGGAAGCACTGAGAGAATTCTCACTCTTCTTGGTGCTCAGAGGAGAGGAAATATCCTCTTCTTCCTTAGTACAAAAAGGAAAATTATGCTTATACTTCACATCTGAGTTTCCTCAGTGTGTGGCAAGAATGTAAGGAACTCAGCTCAGAAGGCGGCAACATTCACAGGCTATTTGTAAGGCTTCCCCTCAGATGTCCTGTTTCTGGAGTGGAGATAATACTGGTGTAGAGTGACCTCAGAGGCACTGCTGAAAATCATTGTTTAATGATAGATGTCATTGTTATCATGATTATGATGCCAAAATCTCGGCATCTCTGTACACCAATGCCGAATCAAATCTCAGAGACAGAGTTTTGGGTGAAGTAGAAAAGGATAGCTTTTGTACTTTGCCAGGCAAAGGGGGATACAGCGAGCTCCTGCCTTGAAAAACTATGTGTGTTCCCCCGCCATCCCTGCCAGAGGATTTGATGAGGGGTTTATAACAACAGTCCAAGGGTGGGGTTTCTGACAAGATCAGGGTGTGTGCAGGGCTTGTCCTCCCTCGTCTCCAGTAGTCGGGCTCCTAATCTTTTCTTTTTTTTTTTTTTTTTTTGCGGTACGCGGGCCTCTCACTGTTGTGGCCTCTCCCGTTGCGGAGCACAGGCTCCGGACGCGCAGGCTCAGCGGCCATGGACCACGGGCCCAGCCGCTCCGTGGCATGTGGGATCTTCCAGGACTTGGGCACAAAGCCGTGTCCGCTGCATCGGCAGGCGGACTCTCAACCACTGCGCCACCAGGCAAGCCCGGGCTCCTAATCTTGATGAGCTTCTCTGGTCCCTCCTACCAGAATCCCATATGTTTGCCAGCTTCCTCAGCCAAGACATATTCGTTATTGTTGGATTACAAAGCACCCTAGGAATAAGGAACAAGGCATCTCACCTCCCTATGCTAATACCAGATACCCAATCATCTTACACATTTCAACTCACATGACCTTCAAATTATCTTTCTAAAATATTTGCCAATACCTGATCAGAAAAGGTTAATAAGGACAGTATTGAAGAGTGGGGTGTGGCATAAACAACTCTAACCCAGGGGTATGATTCAGCAACGAAGCTTTTTTTTTTTAATATTGATTAATTGATTGATTTTTGGTTGCGTCGGGTCTTAGTTGCCCTGTGGCATGTGGGATCTTAGTTGCCGACCAGGGATCGAACCCGCAATCCCCTGCATTGGAAGGCGGATTCTCAACCACTGGACAACCAGAGAAGTCCAGCAATGAAGCATTTTTGAAGATAGCTTTTGCAAGGTCCTGGCAAACAGGAAGTTAGTATCAGACACCTGGGCTAATCAGTGAAGATGTTAGCTGTCTCAAATGTATGCTTCATGCTTAGTCCAAAGTAAATAAATAAGAGGGAGTGGGGGCTTCCTTGGTGGCACAGTGTTTGAGAGTCCGCCTGCCGATGCAGGGGACAGGGATCCGGGAAGATCCCACATGCCGCGGAGCGGCTGGGCCCGTGAGTCATGGCCGCTGAGCCTGCGCGTCCAGAGCCTGTGCTCCGCAATGGGAGAGGCCACAGCAGTGAGAGGCCCGCGTGCCGCAAAAAAAAAAAAAAAAAAGAGGGAGTGGTATATCTGAAAAATAATGCAACTATTAGTGAATGCCTACTATATGCCAGGCACAGTACAAATCACTTTATATTCTTAACCTCAGGCAATATCCTATTATCATTGTATCTACTCTTTTTATCCTAACTTGCCCAAGTTCACAGAGCAAGTACGTGGCAGGTCTGCCTGATGCCAAAGCTGCTGCTCGCATCCACTGAAGCAGACTGCCTTCCAGTTCCCCACCCTTTTGTAACACCTGCGTCAGGAAAGCTTGAAGCACACAAGTGCAAACTGGCCACAATACGCCTCTCCTTCAACTGACCCCAATGCTAAGAGCACAGCACTCCCTGATAAAAATCACCATTTAAGGTTTAAATCTTTCAATAGCAGCAGTCGTGCATTCCGTGCTTACTGCAGAGGGCACTGAGTTTTACATAATTGCCAGGAGGTCTGGTCTCTATTACCGCAAATGCTCCAACTCCTGGTCTTCGCATTGTCTGGTTTCTGACGTTTCTCCAATGCAGGATTTCCCACCCTCACTGGGAGGTGGGTTATTGCATTCTCGGCTCCTTGTTTTCTTCCCTTGAACGCAGGGGCCCCAAGAGGACCAGCAGCTCCACCCTCCATCAACCCCTCCTGTAAATAAGAGAGACATGGTTCAGAGAGTACTTGGAGAGGAAGATTTCAGAGTTCAGTGAGCTAAGCTTCCTACTATGTGGTTATTGGGGGAGGGGACGATCTGGGGTTTGTTACCTTCACTCTGTTCACTGAGGTCTCCACGGTGGCCAGACTGTCTCTGCACACTGACTAGGATTGCCCGTATTAAGGCTGCATTAACGAACTTCTTGCAATACTACCTTAAATTTGTTTATTATTTTACAACGGTTTCAAAGCACTTTCACATGCATTTTATCATTCATTTACTTCTCACAAGAACGAATGGAGGTGACCAAGAGGTCTGTTAACATTCTCATTTGATAGGTGTGGAATCCAAGACAAAGTGGTTAAGTGATATGCACAATGCTGTAATGGTGGGCAAGAACCATATCCAGACTGTAACCTGGTCTTATGGCTGAGTCCAGGCTCTTTTTATCACCCCACAGTCTCTTAGTAAGGCAAATAAGTTCCTAATGTTAAAGCAGTGATTGGGCATGAGAAGAGCATAGTCTATTGCAGTGGTCCCCAACCTTTTTGGCACCAGGGACCGGTTTCATGGAAGACAATGTTTCCACGGACTGGGGAGGAGGGGACGGTTTGGGGATGGTTCAAGAGCATCACATTTATTGTGCACTTTATTTCTATTATTATTACATTGTAATATATAATGAAATAATTATACAACTCACCATAATGCACAGTCAGTGGGAGCCCTGAGCTTGTTCTCACTTGCCACTCACTGATAGGGTTTTGATCTGAGTCTACAAGCAATTGATTTATTATGGTCTCTGTGCAGTCGAACCTCTCTGCTAATGATGATTTGTATTTGCAGCCGCTCCCCAGCACTAGCATCTCCCCCTCAGCTCCCCCTCAGATCATCAGGCGTTAGATTCTCATAAGGAGCGCACAACCTAGATCCCTCACATGCACAGTTCATGCTGTGAGGGTTTGCGCTCCTATGAGAATCTAATGCCGCTGCTGATCTGACCGGATGCAGAGCTCAGGTGGTAATGAGAGCGATGGGGAGCAGCTGTAAATACAGATGAAGCTTCGCTCCCTCGCCTGCCACTCACCTCCTGCTGTGCAGCCCGGTTCCTAACAGGCCATGGACCGGTACTGGTCCGTGGCCCGGGGGTTGGGGACCCCTGGTCTACTGGGTACTCTAGGCTGCCAACCCCAGGGCTGGTGCTGTACAAGATGAGGAAATATGTAAGTAGGAAAAATGCTTCTACCTCCTGTCAGCACCCTTCTTCAATCTACAGGCACCTCCTCAACTTGCTCTGGCCACCTTCTACCTCAGGGCTGGTTCACAGCTCACAGGTTTTAGTATTTTTCCCATCATATTCCTTGGAGGACATTAGAGAGAATTTGAAGCATATTCTAAGAGCTTTGCTTTCCTAGTTAGAAACTGATCTCAGGAACTATTCCCCCAAAGCATTACTTCTGATAATAAATGGGTGTGTTTACTGCTCCTTAGCTATTTCTACTGTGTGACCTACATCCCTCTTCCCTCCACAGCCACTCCTCAGTATCACACACAAAAAAACTAAAATAATTTTTCCCATGATCTTCCTTACCCTTTCTTCCACAATTAGAAATCGAGTTAATAATATAGTCCCCTGAGTACGTTAATAGTAGGTAATAAGAGCTTGAGGTATTATGACTGCTACTCCACTCATCAACAGCAGGGGGAGCTTCCATTTTATCAAATAGCTGTAAATCTAAGCCTCAAAGGAATGAATCGCAGTGGTGGCATTTTAGTTTACCAGGACAGGCCACTTGGGGAGACATTTGGAGGCAAGGATGCTTTCTTGATGCTTGTCTATAAGCAGCCGTGGTTTAGTCATGTACTTATTCATTTATCAAACATTTATTAAGTGACTTTATGAATCAAGCACTATGTCAGGCTGTGGGAATAAACAAAGGAATCAGACAGTTCCGAATTTAAGAAGCTTTCTAGAGGAGAGAGACACACAAATGAATATAAAAATAAATATACACAAATCATCTCATACTTTGCCTACTCATAAAGTGAACTTCACATACTAAATACTTAAAACACCAAATGCACTGTTGAGCACACAGCCAATGTTCAACAAATATTTGTGAATGATTGATTGGTGGGACATAACACAAAATAGAAATAGAGGTGTTTCCAAGAGCTTGCCACCAGAAAGGTTAGTCAGTGCAGACACAAGCTCTGTAGACCTAAGTTATGACAAAACCTTACTGAGATGACTATGGAAGGATGGAAGGTGTTTTAGGCATAAATCTGTTCTAATGGAGAGTGGAGAGTAGAAGGCAGTTCTGTTAGTTCAGATGGGAAAATAGAGAGATAGCAAAGGACCCGACCTCAGTAGCTACAACCTGGAGGTGGACTAGGGAGGGAGAGACAAATTCAAAGCCTTATGAGACTTCCCCTTCTCCATACCCGAGGAAGCACACTCTCAGAGGCCAGAGGGAAAGGGTAATTCCCTTTTCATTGTGTCCAGCATAACTTGAGAGAATGCAGCACACTGACCTGCTTGATCCCCTACGAGGGCTCCTTGTTCACACGCCACACCAAACGTGTATGGTTTGCAATGGCACTCACACTGGGTCCCCTTCACAGTGGCCATGCCACCATTTTGACAAGGCCGGCAATGACAGGGGTCAAATTCATCGAGATATTCCTCAATGGCCCGTTTCAGGTATAGCCTTTTCACAGAGGCACAGGGTACTTCCTTTACCAGCTCATACAAAGGTGTCAGCTACACAGATAAAGACATCACGGTCAGTAATCAGGGTTTGGAGCGAGAATATTTTCCTTTCAGCATTTTGGCTCAATCTCCACTAAAACAAAATCAAAAGCCACTCTTATCTTAATTCCAACTATTTCTTGTTCAAATAAAAAGAGAAAGCAATTCACTACCTTTACAAGACAAACCTAGGGAACATTAGAAACAGATAGGGAGGGAATTTTTTTTGTATTTTGTGTGCATACATAAAATTTTAAAAAACCAACAGGATGTTCATTTTCTAGTTACTGAAAGATTATTTTGAAGACAACACATTTCCACTCCTGCAGAGGATAGAAGAAAAGGAAATGCACTTAAATTAGAGTAAAGAAGCAAATGCAATTAAATTTGAGATTAAATATCCTGACTCTGAGATACTTAACATATCTCTCTAATGGAGACTATGATTCTCTATCCCTGAAGCAATTTAAAACAGGTAGGCATTATCGCTCTGTGTTGGACAGTTCTGATGAAGAGCAACTTCAAGACCGGAGATGGATTGGCTAAGCTCTAACAATCTGCTCTCCCAGGAACAAAAAGGCTCTCATTTGTAGCCTTTGCCAATTTCTGCAGTGTAACTACTCTCACCATGGCCAGTTTCAGGCTACCACCATGATGTCCCTGAGCACGGAACTGGGAAGAGACCTGCACCATTGGCTCTTGAGAGAGTCTGAGTGAGTTGGCTAGAGCACCACTGCGAGTACGGAGATTAGCTCAAAGGGTCACATTGCCCTCCATCTCTGCCCAAGCTCTTCTGAACTGAACAGCATTGCATGGTTATCTACCTGTAACATGTCTCTTCTTTCTCTGAAAGGAAAGGTCCTGTCCAACTAATAAGTTAACATAGCTATGACAGTTACAGTCCTATGTGGGAAAGCACATAGTTGAGAATGGAAAAGAATGTCTGTTTTTTACCCTAAACAACAATTTAGGATTTTTAAAGATTTGTATGAGATACTGACAATGAAAATAGATCATTTTGAATATTAATGAATGACACTTTAAGGTAAGACTTCGCAGGAAAAACTGCCCCTCCCACTGTCGCTGTTATTGGGACGCAACTGGGCTTAGTATGGTGTCAGGAGTGTACCTGAGGAGCACTCGTAACTTTTGAGTTTGTAAATGTGTCCAAGTTTCTTAATCTCAAAAGTCAGGTTGGGGCTTCCCTGGTGGCGCAGTGGTTGAGAGTCTGCCTGCCGATGCAGGGGACGCGGGTTCGTGTCCTGGTCTGGGAAGATCCCACATGCCGCAGAGCGGCTGGGCCCGTGAGCCGTGGCCGCTGAGCCTGCGTGTCCGGAGCCTGTGCTCCGCAGCGGGAGAGGCCACAACAGTGAGAGGCCCGTGTACCGCAAAAAAAAAACCCAAAAAAAAGACACGTCAGGTTGGACCTGGGACACTGCCTGACTCCTGTGGCAGGGAATAGATTATAGAATCACTTTTGCTATAACATGTATTTTGAAAATGTGAATTTGTTCCATTGAGATTGAGATATTAAAAAATAAAATGAGTATATCATAAATTTTGTGTTCTCTTATGTACAATTTTGTCCATAAGAAACACGGGGTGAACACAGAAAACTGCACACAACTGAACCAAGCTGCATAAGAATACACAAAACACCCACACACAAGCACACATCTCAAACACCCATCTAGTTCACCACCTGTATAAGAAACCACACCAACCACAAATGGTGTTACGACTGTCTGTCATTTCTGATAGCGCTCCTTCTACCACTTCACAAGAATTCACCATCTGTAACCTCCCATCACCCAGCAAGCTTCAGATCCTCTCCTAGGTAACGTGCCACCTTTATCGTAGTCCGTGCATTCCTTAACAATTTAACATGTATAAAACTGCTACTGTTTTTATTGGTGCCTCTTTTTTTTTTTAATGAGTGTCACAAAAGTTTTTGAGTGTTGTGTTCCTAACACATCTTTTCCCATAAGCCCTGTGGTCTTTATTGTGCAATTTTGCCTAGCTCTCTGATTTTTAGGAACACATATGTTGTGTTATAAAAGAACTGACTGTGCCGATAAAACATCCTAAAATTCTGCCAGCCAAATTGATTCTATCTTTTTAGAACTAATTTGCATGACCAGGAGCCTACAAGCCATGGCCACAGGAAGAAAGGTGATCTGACAAATGTAACACTAGGCAAGCCCTTAAATGCCTTCCTCTTGCAAGAATCTATAACTCCTCTGAATCAGGGACCAAGGAAAACATAATCAAATTTAGGTCAAAAGCTTGAAATGCAAATTTTAGCATTAATTTCTCTTGGGATTTACAAGACATTTAACCTTTACAACTGAAATATGGACATACAAGATAATGAAACTTGTTTCCTATTATGTATGCATTCATTTTACTATACAAAACATAACTGGGATACAGAAAACGCTAATTACAGCCTTCTCTGTTTAACCACCTTAATTTAATCTCATTTTCCCAGTGCAAATAAATATGACTGCTTTCTGGTGCTTTCAACAGAGTGTCACATACCTTTTGTTTTATGATTTGTGGAAGTTCAGTCACAGATCCTGCCCAGCGAGAATATCTCAACTTGTTTCCAGCAGGGTTGTCCAGTTCCAGGTAACTAAGGCCAGACACAAGGCCAGGACGTCCCCCTTTGACAAATGGGACCCCTCGTAACACATTGCCCTGAGTTCCTACTCAAGGAGAAATCAAACGAAATAAGTCTGGATGCACAAATGAAATGAGAATGAGCATATGAAATTGAAAGTCAATGAAGTAACACAACCCATTCAACTGTATGACATTCTGGAAAAGGCAAAACTATGGAGAGAGTAAAAATACCTGTGATTGCCAGGAAGTGGGGTAGGAGGGATTTTTAATATTTTTAGTGGATTTTTAGGATCTTTAGAGGACTTTTAGGGCAGTGAAATTGCTCTGTATACTATAATGGATACATGTCATTATGCCTTTCTCCGAACCCACAGAATGTACAAGAGTGAACCCTCATGTAAACTATGGACTTTGGGTGATTATTATGTGTCAGTGTAGGTTCATCAGTTGTAACAAATGGACCACTAAGGCCTGGATGCTGATAACGGAGGAGGCTGTGCCTGCGGGGACAGCAGGGATATAGGGATTCTCTGTACTTTTTGCTCAATTGTTCTGTGGATCTAAAACTACTCAAAAAAATAATATCTATTAAGAGAGAAAAGAAAAAAGACACAACCATTACCTAACAGTAGATGATTATTAAGAAATTATTATTCATATTCTTAATGTTATTAGTGTAAGAAGAAAATTTGTTATACAGGTGACTATCTTGTTTCTTAGAAGATACATGCATGTATTTAAGGATGAAACATCATGACATCTGAAACTTCCAAATGGTTCAGCAAATATCACAAATATTTTAAATATATATTTATGCATTGCTAAACAGTCAACATTATAAATACTATATGTAGATATATATATATCAAAACATCAAAATAATAATTATTGCATGTAAGAGGTGGGTACGTTGGCGTTTTTTACTATGTTTTTTCAACTTTTCTGTATGTTTGAAAATTTTCATAAGAAAATGTTGGAAGGAAAAAGTTCATTGCATCTGGAATACTAACAGTAACCAAAATGCTGTTAACAGGCATATATTAACACATAAAAAGTGTTCTAAAATGTTTGAATACTAATCAAATCCTTTTTCTCATTTCTGTGCCTTATAATTTCAGAAATATTTTCATCTCCGTGTCTAATTGATTTCCACACTGGTCATGACGGGAAGTTCCTAACTTGCTGATCAGACTTACGTTTTCATTTCCTTTTTTTAATTAAATTTTGCAATTTCATAACACTTTCATAAAATTTTGCAAATTCAAAAATTACACTTTTATCATCAGAAGTTATTTAAGTCTCATATTTTTAAAGAACTGCCTGAGTGCTTCCTCATCTTCCTTGTTAGTTACATTTTAAGATGCAAATAGTCACACTTTTAACGCAGTGTATTGCCAAGTTCAGTCCCTGAACTACTGGAATCAGAATCACCTAGAATGACTGCAGATTTCTGAGCTCCAGCCAAGACATAGGACGTAGCTGAGAGAAAAGTCAAGTACTCAGCATTTGAACAGGCTGGCCCCGGTAATCCTCTTGCATACCAAAATTTGAGAATCACCACCTAAACTGACATGCTTGTTTACAAACTACAGAGTCTAAGAAATCAGCTTTTATATTTATTTTTAAGCCTGTAGCCTCTCTCTCTACACCTCAGTGAGCTCTGTGCTCCAGCTGGCCCTCTTCCCCTAGACAATCAGCCTGGGGCAACAGTGAAGGGCCCAGATTGTGAAGCCAGACATTGGAATCTTGTGCCTGACCCCAACTGTGGTCTTGGGCAACCTTTCTGTGCCTCAGTGTCCCTGTTGGTAAAATGGAAATATGAATAATACCCAGTTCTTAGGTAGGAGTACATTGGTTAATTTTTGTAAATCACTTAAAATTGTGCTGGGCACATCATAAGTGCTACATGTTTGTGAAACATAAAATAAAATAAGATAAAACAAAGCAAAATTAAAATAAAATAAAATCAGAAAGCAGCTTCCAATCACCAGCCCAACTGATAACTGATGTCAACAACTTCTCAAAGCTCCCACTTTCATTTCTATTTCCAGATCAGTGTATTTCCATGTTGTTCAGAAACTTGTCCTCCTCCTTTGTCATGTCAGGTCCAAGAAGACAGGCACTTTTCCTGGCATATTCACTGCTGTATCACCAGTGCCTAGAACAATTTCTGCGTGCACTATAGGTTCCGTAAATAGTTGATGAATAAAGTAAGTGAATGAGGAATTAAGCCTGGCTTAACACTCTGTCTCCCTCCTTCTTGCAGTCATCTACTAAAGGATCCTCACTTCCTCAATGAGGACTTTAGCACCTGGGTCAGTCTTCTCCTTCATCCCAATTTCTGCCATCACCCCAAGAGAACTTGAGCTCTAATGCTGCTCCATGGCTTCACACAATGCACCACAGTCTCATTTCCATCCCTACTACACTAAGAATCTCTTCATTTTAAGGCAATTAAGTCTTAATCACCAAATCCAGTGAAGTCTTCAGACCTCCTCTTACGTCACTTCGCTGTAGCATTTCTCGCTGTCGATTTCTTCTCCTCTACCTTCCATGTTACTCATCTTTTCTGGTTCTTATCCTATCAGATTATTCCTTTTCAGTCCCTCTTCTTTCGCTGCAACTTTATATTTGTCATCTTTCATTTAATCACTCCCTGTATTAACGGCATCCCTTGCCATCAGGATGAAACCCAAACTCCCTAACACGGCATCTAGACACAGTCTAAATCAGCTTACCCTTCCAGTTCCTTCTTCAATCACTCAAGGCTAACACACCACCTCCCGCACTCTGCCACCACCGTCACCACCACCACCATGCACCAAAGACTTCTAACTGCACTGAGCACCCATGTCACAGAGTGAAACTGAAGCTTCTCCTCTTGCTGTCATTTTTCTAGGCTTGTTTGTCAACCTTCCTCACAGGAAACAAAGATGGTGTTCACTGAGGACATAGTTACAGTACACAGAGGTACCCAGTGAAGTTTCCACTCTGCATGATGGATCACCGCCATGACATATGACAGAGAGATCAGAGGTAAAAATAACCAAGTATTTCAAAAACACAAAATAGAACACCCGCTAGAATTTCAAAGGCCCTTGGAGACCAGGAATTAACCACAAGAAAGAGGGATGGAGGTAAGTTTGTAATGAAAATTACCCCCTTCTCATTTACCTGCAGCCGATTTTAAGGCCTCTTCCATCTCCTTGCATGCGTGCTCTGATGATTTAAACAAAAACTTGATATGTGAAGAAGCACATTTCTTCTTCTTCTCTGAACCAAAAGCTGGGGGGAAAAATTTTAAAGGTGCTTAGTTTCCACATTTGTTGAAAATCTCCTTTGAGATGCTGGCCAGGTGTGAGAGTGGCATAAGAGGTTGTTTCCTATCACTGGGGCCATATAATCAAAAATATGCTATACGTACATTTTCAAGTGCTCTAGAAGGGTCAAGGGGCAGAAAAAGTGATATTTGATGTTTGTTATAAACAAAATAAGATACATGCATTATATTTAGGGGTAAAGCATCACATGTCTGAAAATTACATTCAAATGGATCAGCTGCTCTTGGCTTCTATTAACTTTGACCAGAGGGTGGGGGTGGGTGAAACAGTGGAGGGAGCAAAAACTGAGCACTTCACAGAGTGATACCTTTTACCCAACTGCAGTCAGCTTCTCAGGCATAAGGCAAATAGGTAAAAGTAGATGTGCAATGGCCTCCAGCCCACCCACGGGAGACCCCAAAAGCTGGGTTCTGGTTCTACAGCAATTAATTCCTAAAATCTTAGTTCTAGTGCCTCAGTCTCTCCATCTTTAACATCTCCGGTTTCTACATTTTCTTCCTATGACATATAATCTTAGATGGTTACAATTTCTACTCATTATCAAATGGAGTTTTGCCAATGCATTTTTTTAAAAGAGGATAGAAAATAATAAAGGGTAGAAATATATTTTTATATAATTTTACTAACTATATTATTACAAACTCAGTATTTCTTAAAGAACAATTGGGGGCATATAACATATCCCAGAATCCTTGATTAATTTCACTTAAAACTTTTAAGAATAAAAACTGCTCAAGAGTAAAATTTTTACTCAAAATTTTTTTACCAACTCAGAAAGCTTAAAAAAAAATCCTCTTCGTTTCTTTTTAAGCGTTAAAGAAAAAAAAAATGGTCATGAAACTGAGTTTAGATCAAGCCCCTTTCTGGATTAATTCCTCAAAGAAATATTCCCTCTGTTGTTGCTACACAAACCTGTGCTTGTGCATTCATTCCCAACCTGCTGAGGTTGGAAAAGCTCACATTCTAATTAAATTTTAATTGGTAAAAATTAAGCCCAATAGAAAAAAAAAAAAGTCAATGGAAACACAGAAAAATATTGTAGTTCACTCACAAGAGAAGGCTACAAGACCTCCTCTGAATCTCAGGTAAGCAGTCTTACTCTCCTTCAAGGTGGTAAGAAAGTCTCGACTGAAGAGTAAGATGCTAACAAGATGATTTGGGATAGAGAAGCAAGTGTGGCCACGAGCTTCAGGACAAAGTTGGAAAGGAGCAGGTTGGACTTGGAACGTAAATAAGCCAAAAGGTCTCTGGAAAGGAGGAATGGATACTAGGACACACACTCTTCTCCAACATGGCAGCAGCTGGTGAGGAACATCCTCTCACTGTGAAGTCAACCAAGTATGAACTCAGTAGCGTGCCCTGAGTCTAACAAAAAGCAGGCAATTCCTGCAGCAACATAGCGTAAGGAAAAAGCTAAGTTGATGCTGGAGCCAGTTAGACCGGCTTACAATCGGTATGCCCTTGGATTTCACTCGGTAGCAGTGAGGATTATTGCTAACATAGGTAACCTGCCTGTCTAGAAGAAGGCATCCAATAAATTTAAGCTATTGTTACAACTTTTAGGGAGTAAGCAAACTCACGATATCCAGAGCAGATTTTTTTAAAAGGAATGTGAGTGGTAAAGAACAGAGGTAAATAAGAAAGGACTTCATTGAAACGTTTTGATTTCTGCAATATCAGTAAACTCCTCATTAGTTTTCCTCGAGGAATATTACTTAATCTGAGAAACGGGGAAGATTAAGAAGTATTCTAAAAATCCAATCAACACCCTCTAGAGATAGCAATAATGATAATGGCTTAACTCTCACTTCAGGGTACTATCCAAAAGAGTAGGCAGGCTTTTTCTTAAACCCTGGAAGATTCTGAGTAGAGTATAACAGATTCTTGCAATTTTGGATTCTTTTGCAATTTAATCTCTATTTGTCATATTTCAAAGCTCTAAAGTTTAACTACTAATTAAAATCTCTGCGATGCTTGTATATAACAATATTTTTAATACTCTACCGCTTTGTTTGATTTTTTCTGAGTCCAAATAAAAGATAACTTTGTATTCTCCTCCTAAGGACCCAGACTGAAGATAATGTGTCCCATACTGGTCGATCAGTCTTCGATAGGCGCTGTAATCATACAGAGACGGAAGGTAGGAGAGTTCCTTCCAGAATGACTCAGCAAGTTGTAAAAAGTCGGGATTGTTATTGATAAACTGAGCCACTTCAACAGTGTTCTGAAGAACCAACAACTGATAACTCTATAGGAAGAAGAAAGAGTAAAAGGAGTTTTAGGATGAAGACTAAAAGGCAATGGAAATAGTTCCTTGTCCAATGTCTCCATCAATAGCCACCTCCATCAATGCAGACTAAATGAATTTTTATTTTGGATGCATAATGAGGTCTCTTCTGGGCCCACCCACTTGAAGCAATCTAAGGAATTTTCAGAATCCCAAACAGAAATAACATCTGAGTGATGACATGGTAACTGGTTTTATACACACCTTTTAAAACCCCCAAGACCAAGTTGTTATGCCCTCCTCAACTAGGAAAAAAGATTCAACATTGTTAACTGCTAAATAATCTCACAAACAGGGATATAATATCCCTAGAGTCCACAATCGTAACAATGACTTATAGGTAAGGTGACCATATAATTTATCTCCCATACTGGAGTATTTACAGGGTAAGCTACTTTATAATGAGGTCTTTAAACCCTTCCTAAGCATCTTTTCATGTCCAAGACAGAGCTACCTTACACCAAATCCTCACTTATGTGAACAATATAATATGGGTATAATAAATGTTTTTACAGCTCATATTTCCACAATCAACTTCTTAGTCATAAAACAAAATTATATTCCTTTATACCTCGCTTATGTGATCTATTAATCAAGTTACTGACTTTAAGAATGAGATGAATTATGTATATTATGAATGATGATCAGCCTGAAAAATTCTTCAGCAGTAAGTGTGAATCAATTAGAACAATTCATTTCAACTGTTCAGGTTGCCCATGATGAAAGTTTTAGTATCTCAGTACAACAGAGTATCTAAAATTAAGGCTTTTAACCTCCTCGGATGAAAATGTTGGTATCTCCAAAGTAATAAAGTATTTTAACATCTTTTATTTTCATGCACCTTCTTTAAAAAACTCTAGTATTAGTGTTTCGGAAGCACATTTCATTGGATTTTTGAAATTGTATATAATACTTAAAATAGTAGCATCAGTAATCATGAATTAGAGATTTAGGCTAGTTGTAACTAGAAGATTTGAAAGTAATAAGTTTTTTTTTAGATTTTTAAATAAGAACAGATACTTCAATGAGAAAATAAAAAGTGTAAATAAATGTATTATCAAAGAGAATTAACAAGACAAAAACCATACCTTTTAAAGAAATATATTGGATTATCTCTTTGAAGAAGATACTATGCCCTAATTAAAAAATGAAAGCTGATTCTTTTAGTAAATGCACTTCTGTTAATGTTAGAAATACCTAAACCAGTAAAATATGGAAAAGTTAACTAATATATTTCATACTAACCTTTTCCTTAAGGATTTTTTCAGTACCTGAAGAGGAACTGTACGAAGAAGATGAAGAACTAAAAAAGAGGAAGCGTCCTCGACTAGATGATGAATGTTCTGTTGATGTATGTTTTACATAAGACCAGGTACTATTGTAAAATTCATAATTAAAATCATTATTTATTTTCACCTATAAAGAAAATGAAAAAGTTAGATCTCTGGGGCTTTGTTTTTGAAATGTTCTATGTGATCCAGTAGTGGATTTAAATTTCTAATTCTGTTCGACTTGAACAAATGTTAAGATTGGAATTGTTTTTCCTATGCTAGACGGTAGAAGAAAAAGTCATCCCAAACAAATTTAAAAACAGACAACAGGATAGTCACATGTGGTTGAGAAGGGACAGCTCCAGCATTCATGAAGACTACTATTTCTTTATCCTTTATTTTGTCCTAGATCAAGTGTCAAAATGAAATGCCCACAGAGGACTGGCAAGTAATATAAATGTTGGAAGCATCCAGTGGAAGGCGGGGTAATGAAGAAGTGAGCACACACCCTGTCTAAAAGGGTCTAAAAGGTACCCAACACTCAAATCCATCCGACAGTCCTATACATTACTACAGGTTCTAGCACTGACAGATACCTGATTTTTCAAGAAAAGAGATATATCTGAATCTTCATGAAAAAATCTTAAGTTTTTTTAAATCATAGGCAACTATCTTGCTAAAAATGTCAGTCACCATGAGAATAAAACAACATGAAATATGACTCTCAGTCTGTTCTATATAAATATTCAGATCAGTAACTCTCCTTTCACAAGTATTTGTGTTTTTATTATATGTCCATACACATCTGTATTTGAGATCAAAGTATAAATAAACACAGAGAAAATTTAAATGATGAATATGATACATTTTAAAAATAAAGCTAAAATCTAAAAAAGAGTGAATATATGTATATGTATAACAGATTCACTTTGCTGTACACCTGAAATTAACACAACATTGTAAATCAACTATACCCCAATAAAAATTTTTTTAAAAATGCTAAAAAGAAAATAGAATATTATGCAGCCATCGTAAAGGATGAGTGTGAGGACAAATTGTTCATGTTAAATGAAGAAGCAAGTGTAAATGCGATATTTACAAATCCTATTAACCACAAATATGCAAGTATATGCCCAGTCAAAAAAAGACTAGAAGGAAATTCAACAAAATGCCAGAAAATATTAAAAATACTTTCATCACTACCCATGTTAAAAATTAGGCATTCATGCTAGAAGAAAGACAGAAGAGAAGAAAAAATAGATTTAACCATACCTTTTATTCCAACATTATTTTCATTATATTATGAAATTGGTTTGTTTAAAAGTCAAACGCAAAAATTCAGCTCAAGTCAAAATGAAGAATATATTATTATTCTTAACTACAAAGAGGACATTATTATTATTGAATACAAAGAGGACATTTTTTTTTAATTACTTTATTTTATTTATTTATTTATTTTTTTTTTTTTTTTTGCAGCACGCGGGCCTCTCACTGACGCGGCCTCTCCCGTTGCGGAGCACAGGCTCCTGACGCGCAGGCTCAGCGGCCATGGCTCACGGGCCCAGCTGCTCCACGGTATGTGGGATCCTCCCGGAGCAAGGCACGAACGGGGCTTCCCTGGTGGCGCAGTGGTTGAGAGTCCACCTGCCGATGTAGGGGACACAGGTTCGTGCCCCGGTCTGGGAGGATCCCACATGCCGCGGAGCGGCTGGACCCGTGAGCCATGGCCGCGCATCAGGAGCCTGTGCTCCGCAACGGGAGAGGCCCGCATACCGCAAAAATAATAATAATAAATAAATAAAAATGTACTAGAGATTTCTAGAGTCACTAGATAGTGTCTCAGTCCTATTTGGTTTTGGACAGACACAGAATTTAGTTTTTTCTCTCAAGGAAGAAAAGTTACCTACCTTTCTTTCAATGCAAAAAAAAAAAAAAAAATAGCCTATTTTTTTCTCTTCTTCAGGTGTACAATTCAAATACTTGATTCATGATTTATGCAGATAAGCCTCTTAAGAACTTTAGTTCAGCGTCTCCTCACTCCCATGTACTCTACACATAGCCACAAGAATCCTTTCTCAAGGTAGTGTGATCTTAAATTTTCTTTAATACCCTCTTCCTTCCAGCTAAGATCCTGAAATTTCCCCACACTGAGTCTTCCTCTGAAGTCACAAATTCAAACATCCTACACTCTGACATCTCTTACTCTGTTGACACTCATTCTATTATTGCCATATCTATTATTCAACCTCATAGAGACAGCCCTTCAACTTACTTTCCCTTCTCTTTCCCTATCAGCACCTTCATTTTGTCACTTCCTTCATGTTGTAGTTATGCTTCATGGCTCATGACTTATTATTCTCTTGCCAATGAACCTAACTCCTGCCAATGAACCTTGCCTAGGTATATTCTGCCACCATATTTGCCAGGCAAAAACTCAACCTTTGTTCAGTGCTCGCAGCCAGGCACCTTAGCACTGCTATAGAAAAATCACACAACTATCGATTGGTGTTACTGTAAGTCCATTCATAATTTCCAACCTCAGTGGAATCCTCAATACATTCCAGCAACCCTAAATGTCTAGCCAATTCTTTCTCCCATTCCCTACAGTATCTATTTCAAAAGTTCTGCACCCATCTCAATCCCCCAATCTTACAATCATTTCCTTCACTCTCAGAAGATAAACTTCTTTCTTTACAAACATTCCCACTATCAGACACAGACTTCTTACACTTCTGACTAACAAATTTACAGACTTACGAATGTCTTTCACTTCCTTTCCTGTGCAGGTGTTCCTCCCCCTGTCTAAGGCTAATTTCTCTGTCTTTTTTCTGTATTGCATTCCCTCTCACCTCTTTTTTTTTTTTAACATCTTTATTGGAGTATAATTGCTTTACAATGATGTGTTAGTTTCTGCTTTACAACAAAATGAATCAGTTATATATATACATATGTTCCCATATCTCCTCCCTCTTGCGTCTCCCTCCCTCCCACCCTCCCTATCCCACCCTTCCAGGCGATCACAAAGCACCAAGCTAATCTCCCTGTGCTATGCAGCTGCTTCCCACTAGCTATCTACCTTATTACCTTTGGTAGTGTATATACGTCCATGCCTCTCTCTCGCTTTGTCACAGCTTACACTTCCCCCTCCCCATATCCTCAAGTCCATTCTCTAGTAGGTCTGTGTCTTTATTCCTGTCTTACCCCTAGGTTCTTCATGACATTTTTTTTTTCTTAACCCTCTCACCTCTTCAAAGGACTAATTAAATTGACTGATTACTCCCTGTCTTACAGCTTCAACTTTTCTTTCTCTACTGGCTCATTCCTATCAACGCTTATACATATTCTAACCCCACCTAAGTACAGTGTGCTGCAAGGGCTCTGAGCCACACTTCTAGGGTTCAGACCCCATAGTTGTCGTCTACTACCTCTGTGATTGTAGGTAAATTACTCAGCATTCTTTTTTTTTTTTTTGTGAGCCCAGCCGCTCCCGGCATGTGGGATCCTCCCGGACTGGGCAGAACCCGCGTCCCCTGCATCAGCAGGCAGACTCTCAACCACTGTGCCACCAGGGAGGCCCCTACTAAGCATTCTTTGTCTCAGTTTCCTCATCTGTAAAAATAGTAGATGACAGTACCTACATACTTAGGTTATTATTAAAAAAAAGTTCTATTTAAAGCACTTGAAACGTGCTTAGTATATAAAAGGTTCTTAATATATGTGAGCTACTTTTATTATCATTCAAATTATTTTCTATTAACAAAGTAGATTTAGAAATCTCAGATATCTAGACACATACCAACAGAGGAAGCAGAGGATCAGATAACTAAGCATTAGTTAAAATTGCCTTTAGAATACGTTTTTGTTATTCATTTGATATACATATAGGATCTTGCTTTAAAAAATATAATGAAGTATACTAAGTGAACTAATCAGAGAAAAACAAACATCACATATCATTTATATGCGGAATCTAAAAAAAGGATACAAATGAACTTGTTTACAAAACAGAAACAGACTCACAGACATAGAAAACAAACTTATGGTTACCAAAGGGGAAGGAGAGGGAGGGATAAATCAGGAGTTTGGGATTAGCAGATACAAACTACTATGTATAAAATAGATAAACAACAAGGTCCTACTGTATAGCACAGGGAACTATATTCAATATCTTGTAATAAACTGTAATGGAAAAGACTCTGAAACAGAATATATATATATATATATGAATCACTTTGCTGTACATCAGAAACTAACACAACATTGTAAATCAACTATACTTCAATAAAAATTTTTTAATATAATGAATTATATTCAAGATCAAAACAGGAGGATCCAGGAAGTTATTTTCTCCACCTTAATCTTTACTCACTCCCATCTGCAACTCATTACATGCTGAGAATAAACAAGGCAGTCTTTCAGCATCTCCCAGGCTAAACTAAGCAGGGTGGCACCTTCCCAAAGTGACCGGGGAGCTGGAATGTGCTTATGTTTCAAAGGCTTCCTTGTGGTATGAAAAGTATGAGCAAACAGAGAGTGTGCATGGCATCAAAGTGAGTGGCTTACTCAATAAGCAACTGGGTTTGTCCTGGGTAAACCACCATGCTGATTTCCAAAACAGAGATTAGAAGAGAGATGGACTGATTATTCTGTTTTATGTTTATTTACTAACATTTATGTTCCAACAAGCCAAAAGTCATGTTCCACCTGTAGAGGCCTGAATCCCCAGTGGCTCCCCTTCTATTTGAACTGAGGAGGACATTGACCGCCTCCATATTCGCACCTGGGTTTCCCACTGCAGTGACTGACTCACTGCCTATTGCTTCCACCTCACTTCCCTTCGGCTGGATCCTAAATAACAGGCTATAATTTCCCTCTACCTCTGACAAACACCTTCACATGCAGTGACTGGCAAGGCATTTCAGATGTCAATCCAAAAACCAAGCCATGCTGTAGAAGACGAACGTCAGAATTATGCTTTTATTAAATTATTTTTCTTCTTCAGAAGCTGCAGGTTTCCAGCATGTCTCCTTTCCAACCATGCCAGAAATTCTCTCCCTTATTACTTCCTCTGTTCTGTAACTTTCTAAATTTGACTACATACACACACACACACACACACACACACATATATATGCATATATATATACATATATGCAATTCTCCCCCTTATAATTATGAAAGAATTATCAACACATCCTCTTAGTAATATGAGGAGAAAAAATTCTCTTTATATGCCTATCTCACATTCTCCCTTCTGGCCAAAGGGTAAATTACAATATAGGTTTTTCACCAAGCAGAATTTAGAGTCAAAAAAGCAGTTAATACAACACATTGGGAGAGTAAAATATACTAGAAAAATGAAGGGCTGTGAAATCTGACAGACTGGATCCAAGCTCTACTGCTTATTGATTTGGTGACTTGAAGCAAGTCTGCTGAAGTCCTCTGAGCCTCAATTTCTATATATATAAAACAGTAAAATATTACTTACTTTCCACAGATGTCGTGAGGATTAAAATTACACAAATTGCCTAAAATAGTGCAGATGCCACAGGAAATATTCAAAAATTGGTAGCTATGATTATTTTTCAAGTCAGTTCCACTTTCTACTTTCATGATTCAGTAACTCTTAAATGTAATTTAATTCCATTATAAGTCGGAGGTTGGTGGGTTTGCTCCTCATAATCAGAACTGCTTTCTGAAGATGACTAATGTTGGTAAACTAAAGCCCCTTCCTTCTGAATATCCTAATAGTTTTGGTTTACAAATTTGGGAGTCATCAGTAAGGAGGGCTGAACTGGAAATTTTTGAGCTCTGGGAAGATGGGAGGAAAGGCATGAGAGAGGAGATCTTGGAAGAGATGAGCAAGAAAGAGGCTAAAACAGGATGAGACCAGAAACTTCTTTTGGCTTAGGTTGTGGAAGGACAGACAATTTAAGATAGAGCATCTCAACTGTTTTCGTCGGATGCATTGGCACTATGAGGTAGACAATCTCTCCTCTGTGTTCCCTCTAAATCTTCAGGAATTTCCCCTAAAGCCATTACTGTTTTGTGTGAGTAGATTTTGTGTTGAAATCAATCAACAGGATGAGTTTACGTGTGTATGACAGAAACAGCCTGCAAGAAGCAGAAGCCTGCAGAGGAAACCTTGAGACCATAAACAAAATTTTAAAGTGTGGCAGTGTGGATGCGGGCAAGGATGTGGAACACAGGCCACTCTTCCACACTGCTGGTGGGGTATATAGATTGGTCATATATAGGTTTTGGAAACTTTAGTGAAGTGTAACCTAAACATAGCCTATAAAGCAGCAATTCGAGTTCCTGGTGTCTGCACTAGAGAAGCTCATTTGTATGATTAATACAAAATATAAGATAGTGGTTGTATGGGCAGTACAGGTAGAGAAGATGTGACAGAGAGAGGGAGATAGGAGCCTTTAAGTCGCTGGTAATATTCTATTTCTTGAGGTGGGTGGTGGGCATATATAGTCCTGTTTGTATTATTAGTTTTCTCCAAAGTGCAAGTATATGTTATTCACAGGCTTTTGTACATAGAAATATTTCATAATTAAAAAAAAAACATTTTTAGGTAAGGTGACACTGTGGCAGTGGTTAGGAGACTATCACAACCAGTCATGAGCAGGTCCTTGGGTTTTAACACCCACACAGGGACAGACCATCAGGTTCTAGACCCACATGGAGTATGGAGTTCAAAATGGGACAATGGATATTTCAGCTTGAATGACATAAATTAAAAGTATCATTGCCCTATAACACAGATTTAAAGAATATATATTCCTAAATAGTGAATGTAACATAAAAGAAGAAGACTCACAGATATAGAGAACAAACTGGTGGAAAGGAGGGGGGCAATATAGGGGTGAGGGGGTGGGAGGTACACACCACTGTGTGTAAGATGGGCTCAAGGATGTATTGTACAACACGGGGAATAGAGCCAATATTTTGCAGTAACTGTAAATGGAAAGTAAGCTTTAAAAATTGTATTAAAAAATTTTAAGAAAAAATAAAACATTTCTTAAAAAAAGAAAATGTATTCTTTTTAAGTCTATATAAGACATTTCTAAGAATTGACCACATATGAGGCCACAAGTAAATTCTCAACAAAATACCAAAAAAAACAATATCATATAAATAACGATCTCTGGCAACAATTCACAGATTAGAAAGAAATCAAATCAATGTAATTAAGTACCTGGAATGTATAGGAGAGGATATTTCCGCTCAGTCTGTAGAAATCTCTCCCATCCCCGCTAAACACCTTTCTGCATTGACCACCAAAACTTTTAGTGTTGAGGACTTTGTTCCTAAACTGGCCTGTGAGCGCATTGTAACTGTTTTTAAAAAAATGAAAGAAGAAAAGGCTGTTAAAAACTAGAAACACCACTTGCTGAAACAGGCATCATTAGAGAACTCTAGATATTCTTGAAATACATTACAATTAAACATCTCTGGGAGAGCTCAAATAAAAAGCCTCCTAGAGCACACTATGCATTACCCAACTCCCCCTGCTTGCTATAATGGTTAAAACTAATAGCTGGGGAAACCCAACATCCTTTTAGCCTAAGAACTTATTTAGGAAACATACAGCCCTTTTGTATCTATGGCAACAGCTGGTTTTGAATTGAATCTATAGAAAAAACCAAACAATTAAGATTACTCTTGAAGAGAGAGAACTCTCTACAATGATTTACAACTAGTCGGCCTCTTAGCATGCTAACTGGTATACTCTATAAAGTAACTTTACCATTTTTCCATTAATGAATTTCATAGTAGTATAGAAAAATCACATCTAAGCAAAGAGATTATCTTAAAACCTTGAAACTTTAACTTGGGTCTGACCGTTAAAAGTTTTTCAGAATTCTTTTTAAAAAGGCTAACAGGATTGCCTCAACTTCACTTGAAAGTTCCCAGCTAGTTTAGGTGATTACTTTTCAGTCTGAGTGTTCCAACACACTTTCTCTCTTCTTCCGCTGCTCTCATTCTGTTGTCTCTTCGTTCCCTTAAGTAGCCCCACATCATTGAATTAGTTCTCCCCCCTTCCTTCCCATAGGGGGACTGACTGGCCAGGATTTCCCAGGTCTGAAGGATTTCCTTAGATGCAGATGAAGGATTTCAGTGCTAAACCCAACAGTTAAGGGACAACTTGTCCCTCTATGCTTTACCACATATATTTACAGGTATATAGATAGGAATTTTTAAATTGTTTCAGGATGTGGCAAAGAGCTGTAAGCAAAGTCTTGACTATTAGGTGATTTGTTATTAGCCTTACCAAACCACAAAATAAAACACAACAAAATAAAAACTAGAACCCATCGATGTGTACAGGAAGACACCCAACACCTTACCCCTGTCCAGTAAGTTCTATGTTGGGAGGAGGTTTATCGAGGTCACAGGAAGGCCTGCTTTCTGAGTCCTCACACCTGTCTTCATCAGCACTGTCCTCTTCACAGTCAGAATCCCCATTGCAAACTAAAGATCTGCTGATGCACTGACCTGAACACAAGAAAAGCCACCACACAAAAATAAAAGAGGTGAAAAGGAAAACGCTACTTGGGATCAAAAGATTTCACCCTGCACCCTCAACACAACACTGATACTCTAATGTGAGTTTGATATACACCCTCAGTGCCCAGGCAAGGACTGCTGATTATTTTGGTCCTCATTTTTCAACATGCAAATTGATTCTGACCTTGGCTGGACACAAAATTGAAAATAGAACCTGAATTCAAATTCCAGGCTCTCACCCATAGCCATTAAGCACTTGGTCTGAATTCTCCAAAATCACTCAATGCCAATCAATCACTGGGAAGACAGATTGACTTCCTGCCCTTCAACTTTCCATTTCTCTTCTGTAATCACTGACCAAGATGCCAAAGTGCTGTCTTTCTTGGTGATTTAGATATATATGCTTTGAGAGCATGAGAACTGGATTAAAAGATTAAAATTCGACATTTCTTTAGCACCTTCTCTGTTCAGGACACTCTTGGGTGTTGGGATACAAATATGAATAAAAAGGGTATTCACCAGGGTTTTCATATACTTTACAATCTAATAGGAAAGAGTATGAAGTTAGATCATTACAATTCAGCAATGTAATTGTGATAGATATAAGCCCACGGTACCAGAAGCACAAGGAAGCACTAGAGGGTACCAGATGATCTAGCCCCGGCCTCCCTCCGCATTATATCCAACCATTCTCTTACTAGCTTCCTACGCCCTAGTCATACTGGATCACTTACATAAATCAAAGACCAACCTTTTTGCCATCTCCACTGACTTTGCACCTACAGTTCTTCAAAAATCAAATCACACGTTACCTCCTCTCAGAAACCACCCTTGCCCCACAAGCTACAATGTATGGCCTTCATTTGTGCCCTTATAGTATGCATGGCACAAAACTGTCCTGATAGCACATTCCACTATGCTGTCTCTTGATCCAATGCAGCAAACATTTGTTGAGAGTCTACTATGTACCACACACTCCAGATGCAAAAATAAAAGAAATATAATACACACCTTCAAGGAGTTCAGTCTACCAAAAGATATCCAGGGCAACAAATACTTCAGATTACAGATGATACAATGTACATAGAGAACACAGAAAAGTAATCTGTTAAATAGCTCTATCAGTTGGGCTTTTAGGATAGGTCTCCCTAAGGCGGCATCATCTGATTTGGGTTTTGAAAGTACAATAGGAGTTTGACAGGTATTGTTAAAAAACACGTCTAACACAGGAAATATTTATGTACTATTTTGCCCACAAAACTTTAAGAATTTTGAGGGAAGAGGCTATGTGTTTCATTCTACATCCACAACCCTCATTTCTGTATCTGGAACATAACAAGAATAATAAATGTTTGCTGAAAGTTGTTGAATTAACCTTTCTGCACAAATGCAACATAGACAATAGGTCAAATATTATTCAATCCAAAACTGTTTCATTTCCCCAATGCATAGAGATGACCCGTATTGCTCCTTGATTAACTAATTAGAGTTGCTTTTCTTGTAAAAATAAAAATAATTTGGGCAGTAATATTGTTTCTGCCCAATTTCAGTCTTCATTCCAGACTCATTCCACATCTTCACCAAAAATGCAATGTCAAGAACTGCTTGGGTCTGTCAATAGCCATATTTCTTTTTCAAAGAAGCAAAGAGTATCCCCACCTTTATTACCAGATGACACCCATGCATTTAAAAGAATGACAGTTAAGTGTGTAACTAATATGCCAATAAAAATCCAACTGATTTGGGGGAAAATTAACTTATAGGCTAATATAAATGCAGTACAATTCAACAAATACATACTGAGCAAATTAAACAAATAGCATTTGAACTTACACTCTGCGTGCCGAACCTATGGGAAGCAAATACCTGAAAAACACCTGAAACGTTCTCCACATCCCTCTTCTGTTGGACATCCTCGTGTAGGTTCACACGATTGTGGTTCAAAAGCACTTCCAACACAGGGATGGCCGCCATACTGCCCATAAACAGCAACTGACCGCCTGCGAGTCTAAATACAAACCAAATAGCTTTTTAATATCTCCAGTTTCCTTTATCTGAGAAATAAAATCTGGGATAAATTAATACAATTGGAGAAATAATGTTTGTAAAATTGTTCTGGTGTACTACAGAAGTAAAGCCTACAAAATCAATGCACCCAGAAACCCACTTGTCTTTGAGTACAGTGACACCTGGGTTATTATTTATAGAGCACTCCCAGTTATATATTTACTCTTAGGGTTGAATGAAAAAAAAAATAGTGAATCTTTAAGAAAGTATGCTGGATAGACCAGATCACAACACAAAATGACTAATTTTTTGCCAAAGCAATGTACCAAGAGCTAATTAGAAAAGGTGAAGTGAATTTTGCTGGAGAAAGAGTAAGCATATTGGGAAGGGAAGTTAAGATGAACAGGAGTAAGGGAAACCTTTAGAAAAGTGGTGGTAATTAATTTGAGCTGAACCTTAAGCCTTCCTCAGGAAGGCAAGGTGAGGCAAAACAATCCAGAGAGACATATATGCTAACATGGAAGTCAAATTTACAAAACAGAAGCCTAAGTGGTCCACAGGTGAAGGTACATCTACAATGATACTTTACTGGACAACCAAAATTACTGACCTCTGAAATGGGAAAGATGTCAAAGGCCTATCTTAGGGTGGGGTGAGGTAGGAGGGGGTAGAAAAAAATTTGAGGAAATCTCTAAGGCAAATGAGAAAACTAATTCATTCTAAAATTCATTTACTCAATATGAAGACATGTATCTAATGTTTAAACAAAAAGAAAGATCTGCAAAATCATTTTCCTCCCCAAAGGCAATCAAAGGTGCATCTTTTAAGCCTCTTCCTATAGTCAACTCTTACCAGTTAATAAAAATGCACAAAATCTGAGATTCCAGAGAATTTAAACCTTTAGCAGCAGGGAAGACTAGATATACAAACCAAAGTTGAATCTATTCATTCATCCTAAATTGGAACAAAGGGTCACAGATATGTAATTTGAACTCTGAACAGGTTTGCAACAGCCTGGGGCTTTCACTGCGTCTAAGCAGAGGAGTCATAGAGAAGTATGAGTGAGGAATGGAACTCAGTACAGTTTCTTAGTAAGTTTTTGGTTTCTGTATTTAATTGATGAAGACACCTCTTATACGTGGCTTAGTAACATTGTGCTTTTCTGAAGTTCCAAAGCATAGATTGCGTTGTCGTATAAGTAATGTTTTCCTTCTCCATAGACACCAGGATGACCTTGATGGCTGTCTGCTCTCAGGGTCTCATTCTCACCTATCAAATTCTGATCTTATGACCCCTTTTTCATTTTCACTTGTCTTCTTCTGGGTGAAAATTCTGTTTTTATAATCTAAGCATGATGACCTTCACACAAAAAAATTACTCATATGAAAAATACCTTCGATCTACCTCTATTTAATGTTCTTTCTTAACTTGTTTTTAAACTATAAAAATGTTTTCTGAAGTGGGTGTTTGTTTGACTTTTGTTTTGTTATTCATGTACCTGTTTGCCTGTAATCAGAGTTGTCATCTAATATTATATTTGCCAGAAACCAAATCCTAGTTACTTGTGTAACTTGTTTTGTAAATACCCCTCATGTAGATACTAAATAAGAAAAATGAGCATAATGACGATGCTTCAAAACACAAGTTATCTTCTATAATATGGTTCTGTTATTCTAATAATTTTAAAATGATTTTAAGTGCACATTTTTATCTAAACTGAACCACCTTTAAAATCTTTTACAAATATTAAATCATGTTGTACACCTGAAACTAATATAATGTTATATGTCAATTGTATCTCAATACAAAAAAAAAAATTTAGCCATTCAAATGTTCAGAACCTTTGAAACCAACATTGTATTTTTGGAATTTATCCTAAGATGATTATCAGAAAAAAGACATATCTATGTGCAAAAATGTTCACTAAAGGTTTATTCATAATAACAAAATATATAAATAACCTAAATCTCAAACAATAGGAAGTGGATAAATAAAATTGGTATATACATATAATGGAACATAATTCAGCTGTCAAAATTCACGCTGATAGTATAATGTTAAGTTAAAATAGAATATAAAATCATGATCAAATAATCCTATTTTAAAAATCATAAGCACATAGAAAGAAAATAAATTGAGGAAACACCCAAATGCCAGTCAGTAGAACTCTAATTAAATTTTTTAAATGTACATTCGTACAATAAAATGCCATGTAGCTATTCAAAAAGAATAAAGCAGATCTGTGCTTACATGGAATAAAAAGGAAAAGAAGAGAAATTGAAAGAGTAAATACTAAAATGCTGACATATTGGTTTCTTCTAAATGGTAGAATTATAAGTAGTGTTTTCTTTATTTATATAGAAATAAACCATTTTATTTCATTTATAAAACTATAAATCATTTTCTCCAATGATTGATTTATAATAAGGAAAAAAACGGACATTTTTAGAAGTACTCTATAATCTCTCAGTCAAGTCTGGTATTTTATTTATATTACTTTTGTATTAAACTTTAAAAATGTTTGACTTTCCATGGTCATTCACTATTAGTTAGGTAAAGCGAAGCAGCTATTTTGCTACTCTTTAGTGTTTGTTTCAAATGAAAAGAAAAGTTGAATCCAGTAAATATGAAATTTTGAATTATCTACTAACTTCATGATATTCTTATTTCTCTGATAGTGAAAGAGTTAGTGAGTTGCTTTTAGTGTCTCTCCTATGTATATTTCTAGGCTCAAATGTAAGATTTAGAAAAGTCCTACAAGAAAAATGAGAATGCAGAAATTTTTTATTACAATATTAAGTATGAAATAAATCATACTTTTTCCCTTCAAAATTACTAATTACATTTTCAAAAAATAAAACAACATTCAAAAGTTAATGCCATTGTGTCCACACCTAAGCTATTTCTACATATAAATAGTAAATACAAAGTTTTCACATGGTCCTACCTGAGTCTTGGTACAACCATTGCATTCTGACCAAGGGGCATAGGAAGCCCACTGGCAATTGACTGGCGAGGAGGCACTGTCATAGTGTCAAATTGTCCATCATGAAGCCGACAGAAAGGTAGGAGAGAAGACAAAAAATTGGCAAGAATAGTCAAAAATTGCTTCACAATTTTTTTCCTAAGAGGCACCAAGAGGATCCCAAAATATATAAAAATATATGTGGGAAGGACTCACTTTTTCAGAGATTTATTAAATTTCATTTATGAAATATCTAGAATGTACCAGGCACTATTTAGACACTAGAGCTATATACATAAAAGAGATAGGATACTGGCAATTGGTAGAGGGGAGGATGAAGACACAGATGTGTAAACAAATAATCATAACACAATAATCATGATCCTTTGTACAGTAGAGCTAATGAGACAGATTTCCTAACAGAAATGTGTACAGTATAATGCGTTGTGGAAATACACATAAGAGAGTGTCTAAAGTTGGGAGGCTAAGTGAGAACATATAAAAGGAAGGTATTATGGCCTTTGACAGGATTTTGGACGATGAATTGAAGAGCTATACAGAAATTTAACTGAGAGACAACAAGCTCTAAAACGACCGTATGAGAAGTAGGAAACCAAAATCTGGCAAAGGCTAAATGGACGAGAATTGAGTTTTACGTGTTCCCCCTGTTTATCTAGGTCACTTCTCAAGCACACACCCAAGTACAGTAGCGTCAAGTTGAGCTCAAAGAATTCCACCCAATAAAATACATGTGGAAGATGGCAAGCTGACTCTCTTACAATGCTTAACTCTGGCTGTGTCCAAGAGGTCATGTTGCTTAGTCCAAAGAGATTAAGGAAGCCTTACCTAAAACCACACTTTACAAGGGGTAGAGGAACCAGGACTCCTGCTTTCTGGACTTTGAGTACATTCCTAACCTGGGAGACATCTCAGGTCAAGGTGATTCCTGCTTAGTTAAGCATAGCACTGCCAGGTGCTGCAGATAAGGAGTGCCGTTTGTGGCTCAGGTGCCCTTATGGGGCTAATCTTGCTAACCTGTCATCTTGATATGGCATCAGTGATCCAAATGCCTTAGTGTTTTTGACCTTTAAACAATCTGAACTTAATGCTATGTGTCTATTTTGTCTCCCAGAGACAGGCAGAGGCCTTCCCCAAACACCGAGGCTTGGGAAGGGAAGCTCGCTTGGCCTCACCTCCTCTGTGCACCCTGTCCAGTCCCCTCACAGAGCCCTTATCACACCTGCATTGAAATCAACTCTTTCAGGATCTCAATCACCCCCTCTACTCTCAGTACCGTCTGGCTCCTCTGTGTCCCAGTCACTGGCACATCTCCAGACACATGTTCTGACAGTTCGATGAGGTAAACCGACCTGGTCCTCTCCCATCAGACAGTGAAAGCAAAGCAAGGCCGTGAGTAAATGATGCTGGCTTTTTTCCAGGTCTCAAGAGCCGATAAACCTATTTTCTTAAAAAAACTCTCAACTTTTAAAATCCCAAAGACTATTTTGCAAAGATTACATTTAAAAATCAAATTCTGCTCTAAGATGTGTAAGTCAGCTGCCATTCCCTGAATTGCAGGTAAAACCATGGTACTGGGAGAAGCAGGAAACCTTGAGGTGTTTTTAGTCTTCAGGTTTCTTCCTTATAGGGAATAAAATAACGTAAAATAAGAATAAGAATAAAACACACTTTCTCTATAATTGCCTTTTCTAAAAAAGGGAAAGAAAAAAAGTGTTGAAGGGTTAAACATGCTCAGGCTGCAATGTAAAAATCAGACCATAGTTAAGAATTTCCTTAAAATAAAAGAAATGATTGTTAATGATTTCCACACACAATCCAAAAAATTCTCACCTTGAAAAAACTTGGAACTCTCCTATAAATCCCACCAAGAAGAATAAACTTATTGCCTAGGAGGGGAAAAAAAAACAATAAAGCAATATTTTAGTTAGCATTGCTTTAATGAGTCAAAAGTGAATACATCTGTACAAGTCAAGATTTGTGAGTTGGGAATAGAAAGAGTGAAAGAACCATGGAGAAGCCTTGATGATTCTGCTTGACTTTTAAGTTTTCATTTTACATAAAAATTTAATACAATTCTCTTATTTATTTATTTATTTTTTTGGCCGCATTGGGTCTTTTATTGCTGCACATGGGCTTTCTCTAGTTGTGGAGAGCAGGGGCTACTCTTCGTTGCGGTGTGTGGACTTCTGATTGCAGTGGCTGCTCTTGCTGCAGAGCACGGCCTCTAGGCACGCGGGCTTCAGTAGTTGTGGTGCACGGGCTTAGTTGCTCCACGGCATGTGGGATCTTCCCGGGCCAGGCCTCAAACCCGTGTCCCCTGTATTGGCAGGCAGATTTTCAACTACTGCGCCACCAGGGAAGTCTCTAATACATTTCTCTTGAGTTCACCTCCCATTATTCATTTCTGGAAAGACAACTAGGGGCTAGGTGATGTCATTGACAAATAAATTGAAAAGACTCCCCAGAGTTAAAAGTTCACAAACATTTCTTTAGGGTCCCATCATCTTTTAATTCCCTACTCCACTCTCTTCTCTAACTTTGGTACCCATGTGGACACCAGAGAAGAGAATGCCTGGAAAGAAGAACAGTTTCAAGGGCTGAGAAGCTAAAAGAGAAATAGCTTCCTAAATGGAAAAATCAAAAGTGGAGGTACATTCCTAGCCAGAGATGCCATGATACTCATCACAGTCCTTAGCTCTGCGGGTGGTTCCTTCAGTCTTTAAAACACCACAGAGGCCTTTTATAATCACATTCATGTGATAGCAGCAGCCTAAATATTGAGCATCTGACAGGTTATGAAACTGTATGTAAAATGTGATTACATTTTGTTTGAAAATCAAATATGTATTGAAAATAAATCTATAAAGAAACATAACAAGGAGAATAGTTCATTTCTGGTTGTGAAATCATAGGTGACTTTTATTATTTTATTTTCATTTCTATGTATTTTCCTACTTTGACAACTGAAGGTGAAAGGAAATACAATTCAAATCTGTACTGGAGACTCCTTAAAAATACCAAACACATTCAATTCATAACCCAGTAAAAAAAGTCCTTAAATCATCTTACCTCACATTTTACCAGGCCAATGTTCTTTCTCTTCTCTTGATCTCCCCAAACCTCTTTTCTCTCAGGGTAGCTGTGGAATGGCTTCCCAACACTTTTTCCAGATGCTTCTACTCACCTTCCTAGAACACCCATCCTCTTATTAGGTATCTTTTTTTCAGTTGTAAAATCCTAGTTGCCTACTTCTGCCTTTTACAGCCTTACAGAGTTTTCAGCCTATAATCTGACTAACATATAACCAAAAGGGCAGAGAGGTTCCAACAGCTGTGGGCGCCCTGGAAATGGGGACAGTGGTGGGAGAGGCTATGGATACTTTTCTGATTTTTCAACAAACACGTGAAGCACATAATGGAAAGCAACACCTTTTAAACGTTGGGTGATTTTTTTTTAATTATAAACTGCAGTGGGTTGTTTCTTTTCAACAATATGTCTTTTTTTGTACTGTGTCAACTCATTTTTCCTGCCCTTGGGCCAGGCTATCTCATAGCTCTTTTAGTCACTCCCAGGCATTCTGGAACAATCTAACAGTCACATTTCAATGTATCATCCAATTTTAAATGTCTATCCTGCTCCCAGGTCCTGCGGGAGGGGTGGGGTCTACTTCAAAATTCCTCTGCTTTATTCTCCTTCTTCTCTTCCCCACCTCCCCAGGATGCCTGTCTTCTCCAGAGTCAGCGCAGCACGAGTGAGAGGGGCAAAAGCCAAAAGGATCTTGCTTGCCCGACGCAGCTGGAGTCCAGTGCTGGTAAATCAGGGTGTGTTGGGTGTTTGAATGCCAATTCTTTATCTCTCGTGGTGTTTTTGTCATTCTTTGGATATCCCTCCTTTGGGAATCTACAACCACTGTTTTCTGGCACAAATGATTCGTCTCTTTGTTCAGCTCTCTTGAGTCTCACCAGTGCCTGCTTCCTGATGCTGTCTGCTGGGGTTGCTTCATCCTGCAGGCGTCTCCCAGGCAGAGTCCCTGACAACCCAAGTCTGGCCCCTTTCTAAAGGTCCACATCTGGTCCATGGGATACCTGCACACATCCTTGCCCTGTCAAACTCTGGATGTCAGGATGTAACCAATACTGCTGTGTTGACTTACTTGCTCACCACAGGGCAGTGAACCAGCCTATGCCTTTAGATTTTCTCAAACGTGAGTAGGGTATCATTCCCTATACACCCTCGTGCTCCAAGGGACACAATAGTGCATACTTTTGAGGATGGAGACGGCCAAAGGGTCACAAAACAAATTTAGGGCTACTCTTTTGGTATTGCAATAATACCACATTGAATGTACAATATCTCACTTTAAAATGTGAGGGTACTGAGCACCTATTATTATTGGCCTTTGACTCTCAGGCAAAACAGGCATCGTGAAAAAATCCATTTTAACATTCTATTACATATTTTTTTTAATGTCAACGAAGTTTTAAGGGATATACTTTTTCATCAGAAAAGATAACCTTGCCACCATCTTTCTTGTATATATATTATAACCCATGAAGATGTGCTTATCACAAGTTCATGAGTTATACAAGCTGAATCTCTTAACCAAAAGAATGTCTTGAAAATTTGCTAGCTGAGTACCTGAAAACTGAAGCAGTTATCATTCCTTGCCTTTGGAAAGAGTATCTCATCAAATGGACAAGATAGAACAATTATAAATTAATAAACAAATTAATGACAGATATAGACATACATCTGAGTTAACTCTATAAAAGAATTGCTTAGTTGAAAAGATATCGTATCTTTGCAGTGTGTAATGTAGCTAAGCTGGGACTACATTTCCCAGAATTCTCTTCTCTTCTTTCTTATGACTGAATGAGCATTAGCTCTACCTCCTTCCTCTAAAGTGTTTCAGCTACAACCATTGTCTCTATGCTTCTAATTTCTCCACATCTGGTCCTTTACATTTGTCTGTTGAATCATGAGCCCATTTGAGGTAAAAAAAAAAAACATTAATTTCTGTAGCATACACTGGGTTCCAAATTCCAAGAGAAAAAAGTATGGAAAAATCAAATCTAATTTCTTAGCATGCCCTAATTAATATCTTGATCAATAAATTTAGAACATAGGGCACCAAACAGATGAAGAAGAAGGTAGATTTTAAAATCAATTTACTTACATCTTTATCAGAAGTAGACATCAATTTGCAACACTTTTAGCGATAAAGAAATGCAAAAGGGCACAATAATATGATTTGAGTACTTTGTAGCCATTAGAAGCACGTTATAGATTGAACAATGACAGGAGAACATGCTTATGATATAGTGAGCAAAAAGATTCAGATCTAGATTGATAGCAATTTCATAAAATATATTTTGTACATGCTCATATAAAAGTCTGAAAAGAAATAGATTAAAATGTTAATAGTGGTTATCTCTGAGTGGAGAAATAATCGATATTATCTTCTCTTTGAACTTATTTTTGCCAAGATGGTAGTATTAGAATCTGGAAAAAGACATTTTTTTAAAGGCACAAACACCATCACAGTATAATTGACAGAAGACAGCTGATAACATCAGATAAGCTCTGGGTGTGGCGAGGAAGCCGAAAAGCCCTCATCTGAGACATCTCTGTGCCTGACCACATCCCAGCACCATGTGAATCATGCTTTAGGTTTACAAACCCCAGGTTCATCTCAGTCCATGGAAGAGAAAGTGAAGGTCTGGACCACAGCCAGCTCAGAGGGAAACACTTTTTGCTCTAAAGGCCTGAAACACTTCAGACCCAGTTATCTCCTATCCAAGGGATACAAAGAGAATGAAAAGAATTCTGGGACCACCTCTCTGAATTTAGTTCACATGAATGGTGGGGGGGCGGGCCGCGGGGGAGAAAAAAGAATACTTCCTCTTAAAAGGCCAGACCTGAAAACCACTTCTAGTGGTGTCTTCATAGCCTAAGTTTACCTTCTCTGAAATGTATCACAAAAGCATACCCTTCAGATTTACTGTAAAAATATGAATCTCTACTTTCAAACATAGGTGAGAACTCTGCATGCAACTCACAAAGAAATCATTTCTTTATTTGTTGATATTTTATCAACCAACTGAAAGATAAAAGTAAATATGTTACCCCAGCAGAAAAATGTCATAATAATCAATGATCCATCTTTAAGCACAAAACAATTATTAAGATGTCTCATCATAAAATAAGTAAGGAAATTGATTGATGGTTAATACTAATATTAGGTGAAAGTATACTAGCTAGATGACTCTAGGAAATGCATCCTATTCTTTTTGAGCTAACAAGCATTTTAAATTTTTAAATAAAAATACAAGATAGAGTGATAGAGATTAGATTATATCCTAATTCTAACTTTGTATGGTTACTTGATGTTCTAGCATCATAACATTAAACAAATTAACTTTATGATTTGTGTGTAATTTTCAATAACTTAATTAAATGTAATTTCACCCATGAGTTACTCAAGACCCGCCTCTCACTCCGCCTCCAAAGCCCCTGGAAAGTGAGCGTAGATTCAGTATTGCAAATCGGTGGCATAGTGATGACAAAAGCAATCTAGCAGCTGACAGGGCTGAGAAATTATTGTTCCAGCATTATAATGTAAAATGTTTAAAGTTTAAATACAAACCTCTACAATAATAAAATTGTAATAGCAGGTTCAACTTATTTTTGCATCCCAGAATTCTAGTCTATGATAGTGATTTCTGTCTTCAGTCCTGCATTTCTTTATCCTTAACATTTGGCCATTTTCCATTAGACCAATATGTGTTTTTGGTAAACCTTTAGTTTCATTCCATTTATCTGTATCTTCTACTCTCACAAGCCTTATCTTCTCATCCAGATTCCAAACTCTAAAGTTGCAAGTCTCCAAATTCACTTTTCTATAAAGCTGTTAGATAAGTCAGATCATGGGGGTTCATTGCGTGACTCCAAATCAAACAAACAAAATCCGTGGGAGGGAATTTTTCCCTAAGGAATAACAATTGTATTATTGTATTTTATTTCTTAATGGCTTTCTTGGGACTTTCATAAATATTGTCTCCAATCTCTGATTCCCAGACCTCTAAACCAATAAATTAACTGCAAGAAAAGAAAAACAAATTCACTTTGGCTGAATTGTTAACTATATTTAATTAAGGATTTTTTTAAAGTCACCCTCGGAGATTTCTCTTTCCTATTTTCCCATGTATTCTCTTTTTTTTTTTTTTTTTTGAGTTATTTAAGTTAAGCCTTACTCCCTTTTGAGTTAGCTTTGTTCACAAAAATAATGAAGTTATCTTACCTTCATGTTTGGGAAAACATTCAGGGCAGAAGACAGAAGGAAAATTTCCTCCTCCAGTGCCCAGTGAATTTTCAACAGGAGGAAGAGCCCAGCAGTCTACTCCTCGCCTGTCTCTCCCTGCTGGGGATTCACTTGGCACTCATATATAGAGCAAGTGGTTCCAAGACTTAGCTGTGACCCCAACCAGGTTCTCTGGGGACACGGAGAGCCTGCCCTGTACTTAGTCTGTGTCTTGAAACCAGATGCATCTTATCAATTTACCCAGGCCTTAGCTACAGTCAGCTGGGACTGTTTGGAAGTGTAGTTCTGAGAAAACATCTGTAAATCAAGAAAAGCAGCAAATGTTCTCACTTCAGTGTTTAAGTGATTTTCAACCAAAGGAGACTCTGTGTAAGGCAAGGCATAAGCCTCCTTCCCGTTTCAATCTACCACGCCAAGCAGATGTTTTCATGATTCTCTAAAAGGGTGTTATACAACAGACTTTGAGATTAAACACTTTGTGGAAGAAAAAATTTAAATGCAATGCTGTCACTCAAAATGTAAATGGAACATTCTGGAGTGGAATCCCCCCAAAATATATATATCCTAACACAATATAATGCACATCCCTTCATGCTTGACTTTCAATGATCAAATGATCATTGAATGATCAAAAAGAGCATCTTTTTTTGCAAACATATTTAAAGGCATCACTAATTTCCCCAAGAACAGCCCTTAATCCTATGATATTCAGATCACTCTGTTGGAAAATTCTTGTCACAGTCATCAACCATGTCTCTGTTCTCTTCTTCAGTTGCCTTGTCTTATTCTGTCAGATCTTCACTTTCCATGGCTTTGCATTGATTCTAGCACTTCTCCAACATCATTTTCATAGATTTCACAAAAGGCTGCATTTTTGCAAGATTTCAGATTTTCTATTAAAGTTGAGCTACAGTTTTTGTTTTTTTTTTTTTGGTTTGGTTTGGGTTTTTTTGTGAGCTACAGTTTTATTTGCATGGCTTGGCCAAATATTCTGAAACTTGCTGTTAGGGCATTATGGGTAGGAGTGACAGAAGTGTGAAGGAGGAAAGGAAATTTGAACTGAGAATAACTTTATAACTAAACATTCCATTCGTGAATATTTTCCAGTTTTAATATTTTTTCTTTTTATATCCAAAAAATTTGAATAATAAAGAACGACCCCCACCCTCCGTTTATAAATTAATGGTGGTCTTCCAGAGGAAAAACTTCCACATCTTTTGTTCAAACTGTTAGTGCTTTGTGTGGGAAAAAAATTTGCCACAGAGAAGATGATGTCTGATTCCTGAAAGAGTTCTTTTTTTTAATTCAACTCCAGTTGCATGAATTCCAGACGTCATGGGCTCTCCTTAAACACTCAATGTACAATTCCACATTCAGTGGCTGTCTTAGTTTGGGTTCCCCCAGAAGCAGATCTGAGACAAGAATTCAATTGCAAGTAGTCTTTTTTTTTTTAGTTTTTTTGGTTTGGGGGTTTCTTGTGTTTTGGGGGTTGTTTTGTGAAGTGAAAGCACTGTTGAGGGATAAGAAAGTGAGACTGGGAAGGAAAGGAAGTCAATACAAGGTACTTTAACATGCAAGATACTGAGGCAATTATAGCTCAGTCCCAATGAGGAAATCTGGGAGACATTGTAGAGCACATCTCAGAGTTATTCCAACGAGGGAGTAAGGCTATATTTACCAACACCCTGTTTATCATTGGTTAAGGGTGGCTTCTGGACTCATCAACTCTTTGACACTTCCAGCTTGAACTGGGGGTAGGTTGAGAACACATCTGTAGCCAGGAAAGAAAGAAAAAAAAGACTTCCAGTAGAAAGGTGCAGGTATTTTCAGTATTTGCAAGATATAGGCAGGACACCACCAGCACCTGCCACAGTAGTTTTTTCATTCATTCATGCATGCGCTCATTAATTTGTTCATTCTAAATTCAACAAATATTTACAAAGGTTGCATAATATGATAGGCTAGGGGCTTTGACAGATGGGATGCTTGAGCAACATCCTTCTTTATTTTCATCGTTTACATGCTGTAAAGGTCATAGTAGCCCATTTATAGAGTTTCCTTAGTCTAGAGGATGAGTCACACACATACAGATGTATCTGCGATAATTTAGAACTTGCATTGTTTGGCTTCCAGAGATTGTATGCCAGAAATTAAATCTAAAAAGTTTACAAAAACTTCCTTTCACCAAGTGCTTTGCACTTGCCCCTCTCCACAGCTTTGCTCTCATATGAACAGTGTTTTTTCTTTCTGGAATTTCAATGGAGGAGCCATTGGAACAAAGGTTTCAAATATAGGTGGGAGCCACACTGTGGGAAATTTGACTGCCGGAAAAAGTTGTGTAGACTTTATTCAAAGGACAATGGGAACTCGCTCCCTGGAAGTTTTAAGGAAAGAATCAAAGTGATGTTTTAGGATGATTTACACACTGGTAGTGTGCAGGCTACATGGAAAGGACAAGGAGAGGAAACAGGAAGTGTGATTTGGATTTTATTTCAGTAATCAGACAAGGGGCAATCAAGGCCTCATTTGAGAAGAGAAAGACGAAGGACCAGAGGGTTCACCAGACTTAGTGATTAAACATAATCACATATCAGATTGACTGAGAAAATTGGAAGAATTTAAGAACAAATCAATGAAGGAGGGAAATAGGAAGTTGATGAGAAAGAGGTAGTTTTAGAAACGGGACATTTTTATTTTGAAGAAAATATCCAACACATAACTGGAAATGTAGATCTCTTTGGGACAAAATATCTTGGCATGAGGGAGAGAGGTTACAGAAGAAGGAAAACCAAAACAATTCATTGTCAAGCCAATTGAGGGGAATTTCAAGGAACGGCCAGTCAACATAGACAAGTGCCACATGGAGGTCAAAGAGTAGTACTAAGGGAAGCCCACACCACACAGCAATTAAAACATTGTGGATAAACTGAAGGCAAAGTTTCCCCACAGATTTTCCACTCTAGTCCTACAAGACAATTCAAGAAGAGATAATTAATTTCGTGGTTGAGTGAGTATAACAAGCTGTGTATGTTATAGAGCAGGGTTTCTCAATCTCTGAATTGCTGACCTTTTGGGCTTGATCATTCTTTGTTGGTGGAGTGGCGGGGGTTGGGGGGGGAGCTGTTCTGTGCGTAGACGGTCAGCAGCATCACTGGTGTCTACCCATTCGATGGCTATAACACCCTTCCCCAGTCATGACAATCAAAAATGTCTCCAGGGCTTCCCCGGTGGCGCAGTGGTTGAGAGTCCGCCTGCCAATGCAAGGGACACGGGTTCATGCCCCGGTCTGGGAAGATCCCACATGCCGCGGAGCGGCTGGGCCCGTGAGCCATGGCCGCTGAGCCTGCGCGTCTGGAGCCTGTGCTCCGCAACGGGAGAGGCGACAACAGTGCGAGGCCCGCGTACGGCAAAAAAAAAAAAAAAAAAAAAAATGTCTCCAGACAATGTCAAATGTCCCCTGGAGGCAAAATCACCACCCTCCACTGAGAACCACTGTTAGAGTATCTACCCCTAGCAAATCCCCAGCCTTAGATTCACAAAGAGCAATGCACAGGGTAATGTCAATTAAATGTTCTGAAAGTTCTACAGCAAGTAAAACTTTTTAAAACTTTTTAAAACCAGAATTTCCCAAATTCATGTGACCACAGAACTTTTTTTTTCTTTTTCTTTCTTTTTTTTTTTAAATTAATTTTTTATTTTTGGCTGCGTTGGGTCTTTGTTGCTGCACGCAGGCTTTCTCTAGTTGCGGCAAGCGGGGGCTACTCTTAGCTGCAATACGCGGGCTTCTCATTGCAGTGGCTACTCTTGTTGCGGAGCATGGGCTCTAGGTGCACGGGTTTCAGTAGTTGTGACATGTGGGCTCAGTAGTTGTGGCACATAGGTTCAGTAGTTGTGGCTCACGGTCTCTAGAGCACAGGCTCAGTAGGAGTGGCACACGGGGTCAGTTGCTCCATGGCACATAGGCTCTTCCGGACCAGGGCTCAAACCTGTATCCCCTGCATTGGCAGGCAGATTCTTAACCACTGTGCCACCAGGGAAGTCCCAGAACTTTTATTTTTAACAACCCCAAAACTGGTACATGTGACAGGCTTTGGCAAATTGTGTCTGAGCCAACACTGAATCAGTAGAAGGGGAAGCAGATTTCTGCCAGACTGTGGAAGAGTCTGCAAGGACCCAGTCCTCTCCCCTTCTGCTGCAGAGACACACTCCCTGTTCCCCACTAGTCCCCACTTCCTGAAGTAGCACTTCAAAAACTGTTACTGTCCCCAGACCCTAATGAAACTGTTAGACCACTGATGATATCAAGAAGCTGTTCTGGTCCATCTTGGAGAGATACTAGAAAACATTTTAACAAGCCTATTTCATTTACGAGTTATTTTGTTTTGTTCTGAATTGTTCCAACATATTCCACTTACTCTGGGACATACGAGGAACACACTCGGGAAGGATAAAACCTCCTTTTTTCTGTTAAGTCTGATAAAGTCAGAATTGAAACCGCCAGAGGCTGGAGTAAAGAAGCAACAGCACCCCCTAGTGGCAAGCATGCTCCAGTCCCTAGAGTTAAACAACAGCGTTAGGCTCTGGAGTCAAACCACTCAGAGGGAATGAGAAACATGGAATCGTCTTAGACTCCCAGTCAAGGGCTTGTTAAGCTAATAAGTACTCCAGATGGTATCTCTTTTTCCATTAAATTGTCACTGTGTGAATAGTTTGAGAAAGAAAAATGGCTGCTAGGCAATGACTTAGCTAAAGGAAGATTTCAGCAAAATTATTGTTAATGCTTTATAATTACACCTTTGTCATTACACCTAAATACTGTGATTTGTGCATTAATTTTTTTCTAATAAGACAGTTTATTCCAATATTATTTGTATAATTTTTACTTTTCTATTTTTTTAACATCTTTATTGGAGTATAATTGCTTTGCAATGATGTGTTAGTTTCTGCTTTATAACAAAGTGAATCAGTTATACATATACATATGTTCCCATATCTCTTCCCTCTTGCGTCTCCCTCCCACCCTCCCTATCCCACCCCTCTAGGTAGTCACAAAGCACCGAGCTGATCTCCCTGTGCTATGCGGCTGCTTCCCACTAGCTATCTATTTTACGTTTGGTAGTGTATATATGTCCATGCCACTCTCTCACTTTGTCCCAGCTTACCCTTGTGCATTAAAGTGAGGTCACTAGATGAGTATTCTCTGCTGGCATCAAGTCCTTCATAAGAATGTTGTTTTAGGTTTAAATATTAAGTAGTATGAACAGGGCTTCACACTTCCCTTTTAGGTAAGATATGCTTGCCCTTTACAACACTGGACACATTTTGCCCTGGTGGTCCTGATGGCTGCAGATGGCAAGGATCAAATGACAATCAGAAGGCGATAAGACATTTTGTCATGATGGTTTTCAATAGTGGCAGGCACTTGCTAAATTTAGGAGAGGACCCGGATTTGTTTGGGTTTCTAGCTATCATCTGGGTTTTTCAGTTCTTTGCAGTACGTGGCAGGAGCCTGCAAGTCTAAGAAACATTTCAGTTGGTTTATACTTGAATGAAGTCAAACAGCTCTGAGAAAGCAGATACGAAATGCAAAGATTTCCATGGCTCTACAACTGTATTGGGTAAAATCCTGCAGAGGAAGTGTGAATATCAAAGGGCAAGGTCATTTATTTGCTCTTCACTTTAAACTTGTGGTGCCCAAGTAAAAAAAGGTGGTTTGTTTTTTTTTCTCAGACTAAGACTTCAGCATATTATACCCTAAAATGAAAATCAATCACTTTCAGAAAATGTCAGTCTATCCCATAATTTTAAACACTACCTCCTTAAACTGTCTTTAAACAGATATATTTTGATATCAGGTTCATCATTACATACTCCACAGGTCAAGAAAGAGTAAAGAATGAGTGATGGAAAGGAGTAAAATCCTGAATTGTACAAATTTTTCAAATGTTTGTGATAAAATCTTAGAAACCAATGGAAAACAGTTGTAAACACAACAACTAGAGACTTTTCCTTAAAAGTAGGACTTTCCCCGAAAGCAATAAAGGGTACTAGTTTGTGTTTCACTAGTACAAATATGTGCTCTAAAGGTTGACAGTCTTTGTTCAAAATCTTGAGAAAGTTGCTTAGCCTCTTTGATCCTCTTGTTCCCTTATCGGAAAAGTGGAAATAATATTATCTAACTCAAAGGGTTGTTACATTAATGAACCCGAGTAAAGCAATTAGACAGCACCTGGAATATAGTAAGCTTAGTCCAATAAATGTGAGCTAGCATACAAAAGGTTAGAGACAACCCAAATATTCATCAGCAGTGGCTTGGTTAAGTAACTTGTACAGTATACACATTAAAAGAAATATTTTGCAGCTATTAAAAAAAAACTGAAGGAGTTTTCTATGCACTGATATGGAAAGATCTACAAAATACACTGTTAAGAAGAAAAAGAAAGATACAGACCAATAAGTTACTTTGGAGTTAAAAGGATGAAGGAGAATAAGAATACATTTGGGGGAGGGGGGTCTCTGCACCATCCCCAGGTGCAATGGTGCTTCTCTGGGTTTGTGGGGCTCACTGAGTGCCCAGGGAAAGTCAGGAGCACAGCTCTGCACCAGCTGTGGAAGTGGACTGTGCTTCAGTTTGGTCTATGTACCCAGATGATTTTCATCCACCTTGGGTAGTTATGCCCTTTGATAATCAGCACTGCTATATGTTTTATATGAAAGTTGTTAAGGAAGTCCATTCTAAGAGTTCTCATCACAAGGAAAAAAAATTTTTTTCTGTTTCTTTAATTTTGTATCTATATGAGATGAGGGATGTTCACTAAACTTATTGTGATAATTATTTCATGATGTATGTAAGTCAAATCATTATGCTGTACACCTCAAACTTATACAGTGCTGTGAATCAATTATATCTTAATAAAACAGAAGAAAAAAAGTTTAAGCAATTAATTCAAAAAGAATACTTTCATACTTCTTTGTATTTGCTGAAAAAACTCTGAAAGGATACATGAGAAACTAATAAAAATTATTATCTGACAGGGGATACATGGAGAAGAGGACTAGGTTGTCGACTGAAAAAAAAAACAAAACGCACAACCTAGAAGTGGAGAATTACATTTTATTCAGAGGATCTTCTAAGGGCTTAAGCCTGGAAGACAGCCTCCCAGAGCACCCTCAGGCACTGCTCCAAGGAGGCAGAGGGGAGCCAGGATATACAGGAGTTTTGCAACAGAAACCAGACAGCTGGAACATCAAAAGATTACTGTTAATGAAGAAAACCAGACATCTCAAGTTATTGAATTTAGCGCTGTTCTGTGTATGGGAAGATGCAAGAGTCTGGGCTCACTGAAATCATTCCTTTGCCATGCACCTTAGCTACCTAGGGCCAGTATCCTGCTTTTCTCCATGCTGAATACCCTCAGGGTACACAGTTGGGAGGTGGCTGCAGTGGCTGCTGGCTTGGTGGCTGCAACATCCTTTGTTTACTGATAACATTTTTCACCCACAAGGTGAAAAGATGGAAACAGGTTAGATTGAAAAAGAGATGGAACTAAGACTTTACACCTTATACTTGCTTATATTTTTAATATGTTAACGAATGCATTACTTATTCGCAAAAGAAATTTTAAATTATTTAATTTTATTTTGTTAGCTGCTATAACTTTTTTATTCACAATGCAATAAGATAAGCATCCTAAAGATGCTCTGTCTTTTGTATGTCTGCTTGTTTGTTGGTTCTTTTGTTTGAAGGAACCAGAGTATATTGTGATGATACACAGAGCCATGATAGAAACAGGAATCTTATTGAAATGCTTCATGGGCACCAGGGGCAAAAGGATGGTCTGGATGCAAGGTAGGTCCGGTGATTCATAGATCTTCACTTTAATGCACTGCTGGTATAGTTCCTTGATATTTACGTGACCGTGTTTCCAATGTATGCTCTTTAACAGTGAGTATATGGGACTTCCCTCGTGGTGCAGTGGTTGAGAATCCGCCTGCTAATGCAGGGGATATGGGTTCGAGCCCTGGTCCAGGAAGATCCCACATGCCCCGGAGCAACAAAGCCCGTGCGCCACGACTACTGAGCCTGCGCTCTAGAGCCTGCGAGCCACAACTACTGAGCCTGCATGCCACAACTACTGAAACCCGCGCGCCTAGAGCCTGTGCTCCACAACAAGAGAAGCCACCGTGATGAGAAGCCCGCGCACGGCAACGAAGAGTAGCCCCCACTCACCTCAACTAAAGAAAGCCCGCGGGCAGCAGCGAAGACCCAGTGCAGCCAAATATAAATAAATAAATAAGCAAATTTATTAAAAAAAACAGTGATGGGGATATTTGTATAGCTGAATCACTTTGTTATAAAGCAGAAACTAACACACCATTGTAAAGCAATTATACTCCAATAAAGATGTTAAAAAAAAAAGTGAGCGTATGAGTGAAGTGCACTGATGGTATGTATTTAAATATACATTTAGATGTAACAAGTTACTTGTACTCGTAAAGAAATTAGTTTCACTCTCTTTTTTCTCCTTCTTCAGCTTCTACTAGTATGAACCTGCTTCTCGGGAGAAAATGTGGCTTGCCAGAAAGACCATCAGACAAATCTTGTCTCAAATGTAGGCTTTACTGTTTGCTATCTGAGTTATACTCTTAAGCTTCAATTTTCTTACCTAAAGGATAATGAAACCTTCTTTATAGGGTCGATGAAATCAAGATATATAAAATACACACTGCAGCATCTTGAACACATATAGTCTTCCACACCCTCCCCACCCATGGGCAATAAGTCCAGAAGGAACCTAATTAATAATTACCAGGGAGATTACCAACTATCTGACGTTAGATTCTTATGAGTCTGTGAAGATAGTTACTGGGGAACCTAGGGCTACTTTACCGGTCTAAGTTTATATGATCTAAAATGAGAATGTACAGGCTTATCAAAGTATCAAGACCCTTTTCTTTAGACTGAAATTATATCAACTAGCATTGCGATAGTAATGGTACAGTTCACGCAATGGGAAAGGCCAGTTGACAGTTGCATTACTATAACTTTGATTAGGCAAACAGTGAAACCAGTTATGTTAATAAATGCTTTTATTGTCAAAAATTCTTTCAAAACCTGTGGTCCAATGCAGGGTGAAATGAAGAGGGCACCTCATTTGTGAAAATATCAGGAAGAACTTGGCAGAACATTTAGCACTTAGAGTCAGTAGAGGTTAGCGGCTTCTCCCATCAAAACTAAAGTGGGGAAACCTCAAAATGGGAAGTAGCCTTTCAACACTGTCCAAACACAGGAAGTAACCTCTCAGTTCACAGGGGAAATTGAGCAACTCTCTTGAATTGTATAAAACAGACCCACGAAAATGGACGTACTTAATGTTTGCTCTGAAGTGTGTCTAAAACTGCCATTTACTTTTCCCCCAGAATAGACCCTATGTTTTTAGGTAGCAGGTTGAGAAACACATATTTTAACAGGATGGGCACATACATAAATGAATCCGTGCAATACAAGGTGATGAGGCACCTCAGAATCATTCTTGACTTTTTCTTCCTTCTCACTACCTCCCACACCCAATTAGTCAACAAGTTCTGTAGAACATACTTCGAGTTAGACACCCCTTCACTCTGTTCTACTGTCAGTGCAGAGCCAAGCCCTCCATATCTTTTACTCCTTATCTTCTGTCTGGTATATTTGCTTATTGGGATATAATTCACACAGCATAAAACTCACCCTTTTAAAATGTATAATTCCGTGATTTTAAAAATATTCACATGAGTGTGAAGCCATCACCACTCTCTACAGAAATCCTGTAACCCTTAGCAGTCACTCCCTATTTTCCACAGCCTTCTAGGTCCTGGAAACAACTAATCTACTTTCTGTCTCCATGAATTTACCTCTTCTAGACACTTTATATAAATAGAATCATACAACAAGTGGCTTTTTGTTTCTGACTTCTTCACTTAGCACAATGTTTTCAAGGTTCACCCATGTTGTGGCATGTATCAGTACTTTATTCCTTTTCATGGATGAATAATATTCTATGGCTGTACTGCATTTTGTTTATGCATTCATCAGTTCATGGATATTTGAGTTGTTTCACTTTGGGGCTATTATAAATAATGCTGCTATGAACATTCGTATAGAAGTTTTTATATGGACACATGTCTCCATGTCTTTTGAGACTATACCTAAGAGCAGAATTACTGAGTCATATGGTAACTCTTTGCTTAACATTTTGGGGAACTACCAAACTGTTTTCAAAAACAGCTGCACCATTTTACATTCCCACCAACAATGTAGGAAGGTTTTAATTTCTCCACAACTTCAGCAACACTTCTTACTGTCCAACTTTTTACTTACAGCCATCTGAAAGGGTACAAAATGGTATCTCACTGTGGCTTTGATTTTTATTTCTCTAATAACTAATAATATTGAGCATCTTTTCATGTGCCTTTTGGCCATATGTATTTCTTCTTTGGAGTAATGTCCTTTATACATTTTCTTAATTTGGTTTCTTGTTTTTTTGTTATTGAGTTCTAAGAGTTCTTTACATATTTTAGTTACTAGACCCTTATCAGATATATAATTTACAAATATTTTCTCCCATTCTATAGGTCATTTTTCACTTTCTTGATAGTGTCCTTTCATGGACAAAAGTTTCTAGTTTAGATGAAGTCCAATATATCTAATTTTTTTGTTCTTCCCTTGCTTTTGGTGTCATAGCTAAGAATCCACTGTCAAATCCAAGGTCATGAAAATTTAGCCCTATATTTTATCAAAGAGTTTCATAGCTCTTTTTAGGTCTTCATTCATTTTGAGTTAATTTTGTATATGGTCTGAGGTAGGAGTCCAACTTCATTCTTTTGCCTATGGATATACAGTTGTCCTAGTACCATTTGTTAAAGAAACTTTTTTTTTTTTTCGGTATGCGGGCCTCTCAGTGTTGTGGCCTCTCCCGTTGCGGAGCACAGGCTCCGGACACGCAGGCTCAGCTGCCGTGGCTCACGGGCCCAACCGCTCTGCGGCATGTGGGATCTTCCCAGACCGGGGCACGAACCCATGTCCCCTGCATCGGCAGGCGGACTCTCAACCACTGCGCCACCAGGGAAGCCCTAAGGAGACTTTTATTTACCCATTGAATTGTCTCAACATCCTTGTTGAAAATCCTCATCTTAGGAGGAAAACTTATTTTATTCCTTTACCATTAAATGTGATTTTAGGGCTTCCTTGGTGGCGCAGTGGTTGAGAGTCTGCCTGCCGATGCAGGGGACACGGGTTCGTGCCCCGGTCTGGGAAGATCCCACACGCCGCGGAGTGGCTGGGCCCGTGCGCCACGGCCGCTGAGCCTGCGCGTCCGGAGCCTGGGCTCCGCCACGGGAGAGGTCACAACAGTGAGAGGCCCGCGTACCGCAAAAAAAAAAAAAAAGAAAAAAAAAAGTGATTTTGTTGTGGGTTTTTCATAAATTCTCTTTATCATGTTGGAGAAGTTCCCTTCTACTCCTATTTTGTTAAGTATTTATATCATGAAATGGTGCATCTCACCTGCATCTACAGAGATGGTTGCGGGCTTTCTGTCCTTTATTGCTTTAATATGATATATTGCTTTTACTGATGTTCATATGTTGAACCAACCTTGCATTCCTGGAATAAACCCTCATTTGGCCATGGTATGTACTCCTTTCTATATGTTGTCAGATTCAGTTTACTAGTATTTTCTTGAGGAACTTTGTATCTATACTAATAAGGGATATTGTTCTGTAGCTTTCTTTTCTTGTTATATCTTTCTCTGGTTTTCATGTCAGAGTAATACTGGCCTCCTAGAGTGAGTTGGAACATGTTCCCTCCTCTTCAATTTTTGGGAAAATTTTGTGAAGGATTGGAAGGACTCCATCTATGTCACCTTACCCCCCTATTAGTAAACATTTGTATAAGTAACCATTTGTGTTTGTTTGGGGTGTCTTTCCAGTGTTTCTTTCATGCAAATGTAAGAAATACAAATATATGTTCTTATGATTGCATGGATGAAAAGAGAGAAGAAAGATGAAACAGTTATCCACAAGTCTTTCAGTGTAAGAAATCTTTGATTCTTACAGTCAAAACTACCCTTGCCAATTCTCCCCATTCCACCCTGTCAATTATCCTTAATATATATGTCAAAACCGCAACGCTTATTAAATTCAGTCTGCCTGTTCTCTTCCTGTACCCCGTGATTGGTCTTACTTTAAAGTGATGATTATGAACCTCAAGTGGGCCTTTAAATGGTAATCACACTACTTTGCCTAGTCCATTCAATTGTTCATCCTGACTATTTCACACTTCTTTTTCTAAACCTTTTTCCACAAATTCACTCTCTGGTAATAACCTTCTTCTCTACCTCCCTGAGAAAACTGAACCAAAAGAGAGAGCTTCCACATACCCTCACTGAACCAATGTATTTTCTCTCTGGTTAGTGTGTTGCTTCTTTATAGTCCTAACTCAGTAGCTAGAAATTCTACCTCACGTTTCTCTGCTAGAGTCCTGAAGAGAAGAAAGATAACTTTGGACTCATACTGAGTCTTTTTTGATCTCTAGAATCCCTGAGATGCTTATCAGAGAACATTGGTTCAGAATACTCTCAGGCAGGCATTCTAAACAAGAAAGGAGCCTCTGCCCCAACCTCAGACCTGGAACTAAACTGGAACTAAACTGGTGTCTTTTGGGGCAATGGGATGGATGTGAAGATGGGTGAGTTGATGCTAACAAGATTTTGTGTGTGTGTGTGTGCTTTAAATATTTGTTTGGGGAAGGGGGTCACACACTTCTACTCAATTAAGAGAAACATTTATACAGTCCAGGTCTTTTATTTTCTTTACACCCATTATGCCATGAATTCATAGGGAATGGGCTCCAACAGTTCAGGCTCTTTTCCATTGGTTCTAACGACGTGTGCTTCTCTGGGTGGAGCAGGCTGGCGCTTCAGCTGAACCCAAGTACCTTTCTCTTTGGCTTCCTTCTTTTACTGATTATTTTCCTTCACCCGTTTCAGGAAGCTATCTTGGCTCTTAGAGTGCTTTATATGCTTGATACGCACATTAATTCTCTTGGCAAGAATCTTGCCCTTAACTTGTTTGTTTACAATGATGCCAACAGCATGCTGGGTAACATTGTAGACTCTCCCAGTTTTGCCATGGTAACATTTGTGGGGCATTCCTTTTGGAACAGCGCCCATTCCCTTGATATCTACAATATCACCTTTCTTGTAGATTTGCATGTATGTGGCCAAAGGAACAACTCCATGTTTTCTAAAAGGCCTAGAGAACATGTAGCGGGTGCCCCTCCTCTTTCCCTCTGTGTTGGTCATTTTGGCGAATTACGGGAAGATGGCGGTTCCAGCTGAAAAGCCTAACAAGATTTTAAGTGGCAGGAACAGAGCTCTCTCTTAGCCCCATAAGGCTTAGTAGAATCAATACTGGGCTTAACCAGTGTTTGTCTTGCATGTCTATGCCCTATGACATTCCTCTCTTATTTGTCTTGTCATGAATCTTTCTTTACTGGTTTTTACTTAATATTGATAAATTGGGATGCTAGGGATAGGTAGGGGGTGCAATGGGGAAAGCTGGTGCATACAACTTAGACTGAAAAAATCCAGGAATTCTTACACTGACTTGTTGATAACTATTTCATACTTACTTTCCCCCTCATAGTTTCAAGATCTACTATCTCACATTTGTTCTTAATCAACTGCTTTCTTATTTCATTGAAAAAATGGAATCAATTATAAAGGACTTCCACACACTCCCACTGTGCAACGATGCACCTACCAGCATCTAAGCCCAAATACTCTGTCTTACCCTTTGTTACCACAGGTGAACTCTGCGTGTTACTGAGGCCAACTCCTCCAACTGTTGACCAAATTCCATCTTGTTCACTCACATTTAGAACCTGCAGAGCCAGCGTTCATTACCCTTAAAAACTCTGCTTAGAAACAGTCCTGCACTCAGTGAGATCACATCCCCACTCTCTTTTACCATTAAGCATTGCATGATGGAGTGATTATGTGACCCTTGTTCCAGCAGAGATATTTAAGTGTTTCCCCAAACAAGTACATTTCCAAGACCCAATGATTCTCTGCATTTGGGCCCAACGTAGGTACTCAGAGCATTTTGCAGAATGAATAACATTCACAGACACAACCCCAGATCCCAGGGTTCAACTCCAGCCAGAGAGTTTCTAACTCTCTCAGGAAAAGTTTTGCCTAGCGTTTGATTCATTATTGATGAATGCCCCCAATAAAGTACAATAAAGTATGTTGATTAGGCCTATTTCAAGAAGAAAGCTTATTATCCTTTTAAATCCAATAGGTTCCCCACACCTTACACCAGAGGAACTTTTTTCCACTCTCATAACAACTAAGCACTCTGCTGAGTGATACGCCCCTTTGGTTAAAAAAAGAGAAGATAAAATTGACCCTCTACTTACCCTAAGTTTCTTCAGCAAGAGTATAAAAAATATGATGCTGCCCATAAATAAAATTGAATTTCTAAAACGTTTTATATTCTATGTGAAAGCATCTTTCAAAAATATATGGGAAAAAGATGCCACTCATGATTTAAGCTCCCAGGTAATGAAAGGAGCTATTGAGCCTAATTCTTCTAGGATAAATTCAAGACATTAAAGCAGTATTTCTCATGAATTAGTGGCAACATTAGGTCATTGAAAAAACTTTTCCATGTGTCCCAGCCTCTGTCATCTGCCCTCTCTTTTTTCACTTCTTTTTCAACCCCAAAAAAATTCCCCCACGTCAATTTTCAGGCATATTTTCCAGATACCCTTAACCCCAATATTTATCTCTCATGACACCTGAAATTACAACTTTAACAATTTATTCTTTGCTTCAAACCATCCTCCCCCAGGCTGGACAACTTAAAAGTCCTACTTGAAAGAATACTGACTATGTAGAGGGAAAGAGAAAAGAAAGGTAAGGAAAAGATATAAGAAAGAAATTAAGCATATTAGCCTTTCAGTCTGTGTCAGGGCTGAGCCAGTGATACCAACATTCCTGGATCTCAAAGCACCAACTCTGGCCTTACAAGCTCCTCCAGCCCATTCTGCTGCCATGAGTAAATAGGTCACCTCCTGTCTTTGTATAGTGACAGATGGTAACTAGACTTATCATGGTGACGATTTTGAAATGTATAGAATATGGAATCACTATGTTGTACACCAGGAACTAACATAGTGTTATAGGTCAATTATACTTCAAGAATAAACAAACAAAAGAACTCATAGAAAAAGATATCAGATTTATGGTTACCAGAGTCAGGGGATGGGGGAGGAGGAATTGAATGAAGGCAGTCAAAAGGTACAAACTTCGTGTTATAAGATAAATAAGTATCAGGCATGTGATGTACAATGTGATTAATATAATTAACACTGCTGTGTGTTATATATGAAAGTCATTAAAAGAGTAAATTCTAAGAGTTCTCATCACAAGAAAAAAAAGTTTTTTTCTTTTTCTTTTATTTTGTATCTTTAGGAGATGATGGATGTTTGCTAAACTTGTGATAATCTTTTCATAATGTATATAAGTCAAATAATTATGCTGTACACCTTAAACTTATACAGTGCCTTATGTCAATTATGTTTCAATAAAACTGGAATAAAAAAAGGTTAAAAGTTGGGACTTCCCTGGCAGTTCAGTGGTTAAGAGTCCGTGCTTCCACTGCAGGGGACACAGGTTCGATCTCTGGACGTAGAACTAAGATCCCGCATGCCACACAGCACGGCCGGAAAAAAAAAAAAGGTTAAAACTTGAAAGGTCGTCTACTTTACAAGGGGTTTCTTGACTGCAGCATCACCGCTGCCATCTCCAAGGCTGCAGTGGTCCGATCAAGTGGGCGAAGCTGCAGCATGGGAACAGAGAGGTTACTGCTAACTCCTTCTACAAAGGCAGAGTGGACTGTATATTCCATCTTCCCAAAGAGTAGGAGTATGTTCCTTCTGGAAGGGCACCATGACAAGTGTCAACAGATGTTTCCTTACTTGAGCCCTTCACTTTGCTTGAAGGATAACTACAAGCAGAGGTTCTGAGGAGGAATACAAGCACACACAGCACCAAGGCATTTTGGTCCTTCGTGCAACGGCTGTAGCCACTTCACTCTTCTTCTTCCCCTCATCAGATTTTCCCAGAACCCAATTTGTATCTGATGTTGGAAAATCTGCCAAGGCAGCAGAATTTAAAAGCCTAGGTGGTTTCCTACCCCCGTGATACTGTGAGCCAATTGTTGATGTTGTAATGTGGGCACAAAGGAGTTGATGTTGTGTCTCCTGGGGTCCTTGAATGCCGGAGGAAGATTTTCAGAAATGCAGGCGGGGACATCCCTGGTGGTGCAGTGGTTAAGAATCTGCCCGCCAATACAGGGGACATGGGTTCGAGCCCTGGTCCAGGAAGATCCCACATGCCACAGAGCAACGAAGCCCGTGCGCCACAACTACTGAGCCTGTGCTCTAGAGCTTGTGAGCCACAACTACTGAGCCTGTGCTCTAGAGCTTGTGAGCCACAACTACTGAGCCCGCGTGCCACAACTACTGACAGCCATGCACCTACAGACTGTGCTCTGCAACGAGAGAAGCCACCGTAATGAGAAGCCCGTGCACGGCAACAAAGAGTAGCCCCTGCTTGCTGCAACTAGAGACAGCCCACGTGCAGCAACGAAGACCCAATGCAGCCAATAAATAAGTAAATAAATAAATAATAAGTTCTTTAAAAAGAAAAATGCAGGCACATAAGCCTTTTTCTAGGCACTTTATTCAAAATTCTTAGGAGCTGCATGGAGCCCCTGTGTTTGTCCTGTACGATAAATTGAAGAAAGCCATCTAGATGCTGTCTAACTAGAAATGGAAACCAAGGGAATCATGTAGAGTACTCATCATACTTACCATATGAAACACTGGCCTTTGAGAAATTTCTGGTGTCTTTTTATCCAAGGCAGGTTGCTAGGGAAAGCTCTAGAAACAAGAATCAATTATGATCACACCCAACCACTGGCTCTGATGCTTCTACATACTGACTATTTCAGTTTAGGCAGGGAAAGAATAACTGTAATTTGGGGTCTAGATATAAGGCAGCTCAGCCAATTGGATTTAAAGATAATCTAATTGAAATACTATTCTGTAAGACCTCAAATTACGTTCAAGTATTTATCTTGACAAATTATGTTTTCCATTTGAACTTAAGTCCTACATACCATTTTGCACAATTGAATATTTTCAGTTATGCTCTACATTGGACATTCTGTTGTAGAAAAATAAATACACAGAACACACTTTAGAAAACATCTATTGAAAAGGAAAGCACAAGTTATGAAAGAAAAGCTACCTTACTTATCACCTCACACTGGTCAGAATGGCTATTCTCAAAAAGACAAGAAATAACAGGTGCTGGTGAGGATGTGGAAAAAATTGGTGCAGCCACTATGAAGAACAGTATGGAAAATTCCTTTAAAAACTAAAAGTAGAGCTACCTTATGATCCAGCAATCCCACTCCTAGGCATATATCCAGAAAAGATGAAAACTCTAATTCGAAAAGGTACATTCACCCCAATGTTCATAACAGCAGTATTTACAATAGCCAAGACATGCAACCTAAGTGTCCACCAACAGATGAATGGATAAAGAAGATGTGGTGTATGTATATATATATATATATTATATATATATATTTATATATATACATACAATGGAATATTACTCAACCATAGAAAAATGAAGTATTGCCATATGCAGCAACATGGATGGACTTAGAGAATATCATACTAAGTGAAGTAAGTCAGACAAAGACAAACATTACATGATATCACTTATATGTGGAATCTAAAAAATGGTACAAATGAATCTATATACGAAACAAAAACAGACTCACAGACTTATGAAACAAACTTATGGTTACCAAAGGGGAAAAGGAAAGAGGGATGAATTAGGAGTATGGTATTAACAGATACAAACTACTGTACATATAATAGATAAGCTACAAGGATTTACTGTATAACACAGAAAACTATATTCAATATCTTATAATAACCTATAATGGAAAATAATCTGAATATATATATATATATGTATATATATATGAATCACTTTGCTGTACACCTGAAACTAACACAATATTGTAAATTAACTATACTTCAATCAATAAATAAAATATTATGAAATGCAAAAGGAGAAAAAGAATAAAGAAAAGAAACGCTACTTTACTTACCATTTTGCCTATAGTTGACCTTGGATGAGAGAACTCTTTCTTATTTCTCTCTTGGCTCTTCCAAATGAGAAAATATATGTGAAAGTATCCATTCAGGTGCCTGGCACATTGCCAGAAATAAATAAATACTCTTTTCCCTTAAGCGTTATCTCCTCAGCTCACCGAGCATTGCTATGGAACATAATAAAACCCAGAGTAAGGTACAAAAATAGCAACCTTTGGAACACTAACTAGAAATTATGAGTAGTAAACTATACACGGATGACTTGAAATAATTGATGTTACTCCACCTAACGTCTATTTAGTTAACTGGATCAGAGACTGCTTCTGGTCCCTTTATGTTCGTTCTCCCCTTGTTATATAGTAATGGAACTCTGATGTTGAACTGGACACACTATGACTTGAAATAAAGACTACATGTTATAATCTCCCTTGCAGTTAGGTGAGGCCATATTGCTAACTTCTGGCCAAAGTGATATTAGCAAAGGTGGTGTGTGCAACTTCCTGGAAGAGGCCTATTCCAGCCCCTCCCCCTAAACACAACAAAACCCCAAGCCTCTCTCTCCCTGCTCTCTCAAGCCATTTTTGGACCAGCTGGAAAGCCTGCCCAGGTCTTTTTTCCCCCAGAAAGCTTCACTACGTATTCTGATACTCTCTTGATACGTGTATGCATCATCAGTTTTGATGTCCAAACCAAATTTTGGGGTGGAGGTCCATTTATGAGGGTATATAAATACATAATGGAGCTTTCTGAGGATCTACTTTTTTGGGGGTATCTACATGTTTAGCAAGATCCCAGGAAGTTTCATAACCACTAAAACTTGGGAAGCACTACTCTGAAGTGTACAAATTATACAGAAGAGCAAAACAATAGTAAGCTAACATGGCACAGTCAAAAAGAAGAAAAAAGGAGCAAGAAAATCTTCTGGTCTCTCAATCTAGGTGTCAAATGTTTGCTGAGAAGTTAATATGAGCTGTCTTATAGGCCTCAGGAGATAACAGTGAACATAATAGAGAAAACTCCTGCCCTCACGGGGCTTATGCTTCATATGAGTGTGAAGACATTACAATGCAATTGAGAATTTTCAATGGAAGTGTTGAGTGGGAAGGATGCTTGCCTCTGTCACTGTGCCTAGTCAATCTTTTATTGTTAAATAATAAAGGTAAGTAAAAAGACATTGCATTGTAAATTTGGCTTCATGGCATGGATTTCACAGAGTACTAAGTTTTTCTCCCCGTTAGTTTAAACTTTTCTTGAGTAGAAACCACAAAATATAACTTACACTCAAACTATCTTTATCTTATTTATTGTACCATTGATTATGAAGCTAAGATTGAGGACTTTATTGCCTCATGTTCCATTTTTTAAAAGCTGAGTTTATCACTCTTTTAGAGGCAGAAATCCAAATGTAGTTTTTTGCTACATAAATATCTGTTAGTAAAAAATATGAAAGAGTATTTAATTTGCATAGCATCTTCCAGTTCTAGGCCAAAATATTTTAAACAAACCTCTTAGAATATCAGTCATTATTCGTTATTATTACCAGTGTATTTAGAACTACACCATTATTTTTAAGCACCTTCAAAGAACCACATTGCATAGATGTAGTAACATCATTTACTTAAGCATGCTGGGTTTTTCTAGTCCTTTATAAACAAGGTGAGATTATACATCTTATTCAAAGATATATACATCAAAAAAGTTACAGATAGTTTATTTTTACTTTTTAAATAAGCAATCAAATTGCCTTCCCAAAAGACTGCGATAATTTATACTCTCACCAGCAGTGGAAATGCTTTTCTAGCCAACACCTCTATTAACATTAATTTTTAAAACTGTCATTGGTTGAATGACAGTTGAATTATTTGTAAATTTTAGCTATGTACGTTAGCCTCCATCCCCTAGAAACAAAAATAACTGACCTCTAAATACATCTACTTTTTAGCCTCTATATTTAATATGTATTAAGTTGTTTAAAGAAAATTTTTCCAATTAACTAAAGAAATAATTTTAATTATACAAAGTTTAATATGTCAGCCCTAGATTAGAGTTGGACGGATGTGGTTTTAAATATCTATAGTCATTGATGTGTTAGCATTCAAAAGATCCAGAAGATGGCAGTATAATGATGTTTTCCCTAAATTTTAGAGAAAAATTTAAGCAGGAAAATCTGAAAATATAGATTCTTCCCATTTTTATTTTCTCTTTTCTTAAAATGTTGCAAGATCACTAGATGTAAGGCACTAAGGAATGTGTAGAGGAGACCTCACACTTACAGGAAAGAGAAGTCATAATGGGTGGAACGCACAGCAGACAGGGAATTTGAGGACTCTCCCTTCAAATTTCAGCCCTTTGGGCCAGGACACTCTAAACCTACACTTTCCTGTAGGTGAAATCATCTAGCAACACCCTCCCCTCAAGACTATTACGAAGACTAAATGAGATAAAATATATAAACCCGTGCAGCACTGAGAATGTAATGAGCATTTTGGTTTTAATTTTTAAAATCCTCCTCTGTTATAGATATCTACTGAAATATGCATGGTTGAAATAATATGGCATCTTGGGGCTTCCCTGGTGGCGCAGTGGTTGAGAGTCCGCCTGCCGATGCAGGGGACTCGGGTTTGTGACCCGGTCTGGTAAGACCCCACATGCCGCGGAGCGGCTGGGCCCGTGAGCCATGGCCGCTGAGCCTGCGCGTGCGGAGCCTGTGCTCCGCAACGGGAGAGGCCACAACAGAGAGAGGCCCGCATACCGCAAAAAATAAATAAAATAAAATAAATAATATGGCATCTTAAATTTGCTTTTAAATGCTTTTTTAAAAAAGAAAAATGTTGAGATTAAAAAAAGATTGACAAGTTATTGATAATTTTTGGAGTTGCTATGATAAGATTAAGGGGATTTGTGATACTACTCTATTTGTTTATATGTGTTAAAATTGCCATGTGTATACACCATGTGTGTATACCTCAGTCTGGCTGAGATTCAGAGACTGGGCTGCAGGGCGGCAGCAGCGGACGCAGAGAGGGCAGGTAGAACGCTACTGCAGTGGTGCAGTGGTCCACGTAGGAGGTGATGGTGGCTTAGATTGGACTAGTGGGAGTGGAGATCTTAGAGAAGTGGATGGACTCAGAATGTTGTGGAGATAAAATTGACAAGACTTCTTGGTGATTTGGGATGGAGGGAGGTGGAGGGAAGACACTGCCAGAAGTCCTGGGTTTGGGCATTATTATAATTAAGGGAGTGGGCTATGGAGGAGGGTTGCAAGTTTGGGAAGGGTTGTCTTTTGCCCATGATAAGTTTGAGATTTCTATCAGGCATGCTATGGAAATGTTAAGTAAACAACTGGATGGAGTTCATAACACAGGTCAGGACTAGAAATGTAGATTGTGGGGAGCGGGTGGCGGGGGGGACTTTGCAGGCAAAGTCATGTAGATAACACTCACAGTCAGGGGACTGAGTGATGTCACCAAAGAAATGAAGAAATAGAGAGGGAACCTCAGGATAGATGTGCAGAGACTGAGCAAAGGAGAAGCCAACAGAGGATTGATCTCCCCGTCTGTATAATAGGACTGTCTTAGGGCTATTGCAAGGAGTATATAGGCTTTTTGTATGTAACACCCCTTGTGGCACATAGTAGGGCTTCAATAGCCATTATTCCTCTTTGCCCCATTCGTTTTTCACAGAGGGCCTCTCCTCCTACTTCCCTGGGGAAAGCAGAAAACAAAGGCCATCAGGTGGCAATACCATCAACTTCCAGTTTCCCCCACAATTCAAACCTACCTGCAAGTCTATCATTCATTCCCTCTTCCTTCCAGTGTCCCAAGAAGACAAATTTCCTTTTCTTTTCAAAGTTCATTTTTCCCAGCTGCCAATTCTATCCCTCCTACCTCTTCTGGGACATTGTCCTACCAATTATGACATTCTGTCTTATACTTTCTATTCTTTCCCCTTTACAGATTCTTCCTCTCAGTAACTCTGTAAGCATGAGTTCATTCCATCTTTAAAAAAAAAAAGTCTTCCTTATTTCTTTTAGTGATTTTTCTCTAAAAAGTGCTGCTCAATTTTCATTGTGCGTATGAGATACAAATGAACTTATTTACAAAACAGAAATAGACCCGCAGGCATAGAAAACAAACTTATGGTTACCAAAGGGGAAAGGGGGAGAGGGATAAATTAGGAGGTTGGGATTAACATATACATATACTACTATATATAAAACATATAAATAACAAGGACCTAGTGCATAGCACAGGGAACTATACTCAATATTTTGTAATAACTTATAATGGAAAAGAAACTGAAAAGAATATATATATATGTATATATATATATATATCACTTTGCTGTACTTCAGAAACTAACACAACATTGTAAGTCAACTATATTTCAATTAAAAAAAATCAACTGACCATAAATGTAAAAAAAATTTGTTGTGCATATGAAATATCAAGGGATATTGTTAGCATGCAGATTTCGATTCATTAGGTGGTTGCAGAGTTGAGGTTCTGCTGATGCTGATACCACTGGTCCACAGGCCACACTTCGAGTAGTGGTTCTCAACCTTGACTGTGTGTCGTTATCACCTAGAGAGCTTTAAAGAATGCCGATATCTGGGTGCCACTCCCAGAGATCTCTGTATCTTTGACACAGGCTGTGGGCTCAGCATCAGGATTTTTAAAAATCTCCCCTGATGATTCTAATATGCAGACAATATTGAGAACTCCTGCTATCCAGAGGGTAGAATTATGAGGGACTTTCTACACCATATATTTCTATATTGTTTGAACTTTTTGTCAAATATTATGTTACCTTGGACTTAAAAAAAAAAAAAAGAATTAGAAGAAGAATGAGGATGGGACTTCCCTGGCGGTCCAGTGGTTAAGACTCCACATTTCCAGTGCTTCCACTGTAGAGGACATGGGTTGGGTCCCTGGTCAGGGAACTAAGATCCCACATGCCATGCAGCACAGCCAAAAAAAATAAAGAAGAAGAAGAAGAATGAGGAGGAGAAGGAAAAGGAAGGGAGAAGAGAAGAAAAAAGGGGGGAGGGTGAGGAAGGAAAAATTTTCTTGATCCAGTAGGTACAGCACTTTCCTTTAAAATCAAATTTCTTGAAGTGTCCACTTCTTCACTTTCCATTCACATCTCAACCCTCCCCAGTCTGGCTTCTGTGCCCTTTTCTCCCTAAAGCTGTACTGACAAAAACCACACAACGCAACGGGTTACGTCTCAGTTCTCACCTTACTAATCTTTGGCCAATGTTGCAAGAGGTCCCAGGAACCTAAAGCAATATCCCAGCACACACCATATCATTAATGATTTTTTTCTTCTTTCTTGTGGGCTACAAATGAGAATAGTAAATTATGAATGATTCCTCATTGTCATTAAGCAAGGAACACAGCTGACACCTGGCAACAGATGAAATATGCATGCATGCAAAGCTCTTGTTAAAAAAATACCTCCACATCCAAAATTAATGTCCATCCTAAAGGAACTAAAAGAGTCAAAACATTTCTCCCTTTTTGGAGCAGACTCTCAAGAATTATAGCAAAGCTTCCCTGGGTCTGCTTTCTCACAAAGGGGGAGAGGGAGAAGTAGGTGTGTCGAAGACTGCTCAGACACTGAAAGAAGAAGAAACAGTTTTCACAAATAACTTGTGCCAGTTCAGGTCCTCCAGGAAGCAGACGCTAAGATAGAATTCAAGTCCGTGAAAAGTCTGTGACACAGAAAGGGAGGAGGGCGCAGAAGTGGGGAGAGCTCATACTGCCTGCAGGTCAGACAAGGCAAGAAAGAAGGGAGTGGGGACTGGTGAGGGAGAGCATAGGACTACAGTGCAGCTCAGAGAAAGTCTCAGCCAGGCCAACAAGGAGCCCCAGAGCCAAGACTGCCTGGCAGGGTCCCCACACGTGGGAAGGACTGGCCCGGCTCCGGGACCCTCACCATGCTGAGTCCCTGACTCGGAAGAGCCTGCCCAGAGTGCGGTCTCTGGACCACCGCGGTGGGTCCCTACAGAGGGCTCTTGGCCGGCAACTCTGCTCACAGCAGGATCCCCAGCAGCGCACTCCCAGTTTGCCCAGGACTGCACTCGGCTGGTTAGTATTGGAATAATTTTAATATGGTTTCGGCAGAATAAAGAGGCAACAGAATAATCCTTTGACAGTTCTATCTCTTCGTTTCTGAAACTTTCATCTCATTCCTTATCTTAAAAACACCAAAAGTAGGTCTAGTCTAAAAGTAAGGAAATTGGCCCTAATTTGATAAGACAGTCTCTGCTGACTTCCTGAAACACCCCACCCAGAGCTTCCCCATCCAGTCCTCCTCTGTATACATCACTGATCCTCTGCCTGTCCCTTAAATTCTGCCCTTCCTCAAGCTGCGCTTGTCACTCTGTCCACACTACCTGGGCTACTTTTGTGATGGAATGATATTTGAAGTATTAACTGATGCAGTTTTTTATTAATAATATTTCCTCCTCTCTTGCATGATCCCTTCACCCATCCAATTATGGGAAGTGTGAGAGATACTAAAGACATGCGGTATTCGAATCTCTCTTTGGGTTTTATTGCTCACCTGGGGCCTAGGGGTAGGGTTGGGGGTTTACCCAGAACTGGGGATAAGGGGCAGGGGCCCTCTGGACGATATGCACGTCTCAGTATCTTCATCTATTCTCCTTTCTCTCTGCTTCTGCATCCCAGAGAAATTGATCTGGTCTGCGAGGCATAGAGAGGCAGGGCTGTCAAATCAGGACCCGAGCCAAAAAGTATAGTGCATTAATCACTAGTAAAGTTGTCTTCCATTAGTGACAGAATGATACTACATATACAGGTGACACAGGACAAAAGGAAGAAAGAATTGGGGCTTGAGCAAAAAATCAAGTCTTAGCCATGGAACAAAGAGAAAGAAGCACATTTTGAAAAATAAAAGGATGTCTTTTAGATTTAATCAGATACAAAACTTGCAGGCAAAATGAGAAGTGCTCGATACAGAAGCCTATAGGTAAAACAGCTCTAATCTTTTTTTTAAATTTATTTTTGGCTGCATTGGGTCTTCATTGCTGTGCGCAGGCTTTCTCTAGCTGCGGCGAGCGGGGGCTACTCTTCGTTGCGGTGCACGGGCTTCTTATTGCGGTGGCTTCTTTTGTGGAACATGGGCTCTAGGGCGTGCGGGCTTCAGTAGCTGTGGAGCACAGGCTTAGTTGCTCTGCGGCACGTGGGATCTTCCCCAACCAGGGCTCAAACCTGTGTCCCCTGCACTGGCAGGTGGATTTTTTTTTTAACATCTTTATTGGAGTATAATTGCTTTACAATGTTGTGTTAGCTTCTGCTGTAAAACAAAGTGAATCAGCTATACCTATAGCAGTCAAATTCTTAACCACTGCATCACCAGGGAAGCCCAAAACAGCCCTAATCTTAAACAGCTAAAAGTTTCTACCTCATTATCATATTACACCAGCTTTTCAGTGCCAGATTTTCCAGCAGAAGAGGAATAATGAGTTTAATAAGAATGATAATGAGGAGAAATTATCCCAGCCTGGATTTCTGGCCCAGATGAAAATATCTTTCTCTGAGCACCGGAAAAAACAGGTTTGCAGCCCAGTCTGGATCTGGGTTTTTCAGAATGTGGCCCCAGGATCTTCTGCCTCAGTGAGTTCCTGTTAAGAGGCTATTGCATAGACCTACTCCAGACCTCCTGAGTCAGAATCTCTGCAGGGAGCCCCAACAATATACAACTTTAACAACCACCCGAGTGATTTTTACACACACTCTAATTATGAAACCTCTGCTTTAAAATTTAAGAAGATTTGCGCAAAGGGCGTGAAGAATGTTAACACCTTGGATTAAAGAGACAGTCTATTTTATAGTCCCATTATAGAGTAATAGAAAACTTTATGGCTCTTGTGCAGTCTAGGGTCAGGAGCAGGCAATACCCAGACCAGATTACAATGGCAACCTTATATTATTTAAAAGAGTAGATACTCTAAAATCCTCTCTTCATTGCAGCGCCATTCAAAATCTTCTCTTCAGACAGTTGAAGCTGGAAAACGGGAGAGGGTTTGAGTCGGTGGCTCTTTCCCCTCTGTGGGACATGGAGAGAGTAGCTGCGATAGATGACAGGGCCTCGGTCCCTGCCACCTCCTGAAAAGACTTGCAAGTGCGCTGCACCTCAAAGCGGGCAGTGATGGAAATGCTAGAACTGGTGGCAGCTCTGCGCAAAACCTCGGGGACGCGCTGCCAGAGGAGATTCGGGAGCCCCTGCTGCAAGATGCGCAGTGGACTTCTGAATCAGCTGTGCAAGAGAATGTCAACATTCATGGGCAAGCATGGCAGGAAGCTTCAGACAATTGCTTACGGATTCTGATATCAAAGTCCTTGAAAACCAGTTTGATGAAATCACAGTCCATGTAGCCACAAAACAGTAAGCAGTATCCCAGAAAGATCCTTCAATGTGTCATTAAAATCATAAAAGCAAAACAAGAAATTCTGAAGCAGTACTAACCTGTTGTACATCCACTGGACCTAAAATATGGCCCTGATCCAGCCCCTCGTATGGAAAACTTGAAATGCAGAGAAGAAACAATATCTAAGGAGATGAGTGAAGCTACGAAGTCCTTGCCTGCATTAATTGAACAAGGAGATGGATTTTTCCCAAGTTTTAAAGATGCAGCCTATTATCCGGCTCCAGAAAGTCCACCAAGAAGTCTTCTTCGGGTTGTTATAGGAAACCAGATGTTAAACCTGAGAGCTTTATAGCACAAGTAAAAACCACACCAGTGGAGACTTCTGCTAGGAAAACCACTGACTTGGTACTGAGAAGGAAGGGAACTAAAGACTGCCGCCAGAGAAAATGGTATCCGTTGAGGCCAAAGAGAATCAGTCTTGATACATAGCTCTTTCTGTTTATCTTGGGAGTTGAAATTAGGCACTATCAACATTTAGATTACAGCTTAATGCCTAGACAGGACTTCAATTAAAACAACAGATAACTAGTGACTCCTTTATACAAATATAGTAGCTCTATGCTGGGGTATGATGTAATATTGTGTTTCTTCCCTCACCTTTTCATCTATAGTCAATGAAAAGCATATTTTTTTAAATATTTACACAAAGTCTGTCAATGGTCATTAAGAGTGTAAATTTTTACTGTCCTTAAATACCATCAACACTTGGCTGCCTTACAGGTTGTTGTTGTTTTTAATAAATTTATTTATTTATTTATTTTTACATCTTTATTGGAGTATAATTGCTTTACAATGGTGTGTTAGTTTCTGCTTTATAACAAAGTGAATCAGTTATACATATACATATGTTCCCATATCTCTTCCCTCTTGCGTCTCCCTCCCTCCCACCCTCCCTATCCCACCCCTCTAGGTGGTCACAAAGCACCAAGCTGATCTCCCTGTGCTATGTCTGCTTCCCACTAGCTATCTATTTTACGTTTGGTAGCGTATACATGTCCATGCCACTCTCTCACTTCTTCGTCACAGCTTACCCTTCCCCCTCCCCATATCCTCAAGTCCATTCTCTAGTAGGTCTGTGTCTTTATTTATTTATTTTTGGCTGGGTTGGGCCTTTGTTGCTGCACGCGGGCTTTCTCTAGTTGCTGCGAGCAGGGGCTACTCTTCGTTGTGGTGTGCGGGCTTCTCAATGTGGTGACTCCGCGGCATGTGGGATCTTCCCGGACCACGCTCGAACCCGTGTCCCCTGCATTGGTAGGCGGATTCCTAACCACTGTGTCACCAGGGAAGTCCCAGCCTTACAGCTTTTTGTGGAATTTCAGAAGTAACGTGTTTCATTGTGTTTCCTGGATATACATCTTTCTTTAAAAAAGAGCTGTGTAGGGACTTCCCTTTAATTAGCACTTAAAGGACTTCCCTTTAATTAGGACTTCCCTTTAATTAGCACTTAAAGCCACCCATTAAATCAGATGCCTGAATCCTCAGCAGTCAGTGCCATGTTTATCCTCCCCAACACACACTTTGTTTACATGGGTCCTATATAGCAAATATTGGAAAAGGAACTATACCTTAATCACAAAAGGAGACTACAAAGAATTCCAAGACATGAGGAAATGAAGGAGGTCACCATGAATGCAGGTAAAACCTAGATGTATGAGACTAATAAGGATTTATGAGACAATTTTGTCCCTGTGGCCAGTCTTTGTGTCACATTGGAGTACACTCCAGCATTGAAACAAAGAACACACTTTTTAATGCTAAAAAAGAAACAATCTTTATTTGCTTTCTTGTTCAAAATGTAAATTGATTTAAGGTGTTTAAGAAAGGATTTTCAGGTGTTGAAAAAGATAAATCATTGGGTAGACTCTTCAATCGGCTAACAGCAAAAAAAAAGTCACGTACAAATTGAATGTTTTCAACTTAGTTAAATTGTACACGTGGCTAAACAAATGGTTCTGAATTTTTGCATTTGACTTAAAACAATCAAGACTTGGGACTTCCCTGGTGGTCCAGTGGTGAAGAATCAGGGGGCAGGTTCAATCCCTGGTCAGGGAAATAGATCCCACATACCACAACTAAGAGCCTGCATGCTGCAACTAGAAGATCCCGCATGCTGCAACTAAAAGATCCCACATGCTGCAACTAAGATCCCGCACGCGGCAGTGAAGATCCCACATGCTTCAGCTAAGACCCGGCGTAGCCAAATAAGTAGATAAATATTTTTTTAAAAATCAGACTTGTGCATTATACAATAACACCCTTCCACTATATTTCATGTCCTGAATGCAGACTTCCTTTTTTTTTTTTTTGCGGTACTCGGGCCTCTCACTGCTGTGGCCTCTCCCGTTGCGGAGCACAGGCTCCGGACGCGCAGGCTCAGCGGCCATGGCTCACGGACCCAGCCGCCCCGCGGCACGTGGGATCCTCCCGGACCGGGGCACGAACCCGCGTCCCCTGCATCGGCAGGCTGACTCTCAACCACTGCGCCACCAGGGAAGCCCCATCCTTTTCTTTTTTTTTTAATCAATTATTTTATTTTTGGCTGCGTTGGGTCTTTGTTGCTGCGCGCAGGCTTTCTCTAGTTGCAGCGAGCAGGGGCTACTTTTCGTTGCGGGGCGTGGGCTTCTCACTGCGGTGGCTTCTCTAGTTGCAGAGCATGGGCTCTAGACGCGCAGGCTTCAGTAGTTGTGGCTCACCAGCTCTAGAGCAGGGGCTTAGTAGCTGTGGCGCACAGGCTTAGTTGCTCTGCGGCATGTGGGATCTTCAGAGACCAGGGCTCGAACCCGGGTTCCCTGCATTGGCAGGAGGATTCTTAACCACTGCACCACCAGGGAAGCCCCAGACTTTCTTAAGACATCTGGAAAACCAATATTTCATCCCATTTATACTGCCTGCCCCTAACACTATGTTTGACTTTGCCACAGCAACCCTGGTACAGACGCAAAAATGTAATAGAGTACTGTCTGTAAATTCATTAACAGAAAAAATACATGAAAATGTTATTAGTGAGTCAGAGGACTATATTACTAGCTACTCTAAGTGATGAAATTACAGATTACTTTTTTTTTTTTTGGCCACACTGCACAGCATGTGGTACCTTAGTTCCCCAGATGGAACCCGCACCCCCTGCATTGGAAGTGTGAAGTCTTAACCACTGGACCACCAGGGTTAAGGGTTACTTTTATGTTCCTTTCTTCTTTGTCTATTCCTGCATTTTCAAAACCATGTATAATGAGCTTATAGTTTTACAATAGGGAGGAACCACACAGATTTACAGGATCTCACAGCTATAGTAGGATTCTCATTCTGTTTCCATGTCTTCTCAGTTCTGAGTCCAATGACTCACCCATAATAGATGCTCGATAAATAAATATGAGAGAAGGAAGAAAGTAAACAAGAGGAAAAAAGGAAGAATGGAATGGAAAGAAGAATCTGTTGGTTAACCTCTGTTTGCCCCTCTGGATCCATTCTCCACCCTACTCTGAACCCTAAAAGGCTGACCTACATGAACAGCCTAGATGGCCTCCTTGTTCTGTTTTCTGGTTGGGTTTGGTCAAGGGGGTGTACTGGCAGATCAGAGGTAAGGAATAGATATTTAACAGTAAGTCTCCTACATAACGAACCTTCAAGTTGAGAACTTTCAAAGATGCGAACGTAGGACTTCCCTGGTGGCACAGTGGTTAAGAATCCGCCTGCCAATGCAGGGGACGTGGGTTTGATCCCTGGTATGGGAAGATCCCACGTGCCGAGGAGCAACTAAGCCCGTGCACCACAACTACTGAGCCCGCGAACCACAACTGCTGAAGCCCACGCACTCGTGCTGCAACTACTGAAGCCTGTGCTCCTAGAGCCCATGCTCTGCAACAAGAGAAGCCACCGCAATTAGAAGCCCGCACACTGCCTTGAAGAGTAGCCCCCGTTCGCCGCAGCTAGAGACAGTCAGAGGGCAGCAACAAAGACCCAGCACAGCCAAAAAATAAATATATAAATAAATAATTTTTTTAAAAAAAACAAAAAACAAAGATGCGAACGTGCATCCGGTTCCAGCAAGGCTGTGCCATCAGCGTCAGGCGTGAGTGAAATGGCAGCTCGCCCTCCATCTCCTATTGCTGAGGATCCTTCAGCTCTACCATCTCCCACCTCCTCTCCCTCCTCCAGTCAGTAACTCTTCTTGCCTGTTCACTCGATGCCAGTTCCTTATGCCAGCTGTTGTACTGTACTACTGAACTTTTCATGGTACAGTATTATAAGATTAAAAATGTTTTATTTTTTGTGTTTGTTTCTTATGTATTATTTGTGTGAAAAGTATTATAAACCAATTACGGTACAGTACTATATAGCAGATTGTGTTTGTTGGGTACCTAGGCTAACTTTGTTGGACTTACGAACGTGCTCTCAGAACAGAACTCATTCATTTGTAGGGGACTTACTGTATTCCCTGGAATACCTCCCTGTGGGTCACTGCAACCACCCAGACCCAAGACCCTTCCCACACAGCTCCTCTGATCAGGGAAAGCACTCCCCCCACCTTCCCTTGAGACCTTGGAGTAGTAATGTGCCTTGCTTTTACTAGATCCGGGGTACTGCACTCTCCTTTGTACTGTTTTTACATATTGCCTAGCCCTTTATAAATAGTCCGTTTATTAAACTCTCCTGAAATTGTATAATTTGAATGTACCATATATATATTATTAACCCCAGGCTGATACAGAATCTATTAGTGACAATAACCCAACAAGTTCTGTCCTCCAGGAACTAATCTTGAAGAAGGATATAGAGAAAAGTTTTTAAAAACAGCACTACTGGGCTTCCCTGGTGGCGCAGTGGTTGAGAATCCGCCTGCCGATGCAGGGGACACGGGTTCGTGCACCGGTCCGGGAAGATCCCACATGCCGCGGAGAGGCTGGGCCCATGAGCCATGGCCGCTGAGCCTGCGCGTCCGGAGCCTGTGCTCCGCAACGGGAGAGGCCATGACAGTGAGAGGCCCGCATACCGCAAAAAAAAAAAAAAAAAAAACACTATTATTGCTCATTTCAAAAGTTTAAACAACAAAAAGGTTATTTTTGTGAGAAACTTCACTTTTACACCAAAGATTTTGTAGTTTTGAACCTAATAGTTTATTATTATGCTTTTTTGCCTGCCAGAAGACAAAAATTCATATGCATAGTCCTCTATTTCTTTCTTCACCCTTACAGTAACCTTGAGAGAGACTGAACACCTTCTAAATACTCAATATTGATTGTTTAATACATGCACAAATGAAGGATACCTATTGTCATATGGAAATGTTTAATTAAACATTTTTAAGAGATTAATTATTCCTTTTCAAAGATCATTTCTCATCTTTTTGTTAATAGGATTTTTTTGTGTATCTTTGAAGACAATTTTTGATTTTTTTTTACCCAGAAAAGACGTGGGCCTATTTTAGTACTTAAAACTAATGTTAATTTTATAAAAGTTACAGATTCAAAAAGCAGGGCTCTTTATTCAACTTACAAACCCTATTATTTTATTTCTAAATCTAGTGAATTTTAACATCTTTCTTTAAAGTAGACTTTTAGATGTTGCAAGAATAAAATTAAGATAATATCCATGAAGTCTTTGGAGACCCTTGTAACAGAGATATTAGATAAATGTTTCATTCTACTGAGAAGCTAGAGCAATCTGCTAAAACCCCACAAAATTTATTTTTTTTAATTAATTAATTAATTTTTTGGCTGTGTTGGGTCTTCGTTTCTGTGCGAGGGCTTTTTCTAATTGTGGCAAGCGAGGGTCACTCTTCATCGCGGTGCGCGGGCCTCTCGCTATCGCGGCCTCTCTCGTTGTGGAGCACAGGCTCCAGACGCGCAGGCTCAGTAATTGTGGCTCACGGGCCCAGTTGCTCTGCAGAATATGGGATCTTCCCAGACCAGGGCTCGAACCCGTGTCCCCTGCATTGGCAGGCAGATTCCCAACCACTGCGCCACCAGGGAAGCCCAAAATTTATTTTTTAATTGTAGAAATTTGAAAGCTATTTGGTTTCTGTTATAATTATAATACTTAGATTAAACACACAAAAATCAAATTAAAGTTAAACTTATTTGCTAAAAATAAATAAATAAATAAAGTGGTCTTTTATTAATATTTGGTGTCACTCACAAACTTGGTTAATTAAACCTCACTTAAATATTTTAAATTTAATATTCCTTCTACTTACTGCTTCTAACTAGGAGAACTTAACCAAATGTTTAGAATAATGTATCTAATAAATTAAAGTTGAGAATTATGTGAATCTTAAGTTCTCTTAAACATTTCAATGCTTTTTACAAACTGTGTAAACCTATCTTAATCTTTTCAACTTAAAAAAAATCAGAACTCTAAAATTAAAAATTCGATTATACATTTTAAGTTAGAGTCATGAGGCTAATATATCAGATCCTCTAATTAGCCAAATTATCTTAACCACTACAAACATTTAAAATATGAAACATACACAGATCATTCCCAAAGTTAAGGCAAAATAATTAATTTCGTTGGTTGTTAGTTCATTATTTCTATATGTAAGGGTCAATTGAGTTTTATCATCCGAGCAATTTGGGGCTATTATCACAAGCAAGTTGATTTAAACATTCCAAACAAACAAGGTTACCTGCTTAGCAGCTGATATCAAACCAAAAATGTTTGACCAAAACACCTCTAGAGCAGCCAACATCTAGGGCAGTTTTTCTTGCAACACTGACGCAACTTGCGCCCTATTTTATGGTCACTTTGCAACTAAAGGCATCATCCCCACTCTTTTCCAAGTGAAATTGTCTTACAGCCCCCATTCCCTGGATTCAGGTTATATATTACCTAATACTCAAGGTTGTATTCAATTTGTTTATTTACTGCTTGATTCTATTCTTTACTCTTTTCGTATTTTTCCTTTTTTTTAGGGACACAATTCTTATAGATATTTTTATGATATCCAATTAGGCTGTGCATATCTTGCTATCTGTGTCATGCTAATGATAGTACTCTTTTACCATCACTGCCACTCTTCTTCAGGTTACTATATATATGATAGGAAAGGCCTGGGCAAAGGATACATTTCATAGGTCTCCAGAGTAAGGACTTTAATGCTTCCCTACCCTCTTGGGCCCTGCTCTTGGGCCATATGCCTTAGCCTGAGAAGGACCAGTCAGAAATGACTTGGGTTGAGTGGGTCTGGGCTGGGAAGGCCTAGAGTGGGAGGATTGGGGCTGGCATGGCTTGGGCTGAGTGGGTCTGGATGGAGAAGGTTTAGCTTGGGAGGTCTAGGGCTGAGAAGGCTTAGATTGGGAGGACTGGGACTTGGAGGGCTGGTGCTGAGTGGATTTGTCTGAATGAGTTTGGGTTGAGAGCACACAGTTGAGAGGGTTGTGCTGCGACTGCTTGGCCTGGCACGACTTGGGCTGATTGGATTTGAACTGAGAGCTGAGCATAAATTTGCTGTTGGACATAGGATTGAATCCCATTTGGAAAGATGGATTTGAAGGCCCACCTCGTGTCTTCAGCTTAGCTCCTTGCTGAGAGGCAGTCTCTATGGGTTTTTGTATGGCTCCTGCTGCTTGAAATGCTTGATGGTGAGGATTTTCAATATGGGATTTTGTTCTCATGAATTTTCTAATTGCCTCATTTGGCCGTGTTCCCTAGGCACAGACTTGCCTAGGCTGTGACTTCCCAACCGCTCTTGCTGGCTGTGAACCCAGGGAACGGAGGTGACCTCCCTGGGAGTCCACTTCCCCAGATCTTTCAAGGGCTCCCATTTTCTGTGGTCTCTCAGACCAGGCCTGTACATGCTGAGAAATGGGTCTTGGTGGTCTCCCAAAAGTTTTATCCATGTGACGTCCCTGAGCAGTTCTTGAAAATTTCATAAATCTTTCACCTGAATAAAATCTCTGAGGTTGGAATTATTGAATCCCAAAACTTTACCCGGACTATGGGCCCTTGTATTCTGAAAGGGTGAAGGATGGAAACTCTGAGACCTCTGCTCTAACCAAAACTGGGAGACCATAACCCAGGGGGCTGTCAAAGAAACACGGTTAAAATTACCTCCATTTCTGGTTGGTAAAGGACAGCAGTTTTTCAGAAGAGGCATGAATACTGGGGTGAGATGGAAATTCTGAAGATTTGGGCTGATCTCACATCTAGCCTCAGCCTCTCTTACTGACATCTAAGCGGGGCTTTCAGATGAGCTTTTTGGCTGACTGTGTCTTTGTGGTCCCTCATCTTCAGCTGTTCCAGCCAAGTTTTCAGTAGGGGAAACTTGAATCCCCTGCATGTTCTCAAAGTCGTGGTCTCTCTGTATCCCCAACTCCCTGTCCAGGGGTGCAATGTCCTCCACAGACATACATCTGAGTGAAGAGGACATCACTTCTTTCAGGGCAGCTTGAAGACCCTCCATGTTCCTCCCTGTCTCTCCAGCTTCCTCCTCCTCCCAAAACAGCAGCTGTGATGGCTTCAACTTCAGGATCCTCTGGGAAATCTGAGCCTCCTCATTTCCCCTGGCCTGTGGACTGAGGCAAAGTAGCATCTTTCAGTGGCAGCTTCTCCTAAAAACATTAGCAAGTCCCATTCCTTCTCACCTAAGCAGTCAATGAAAAAAAAACACAGCAGAGGAAACTTCCATCAAGAAACCAAACTGTGTCCAAAAACTTTCTAGATCCCCACGAAGGTTGGCCACAGCAACAGCTTTCTGGAAAAAACTGGGGTTTTCCTTTAGACCATCACTATCAGGAAAACTCCATGTTACCTCAACCAGGCCATCAGAGATCTGCTGGGGAAGCACCAGAACAGGCAAATCCTGATGGAGAAAGAGTTTGTGTGATTTCAGGTGGGCAGGGCTGAGCAGTGTGTTGAGGATTCTGGACTTGGAGAAGTATCCTAGACGCACAAAAGAGATGACAGGCATCTTCATGAGAGTCAGAAATTTTCTGTATCCCCTGTAGGCCTCCCTGAAGACTGCATTGACTGCTCCTTCACAATGTCCTTAATGGCCCCCAGCATTAAAATGCTTTTGTGCTTTTCTGCATCTGGCAGTAGCAAGGAGGGCAAACTGGCACTGATACGTGTTTGACATGACTTCACGTCGCAAAGAGCTATCTGAATACAGCACAGAGGCACAAAGGACATGAAGGGAATTAATGGTTTCTGTTTGTCTAATTTCCAAATTCTCTACTCCAGTCAAAAATTCCCCTTTGCTGGGGCTTCCCTGGTGGCACAGTGGTTGAGAGTCCGCCTGCCGATGCAGGGCACACGGGTTCATGCCCCGGTCCGGGAAGATTCCACATGCCGTGGAGCGGCTGGGCCCGTGAGCCATGGCCGCTGAGCCTGCACGTCCGGAGCCTGTGCTCCGCAACGGGAGAGGCCACAACAGTGAGAAGCGCGCGTACCGCAAAAAAAAAAAAAAAAAAAAAAAAAGTCCCCTTTGCTATCTTCACCCAGAACCTGTGTCTGAGGACTGAATCTCTGACTGTCATATCCAGTGCTTGAACTTTCATCAGGAAGTTCCAGGCTAAGTCACCTGGAGTCTCAGTCACCCACCTACATCCTCAGTCTAAGAAGAATTGTTTAACGAAATCTGGCAGAAGCTTTCTGTTTGTATCCGGGTTTAAACAGGACAGGACATCTTTAAACAGTTTTTTCTTTCTGTAGGAAATAAGATAGTCAGGGAATGTCGTGTTCAGCATCTAAGCTTCCTTCAATGACTTTTTAAATTAAATAAGTTATTGACATTTTCATTGGAAAAAAAAAGATGAAACAATACAAGTTCTCTTTCATTGCTCTGTCAATTCTATTTCCTTCTAAGAGATGTGTCAATATCGTATGGTGTGTTTCCTTCCCATCCTTTTTCTATGCAAGTACATAAGTATGTTTGCATATGTAGAAATACACAGTTTGGTTTAATGGATGCTATTTTATTTTATAAATGATATTATACTGAATGATTCTTCTTCGGTATAAAACTTTTTACTCAGTGGTATTCCTTGCAAATTCTTCCAAGTAAGTATATATAGACACCTACTTAATTCATTTTAGCTAATCCGTTGTACTTCATGGTTTGGAAGAACCATTATTTATTTAACAATTGTCTACTGGTGATCATTTAGGTTTTCCAATTTTTTGGGCTAATGTTTGTATGCAGCAATGAAAAACCCTGTTAAAGCTTCATTACACACATGTATGAGGAATTCTCTAGGTTGATACCAACTTATTTCCTAAATGTTAACTCTTGCTAAAGTTTGGAGAAATGGAACATTTTGTTATCACTGAACTTTTCTCAGAATTTACATGTTGTACCTAATTTCTCCTGATGTCATTTTCTAATTTATCTTCTAGCCACTTCTTGGGAATACGGAGACAGTGCTTAGTAGAGAAAGAAAATCAGAGAGCATTCTCTGCTCCTGATGGATAGCAAATTCGCATAAGATTCTTGGATCCCCTATAAAAATAGCCTAGAAGAAACAGTAGAAGTGAGAGAAAGTATGGATTTCACGAATTAACAAAAGTAAGGATTCCCTGGTGGCGCAGTGGTTAAAAATCCGCCTGCCAATGCAAGGAACACAGGTTCGAGCCCTGGTCCAGGAAGATCCCACATGCCGCGGAGCAACTAAGCCCGTGCGCCACAGCTACTGAGCCTGCGTGCCTAGAGCCCGTGCTCTGCAAACAAGAGAAGCCACCACAATGAGAAGCCTATGCACTGCAACGGAGAGAAGCCCCCACTGGCTGCAACTAGACAAAGCCCACGCACAGCAACAAAGACCCAATACAGCCAAAAAATAAATAAAATTAAAAAAAAAAAAGAATTAACAAAAGTAACTCTAAGAAATCCTTGGATGGTCTGAAAGTTGCTTGAACTGATATATATGATGGATAAAAAGGTGAGGGAGGAGTTAAGGCCAGCATGAAGGAGTCCCAGAGGAGGCACTGAGAAGATGGGTTGCAGAAAGCATTTGATTTCTGCTCTTGCCTATCCCCTGCTTTTCCTTTGGACAACCATCCTCTGCTTCCTCAGCACAGAAATCAGTACTCACACAGCCCAAGCCAGATGCCTAACGTTGACAAGGTAATAGCAGGCTACTGTGGAGCAGTACAGGGATATACCTAATAAGCATAGAGATGGATGAAAAATTAAGAAGCAATAATGTCTAGAACCCAATACCATTTATGTAAATTAAAAATTCATGAAAATAGCCCATGTGAGGCAAAAAAAAAATGATCAGAGATTTTAGCTGCCACCCACTGAAAGGAGACTGAGTTTTGAATTTGAGTCCAGTCAGGTTAATTGAGAACTAAACCAACGAAAAACACCCAAGATACTTTGGAGAATTTCACAATCCAGAGTCTCTATAACTGATCATACACAATGCATAGGACAAAATCCAAAGTTACGAGACATAGGAAGAAACAGGAAATGTAACGCACACTTGATCAATGGAGACCCACTCCAGGATGACCCAGATGTTGGATTTAGCATATAAGAATTTTAAAGCAGCTCTCTTAACTATTTTCAAGAATGTACAATAAAATAAACCCATAATGAATGATTAAATAGCAATTCTCAGGGGGAAAAAAAAGCATTTAAAAATTGAAATTCTAGAATTAAAAGTGACAATACATGAATTTTTTCAAAAATCAGTAGATGGACTGAAAAGGAGATTGGAAATGACAGAAGAAAAATTCAGTGTACTTAAAGATATAGCAGTAGAAATGACCCAATCTAAAGAATAAAGAGAAAATTAAAAAAAAAAAAAATGAATGGAGCCTCAGGGACCTCAGGAAAGATATCAGAAACTCTAACATACATGTACTTGGAGTCTCAAAAAGAGAGGAGGGAGCAAGTGGGACAGAAAAATATTTGGATAAATAACAGCTGAGAATTTTCCAAATTTGGAAAAAAAATTCCAAATTTATAGATTCACAAACCCTATAGAAGATGAAAACAAAGAAAAGCACACCTAAGCATTGTAAGGCCAACTGGCCCGAGGCAGGGGAACACAATCAGATTTACAGGTTGCATCAGAACGAAATTCTCCGGACCACCCAGTTCCAGAAACTGCCCTGGAGACATTCCGGACCACCCAGTTCCAGGAACTGACCTGGGGATTTTGAAACCAGCCCAGCCTTCCCGCCTTTCGAGGGGCAGGACTAACCGTCCCCCAGGATACCCTAAAAGACCACCAAATAAGGAATACCCTGCGCCCTCCCAGCTTCACCACACCCCTTTCCCTTCTTCCCCTATAAAATCTTGCCCACTCGCCCGGGCGCGACTTCTCTGGCCCCTTTTCTCTCGGACCAGTGAACCTCGCCCGGGAGCGCTCCCTAATAAAGCTCACCTGAAGCTTTCCTCTGTTTCGTGGTGCCGTTTGTTAAGATCCGACCTTACCGCAGAAAAAAATTTTAAGAAAAAAATTTTGAAATCAACCAGAAGAAAAGTAACACAACACTTAAGGGGGAACAATGATAAAATGACAAGACTTAGCATCAGAAACAATGCAAGCCAAATGACATGAATGACATCCATAAAACACTGAAGGCAAAAAATCTCCAATCTGAAATTCATTACAGCAAAAATATTCTGGATTGAAGGCAAAATAAAGACGTTTCAATAAACAAAAAATAAATAAAATTCTTCAGGATAACAGGAAATAACATCAAATTAAGACCTGGATCTTCAGGAAGAAGAAAGGGCAGAGGAAATGGTAAATATATGGGTTCCTACCATCGACTGACCCCAACTAGTATAAGCTAGAAGGGAAGGGAGTTGATTGATATAGTCTATATACAAGTTGACCTTATACATTGCAGAGCACACGGGCAACGCCTTAAGTCTTCCTGAGACTTTGACTTGAGACACAATGATGGGCCTGGGGGGCATAAAATTTAACATGACAAAAAGCATTAAGATCCTTGTCCTTTGACTCAGATGCATTTGGATTCCCCCGCCACCCCCACCCCCACCCCCACCCCCACCCCCCACCCCACCCCCCAGCCCCCCACCTCCCCCCCCACCCCCAGTTCCTAGCTGCATAGACAAATATTACAGAGGAAAGAGAGAGAGGATAGCCACATGCCTCCAGTCAACTACAGTGGATTGGTAACCATTAGAACTATATTGCAGGTCATAACTACATTATTATTGAGATTTTTCTTGACCTATTTTCTTAAAGGTGTTAAATTGATTGCAAAAATAGCCCCAATTAATGGCTTTCTGGCATCGATACTTTTTGCAATACTACTTCACAAGAGGTGGAGTCTATTTTTCCCCAACCCTTGAATTCGAATTAGCTTTGTGACTTGCTTTTGCCAACAGGGTGTGGCAGAATTGTATGTGTGCGTTATGGGTTGAATTGTATCCCCCCCAAAGAGATATGTTGATGTTCCCAGTACTTCAGAATGTGGTCTTACTTGTGAATAAGGTCTTTACAGAGGTCATCAAGCTAAAATGAGATCATTAGGGTGGGCCCTAATGCAATCTGATCAGTGTCCTTATAAAAAGAGGAAATTTGAAAACAGAGACATGCACCAAGAAGATGGTCTACAAGCCAAAGAACACCTCAGGCTACCAGAAGCTGCGAGAGAGGGCTGGAACAGCTGCTTCCCTAGTGTCTTCAGAGAGAGTATGACCCTACCAACACCTCGGTTTCAGTCTTCTGGCCTCCATATCTGTGAAACAATGTATTTCCCATTGTTCTAAGCCACCATTTTGTGGCAGCCCTAGGAAACCTATCATACAGATGGCGTGATAGTTCTGAGCCTAAGCCTAAAAATGCCTTCACTACTCTCTCTCTGTCTCTCTCTGACTACTCTCCCTCACCATAAGAATATGCCTCGCGGAGTCTGAGAACAAGTCCAGACTAGCTTGCTAGATGAGAGATGAGCCTATGCCAGCTGACCACAGATATAGGAGTAAACCCAGCGAAGACCAGAAGAACTGCTCTGCCAACTACAGACACATGAACAATTAGACACTCTTACGGTTTTAAGTGACCCTAATTTTGAGATGCTACGTTGAGATACTATTATTGTGATAAATAAATGATACAGAAAAATCATGTAAAACGAAACAATATCATGCAAGAAACACATAATATTAGAATGTTACCTATGGGGGCTTCCCTGGTGGCGCAGTGGTTGAGAGTCCGCCTGCCGATGCAGGGGACACGGTTCGTGCCCTGGTCCGGGAGGATCCCATGTGCCGCGGAGCGGCTGGGCCCATGAGCCATAGCCGCTGAGCCTGCGCGTCCGGAGCCTGTGCTCCGCAACGGGAGAGGTCACAGCAGTGAGAGGCCTGCGTACCGCAAAAAAGAAAAAAGAATTACCTGTGGAGGAAGGTGAATGGGAAATAGAGAAAAAAATGAAATAGATGAACAAAAGGGGCTTTTTGCAGAATAATGAGGGTAGTATGCAATGACTAATTAATTCAACCCTATGCAACAACTGTAATATATTTAAAAAATTAAGAATGAGGTCTAAAAGCAACTACATATTGGGAAGGTATGGGGGTGGGACAAGAGCTGTGTTATGGGTTGAATTATGTACCCCTCAAATTCGTATGTTGAAATCCTAAGCCCCAGTACCTCAGAATGTAATGGTATTTGGAAATGGGGTCACATGGTAGATGTAATTAGTTAAGATGAGGTCATTATGGTGAGTCCTAACCTAATATGACTGGTATTCTTATAAAAAGGGGAAATTTGAACATAGAGACATGAACCCAGGAAGACAACCATGTGAAGATGAACGCAGATTGTGGGGGTAGGGTGAGGGGGGCGAGGGTGGAGGGGATGCTTCTACAAGCCAAAGAAGCCCAAAGATTTCCAGAAAACTACCAGAAGCTAGGAACAGATTCTTCTTTACAGCTTTCCAAAGGAACCAACCCTAGAGACACCTTGATTTCAGACTTCCAGCCTCCAAACTGTAGGACAATACGTTTCAATTGTTATTGTTTAAGCTACCAAGTTTGTGGTGCTATTTTGTTACAGCAGCCCTAGTAACCATGTCAAGGTGTGCTGAGGAGGAAATTACTCTTTTCTGACCCATAACTGGATTATGAATTCCCAGGATTTGGACTGAATGTGAGTTGGTAGTTACCTTCCCCTTCTGTACTCAGAACTTGGTGATGTTTATTTTCCCAGAAAATATCTCTCCAAATTAAGCATTTCTCATATTTTTAATTTTCATTGAGAAATATTCAAGACTTCCTCATCAAAATGGCAATATTTGGACTGGATCAAGACAAGCTTTATTTTGGGATTTTATCCATTTATCACAAATTCCTCTCCTGTGCCCACTTCAATAGTCAGGTTCATAACCCCCATATTCCATTGGTCACAAAGGAGCTAAAATGATTAAAAAGGCTTAATCTGAGGAACAGAAGGTAACAGCTAAAATTAGTGGTTATATGTATGATGGAGGTGACTGCAGAAACCTTTAAGTTGATAGTCAATATTTACTTTAGCTTATACTGTCCGCTGTTCCTAGGTCCTGGGTTTTCCTCCCCGTCAACACTCACCTCTGAGGAAATTCCAAGTTAGAGAGGTCCAAGAAATTTTTGTGTAGCTGCTTTTCTGCTGCCATCTGGTGCCTTTCCTCAGCCCCTCTCCCCATTATGTCATGGCAACCTGAAAATAAGTTGTTGCCTAAGTAACTATACACACATCATTCCCATACCTTCCATACTTTTCTCCTCTTCCTCCTCCAATGACATGCCAGTTTCTGAATCCTCATAATTCTGTTCTTCATCAGAGAACTCCATGGTTTCAGAATACAAAGAGTCCTCTTTGCTGTCATAGATAATGCACTCTGGGTCATCATAAGCATCCTCTTCCGGGGGTGTCTGCATCTTCAGAGTACCCAACAGATTCTAGATATTCCTCTTTTCCTAAGAGTAAAGAATCATCTGGCTCCTCATATCTCTGTTCATCCTGTAAATACTCAATAGTTGCTGGAAATTCACATTCAACATTCTCAACCAATTGCAGAGATGTGAATTTTGGTGTGTTGTATTCCTTCTCATTTTCCCTTGAGGACCAAGCAGTTTCCCGATAACCAGCCTTCTTGTCCGTGAAAGACTCAGAGGTTTCCAAATCCAAGTGTTCTTTCTCTTTGAAGGACATGGTGATCTCAGGATTCTCAGGCTCTTTCTCTCCAAGAATAAAAAATACCTTCCCTGCTTACCCCCACAGGTTGCGGTGGCTCTATATACTCATGTTTTAAAAGTTCTGGAAAGAATAGGAAAGGTTGGGGGATTTTTATTTTCTTTTTTTGAAATTAACAGATGTTATATAATAACTTGACTTTCCATGACCTCAAAGCATCATCTCCTTTATTTCACTGTATAACAGGAATACCTACCACCTCCTACATAAATGGCAACGACTCAACTGTCAGAACTTCCTCCCACTGAAAAATATCAGATCACACTCCTGCCTTGCTCAAAAGTTCGAGTCTTTCACAGCAAACTCAAAGGGTAAATAAGTGAAATAGAAAACTTGAATCCTGTGTTTACTTGTGGATTTACTGTGACCCCAAACCAGCTCAGACTACATAAGGCCATTGCTAATGAAATCTGATCCTAATAATTTCTAATCAAGAAGCAAATAGCTCTGATTTGGAATAAGTCCTGGAAATAACAAGACCTATTTCTCTAAGCATACGGGTCCTGTACTACATTAGAGACCATTAACATTAATCTTTTTATCTGAGCCTCTGCCTCTCTAACATCTCTTAAAATAATCTTCACTATTTTTTAGAAAAGGAGCTACACCTGTCTCTGGTAGTAATTTACAAAACTGCTAAACAATTCATTCTGGAAGAAGTGCGCCCTCATTTGCCACTAATTATCTTTGAACGTTGAAAAATTAGAATTTGATTTGCTCCAGAAAACTTAAGTTCTGCTGGCATTCTTCTCACAGAGAAAACGAAGTTGTGGACTTTCCTGGTGGTGCAGTGGTTAAGAATCCGCCTGCTAATACAGGGGACACAGGTTTGATCCCTGGTCCGGGAAGATCCCACATGCCGCAGAGCAACTAAGTTCGTGCGCCACAACTACTGAGCCTGCGCTCTAGAGCCTGCGAGCCACAACTACTGAAGCCCGCACGTATAGAGCCTGTGCTCCTCAACAAGAGAAGCCACTGCAGTGAGAAGCCCATGCACCGCAATGAAGAATAACCCCCGCTCGACGTAACTAGAGAAAACCCATGCGCAGCAACGAAGACCCAACACAGCCAAAAATAAATTAAAAAAAAAAAATGAAGTTGCTAATCTACTACATATGTGTGTTAAAAATTATTTTTCCTATATTTTCAAAATGGCTATACTAAGTGAAAGATGCAGCTTTTGGTCTTGAGGTTGTTAATACCCATGAATTCACTTACTTCATAAGGAAATCCTGATGTGTCACTAACAGTAGTCTCTTTCCAACTATGAGTATTTCAGAATGTCACTGCCAGAATAATAAGTTTATACTACCACTAAAACAAGTGCAGGTTTTGGGGACATTCCCTGGTGGTGCAGCATGTAAGACTCCATGCTCCCAATGCAGGGGGCCCAGATTTGATCCCTGGTCAGGGAACTAGATCCCACATTCATGCTGCACCTAAGAGTTAGCATGCCACAACTAAGGAGCCCACCTGCCACAACTAAGACCCAGTACAACCAAATAAAATAAATAAATATTTAAAAAAAAACACAAAAACAATTGCAGCTTTTGGATTGAGTTTGAACAAAAAATTATAAATCCCCTAAAACAATAAGATACATCATTCCCTGCATTTTAAATCTTGGACACTTTTCCCTTTTATCATATTTCAGTGAAAATTATCTCCAGGAGAATGACAAATGAAAATAAAAGGTAAAATTTTTCTTTTTTTCAGGAAATCTGCCTCCTCCCTCTCAGCCCAAAAAAGTGTAGAAATTTAACTTACCGTGATTTAAGTCCCAAATGGTAGCTGACTCTGAAAAAGTACTAAGTAGGGCTTCCCTGGTGGCGCAGTGGTTGAGAATCTGCCTGCCAATGCAGGGGACACGGGTTCGAGCCCTGGTCTGGGAAGAGCCCGTGAGCCACAACTACTGAGCCTGCGCATCTGGAGCCTGTGCTCCGCAACAAGAGAGGCCGCGATAGTGAGAGGCCCGCACACCGCAATGAAGAGTGGCCTCCACTTGCCGCAACTAGAGAAAGCCCTCGCACAGAAACGAAGACCCAACACAGCCAAAAAGAAATAAATATTAAAAAAAAAAAGTACTAAGTAAACAGTTGACAAAAAGCTGACCGCTTACTTCTCCCTTTTTCTGTACCAAAATTAATAGCTTCCAACTTTTCTTCATGGGATCTGTAATATTCTCCAGAATCTCATACTCTTCCTCAGAAATTAGCCTCTGAGAGGTTAATGTATCTAAGATACAATCAGGATCTTGTTGGAGGAGTTCAAGTAACTTTTTTCATTCTTTTTCTATGATTTCTGAGGGAACACTCCCAGTAGCCAATGTTCCTGTTCTCTGCAGAGTAGGAAATGAACTATGAAATAGTTCCAATGCATAAATACAAGTTTGGGGGGAGTTTTTTTGTTTTTGTTTTGTTTTTTTTTAAGGCAAAGAGTAATTCTATTTGGCAAAGATTAATTATGTCAATGATGCCTAGTGTTGGAGAGGGTGGATAGAAACAAGCCAAAGCAGAGGGGGAACCCAGCCCTCAGCCCCCACGGACCCTGGCTCCCTGTAGGTTATTTATCGTTTTTTGACGACTTGACTCAGTTTCATATGACTTAGCCCCTGAGAACTCCTCTGAGAAGCCTCTCTTGAACTTCAGATTGGACTAGGTATTCTCTACTCTGGGCTCTATCTGCGATAATAAGAATGTGAATTGATTAACCGTTTTGGAGAGAAATCTGTCAATATGCAGCAATAAATAAATAAATGTGACCGATAAAAATCAAAATTCATACCATTCAGTGCAGTAATCCCACTGCACTGAATAGGAAATTATCTTATGGAAATAATCAGACAAATGCCCAAAGATGTATGTGCAAGAATCTGCATTACAACATTTTTATAACAGCAGAAAATTGAAAATAACTCAAATATCCACAAATTGGGGGTTTATGGAACAAATGTTGATACATCAACAATGGTGTTACCTAATCAGGTCTGGCTGTTCACCACTGAAAAAATCAATACTTGAGGGACTTCCCTGGCTGCACAGTGGTTAAGAATCTGCCTGCCAATGCAGGAGACACAGGTTCGATCCCTGGTCTGGGAAGATACCACATGCCCGTGCGCCACAACTACTGAGCCTGCGCTCTAGAGCCCACGAGCCACAACTACTGAGCCCACGTGCCACAACTGCTGAAGCCTGTGCGCCTAGATCCCATGCTCCACAACAAGAGAAGCCACTGCAATGAGAAGCCCGTGCACTGCAACGAAAAGTAGCCCCTGCTCACTGCAACTTCACTGCGCAGCAATGAAGACCCAACACAGCCATAAATAAATAAATAAATAAAGGTTAAAAAATATATATGCGAGAGAGAGAGAGATAGAGAGAGAGACAGATGTTGTTAGGAAAGTTGCTTTTAATCAGAATGCTGGCAATCTGGGGAGATGGTGGACTCAGTGTCCCCAAAATCCACCTCTGAAACTTATGCTTGGCCATGAAAGTTTTTATAGGGAAAAAGGGAAGTAATCTCAATCATTGAGATAGGGGGTGGGAGTCGCCATCCCCCACTGTGTGCAGACTTGTATGCAGGCTTGTCAACTTCCTGTGATTTTTCTTCAGATGCTATCTTGTTCACACAGTTTGTTTGCAAGATTACTGAAGGGGAAGCTAGGGAAGAGATCTGGTCATCTGTTAATTACTTATTCTTCATTTCAGTTTCTTTGATCTATAGAAAGAACCAACAGATTAGGCAACGTATTGTATGATCAAGATTTGAAAAGCATGCTAGGGCTGGAGATGAGTAGAGCATGGGGGTGCCTGGTTTCAGGTTAGTGACAAGGCAAAAGGGGCCTCCTGCAGAGAGGTCTTTCCTGCAAAAAGCTTTCTCCTGCCAAAAGCTGCTTACAAATCCCCACTTGTCAGAACATCATTCCATTTCTACGAGATCATGGGCGAAGGTCTGTCTTCTGTAACTTCTTCATTCTGACAAAGGGCACCATATTCTTAGAGTAGAAGATGTCAGCACGGGTTTGCAGCATCTCTTTGCTGACAATTTTAGTTGCCCACTTACATATGCAGGCAGAACAAGCTACAGTTATTTTGATGCCCACCAATATATAGATTATTATGAGCAATAGTGTTAATCCCATTCTCTTAAGGCCAGTTCTTGGAATTGTACTAGCCATAGATTCAGTACTGCTCAAGTTAGAGCAGCTTATGTCATGGCTACAATCTAGTCATCATGCAATTAGCTTTTCCCCTCTGGTGGCAGTTATAGTATCTGTAAAACAACTCAGCAATGTGCATCAGACACGGAGTCTGTGACTCTATTGTCCTAATCATTAATGGCTTGAGCTTGCTGTTTTGCGACTCAGGGAGGCCTGGGAGACTTCAGCTTTTCTATAAACAAGAGGTAGGAGACATGAAGGAGCCTTTGTGCTTGGGGTGGGGTGGGAGTGGGGTGCAGAGTTCTGCTCAGTTCCAATGCAATACCAAAATGAAGTTAAAAGTGATGAAGTAGGGACTTCCCTCGCAGTCCAGTGGTTAAGACTTTGCCTTCCAATGCAGGGGGTGCGAGTTCGATCCCTGGTCAGGGAGCTAAGACCCCACATGACTCACGGCCAAAAAACCAAAACATAAAAGAGAAGCAGTATTGTAACAAATTCAATAAAGCCTTTAAATAGATAAATAAATAAAAGTACAAAAGCTACAAAACCGTCTGCCCTCATCCCATATACCACAAAAAAAAAAAAGAAAAAAAAGGATGACATAAATCTACACATATTGACAAGTAGTGATACCCATGATATATTATGGAAAATGGCAAGTTATAGATCCCATTTTTATTTAAAAAGTTAATATGTGTATAGTGTATGTATACAATATGTGTATATACATATACATTATATTTAAAAGAAGACAGCCAGGAAAGAGATACTCCAATTGTAACACTGGTATCTCTGGTGATACGATTACAGTGGTATTCATACCTTCTACTTTAAATATTTCTATTTATTTTAATAGTTTACATTTTTTGTCTTGTTAGCTGACTTTAATTTTTTTAAAACTATCTAGTTGGGGGCTTCCCTGGTGGCGCAGTGGTTGAGAGTCCGCCTGCCGATGCAGGGGACACGGGTTCGTGCCCCGGTCCGGGAGGATCCCACATGCTGCGGAGCGGCTGGGCCCGTGAGCCATGGCCGCTGAGTCTGCGCGTCCGGAGCCTGTGCTCCGCAACGGGAGAGGCCACAGCAGTGAGAGGCCCGCGTACCGCAAAACAATAAAAAAAAACAAAAAAAAAAACTATCTAGTTGGTTTTTATTTTCAGTTATAGTTCACAAGAACCTGAAAACAATCTAAATAACTATCAACAGGACTGGATGAGTAAACTGTGGTATCTCATATAATGTAATATACAGCATTGAAAAAGAATGAACTTCAGTGACCCACAGTATACATAAATAAATCATAACAATATTAAGGGGAAATTTTAAGTCCCCAAATATTATATGTTGCATGACACCCTTTTCGAAAAGCTCAAAATAATGTAAATACAGACACATACACACACATTTTAGGAATACACATGGAATCGGTATAATTATATAAAATGAGAAGTACGGAAATGGGCTTCAGAAGGATGGCTACCTTGGTTAGGGGAGGCTAGGGATGGGATGGGATTGGAGGACAGGGAAATCATGGAGTTAGACATAGGATATCATCTGGGAATGAGTTTATAGGTGTTTATTAAATTATTAAAGGTAAATAGTTAAACGTGTAAGTGAAAGCAGGCCATGCATGGACCAATGCTGAGCATAACAAAGGAAAATGATTTATTAAATTCTGGCGTCCCTAAGGTTGAAAAAGAATATGAGAATCCATATATGACATTAAAAATTAACTTTAGGTTGAGAGTTTTAAAATGTGTCACAAAGGTATGGGTTTCAAGAGATGTATCCCACCTAATACTAACAGTTTGATTGGCAATGTTAGTAGGTTTGCCAATCTTTTTTTTTAATTCAACTTGGTTGGTAAGGTATTCTAATAACCAGCTTCTCAAACCCCATCTCCTCCCCACTGCTCCCCATAAATACCCTCCTCTCCCACAAGAACCTGCTCCAGGAGATCTCAAAGCTGATGGGAAGAAAAGTGTTTATTTGAAGTTGCATATTTCACAGTAAAATGTAAATTTAGGGGAGGAAGTTTAAATTCAGTTCCTTGGTAACAGGAAATCTGCATCGCACACACTTTGAATGCAAATGGAAGTGAACAGGAAGGGGGCAGGGCAAAACCTTTAAAAGAATAACATAGCCCGAGGACATGACATAAACTAATTAGAACCAAATAGGTCCAAGATGGTAGACTAGTCTAATTCCACTAGACCTTGAGTCTCAGTATATGCTCATTGTAACACATCTGCAAGCTAAATGACACACCCATAGGCGCCATGACAGTTCCAAGGCCAACCATAAAGGTCAAAAAGTAGGCCTGGGCTTCCCTGGTGGCACAGTGGTTAAGAATCTGCCTGCCAATGCAGAAGACACAGGTCTGGGTCCTGGTCCGGGAAGATTCACATGCCGCGGAGCAATTAACCCCGTGAGCCACAACTACTGAGCGCGTGTGCTGCAACTACTGAAGCCCGCGCACCTAGAGCCTGTGCTCCACAAGAGAAGCCACCGCAGTGAGAAGCCCGCGCACCGCAACGAAGAGTAGCCCCCGCTCGCCGCAACTAGAGAAAGCCCGCACACGGCAACGACCAAAGCAGCCAAAAATAAATACATATTTATTTTTAAAAAAGTAGGCCCAATTCCTAGAAATCCCCACCCCTTCCCCCAAATAGCTGGAATACTCCTCCTACTCATTAGCCTATGAAACTACCCACCCCTAAAAAACCTGACAACCCCATACCCTGGTGCCTTTCTCGCCTTCTGATATGGCTCACACTCTGTGGAGTGCGTTTCTCTCTAAAAATATCAACTTCTTACCTATCACTTTGTCGCTCACTGGATTCTTTCTGTGATGAGACATCAAGAAAAGACCGTGGGTCTAAATCCTGAGACCAGGTGTGTGATCTCAGTTAAAACACCGCGGGTTCAAGTCCCAATCTGGGTTTTGGCTGGGTTCGAGTCCCAATCTGAGTTACACGGTTTCAGAAGTGAGCTGGGGGAAGGGTGGCCAGGAGATGAAGATTTGAAAATACATCCCTCTGGGCTTCCCTGGTGGCGCAGTGGTTGAGAGTCCGCCTGCCGATGCAGGGGACACGGGTTCGTGCACCGGTCCGGGAAGATCCCACATGCCGTGGAGTGGCTGGGCCCGTGAGCCATGGCCGCTGAGCCTGCGCGTCTGGAGCCTGTGCTGCGCAACGGGAGAGGCCACAACAGTGCGAGGTCCGTATGCCGCAAAAAATAAAAAATAAAAAAAGAAAATATATCCCTCACATCAAATACAGTGAAACAGGTGTAAAAATTTTGTTTGCAGCTAGGAGTTTAAATTATGTGATTTTTTTTTAAAGAGAAAAGTCAGCACTAATTTCACCTATTGTAGGAAAAGAAGGCAGGTCAAGTCAAGAGACCTGAACTATATCAGAATAACAGATGCAAGATTTATGAACTCTCTATTATTCTCTGTCAAAAGGCAAAACACCGTAAGTAACAGCAGAGATTGCAACAGGGAAGACCCAATTTTGACTCCATGTTGGATCTGTTTCTTTGACTTTAGCATTTACTTTTCGTAGCTTTTGTTATTATAATCATACATAATGGACTGCCTCAGGGAACCCTACCCACCTGTGAATGGCTGCAAGAAAAAAGAAATTAACCATCCCCTCCCGGAGGCTGGTCATTCCAGAAGATGTTTATCCTTTTCACTTTACTTCCTCCCCGCATCTCCCTCTCTATTCTGCCTTTTTACTTTACTTCCCTCTCTGATTCTATGAAAGAAACTGGCATCCAGACCCCGCTAAGATGGTTTTTTGGGGACCCTAGTCCACCATCTTTTCAGTCCGCCAGCTTTCCAAATAAAGTCGTATTCTTTGCCTCAACACCTCGTCTCCCAGTTTATTGGCCTGTCGTGCGGCGAGCAGAGTGAGCTTGGACTCTGTAACAAGATCATCTGTTTCAGAAGTCATTCCTGCCGACCTAAACCTGGCATCTGGATAGAAATGATCTCGGCTTGTGGGATCTTCCTGGACCGGGGCACAAACCCGTGTTCCCTGCACCGGCAGGCGGACTCTCAACCACTGCGCCACCAGGGAAGCCCAACACTATAGTGTTTTGAATGAAGTACAGATGTCCAAGCCCCATCCAAAGATGCTGAACCACATTTCCTCACGATAGAGTTCAGGAAACTATTTAACAAGTTCCACGTCTGATTCCTTGACATAACAAGATTGGGGATCAAATCCTTTGCCTCTAAAGTACTATAGTTAGAAAAAACATTATTTGCCTTTCTCTTCATATTCTGAGCCCAGCTCCGTCCTCCTAGCAACCTCTCAGCGATGATCAGCGTCAGCCAAAAGCTTCCGGCGGGACTGCGGAAGAAACTGGCGAAGAACCCCAGTCCCAATCCGAACCCTACACAGACGCCCACCCCGGACCCAGAAAACTGTGAGCCCCGCCCCTCTGAACCTTCTATTGGCCCCGCCTGGCTCGGGATCCTCCTCTCGACTCCACGCACGCTGCAGCAACGGACGCTTGAGAGCGGTGCACCGCGTCCCGCCGGAAGTACTTTCCTGGGCGGAAGCTTCTGAGCGCATATAGCGGAAGTGCCTTCGAATTAGCTCTCTTTGGTCTCGGCGGCAGAAGCGAGATGGTGAGTTGTTTGCGAGGGCTGTCGGAATCGGCTTCCATCCTAGCGCCCTGCGACGCGTTCCTTGCTATCCGTAGGGGCCCGGCAAGGTTTCCGATAAGGGGAGCCGGTGGGCAGGAAAGGGATATGCGGTGGCCCTCGAGAGGCAGAAGAATGGCTCCTATCTGTCTGGGAGTGCGGGGCCTGCAGTCGTGGAGCTGCAGCTGCTCTAGGCACCTTGCTTTTGTCTTACCTTTGGGGAGCCCGCACAGCCCTGTCCGCCTATGGGAAAGGACAGAAGAAGCATAGTTTGAGAGTGGCTCTGTACGCCAAGGAATCGTTGGCGGTGGTCTCTGGGCGGGAGCTCTTAGATTTTGGAGTCGGGGTGGTAGGAAAACCACGTTATCTCGTCTTTTGCATTATATATATATTTTTAATAATGTAGCGGATTTCAAAACACAGCAGCTCTTGCAGGGGGCATTAGATGACGTGAAATTCCGATAGAGGTCTCTGATTTAGCATTTAAGGAAAGTCAGACTTTTCTATGTTTATAGCATTTGAATTCTTAATACATTGCAGTCGATTTGAAAACATGTAAATAAAATAAATACACCACATTTTAAACAAAAAGAAAAGTCAGACTCCCACAGTTTGAGACCTTGTGGTTGTCATGAAATCTTATCAATAGTTTCTTTAACTGAAAACGTAGGAACGTGTGTAGAAATTGCTAGATTGAAGAATCGTCTGTCCCCTTGTAGACGAAGGGAACGTCCTCGTTTGGAAAGCGTCGGAATAAGACGCACACGTTGTGCCGCCGCTGTGGCTCTAAGGCCTACCACCTTCAGAAGTCGACCTGTGGTAAATGTGGCTACCCTGCCAAGAGGAAGAGGAAGTGTAAGTGCATGTTTACTAAACTCTGATAAGAGTGTATCATGGCGTTGAGAATTCTCCCGTGTTTGTTTTGTACCTCATTGGGGCATGACTGAGCATTTGGGGGCCCCTAGCAGAATGGGGCATCTGTATAGCGATGAAGTGGGGTTAAAACCCAAGGCAGGCATTTTTAAGTATATTGACCGACAGAGCTTACAAGGTGTGTGGGGAAAACCGTTTACAACCTTCACCTGAATGTGTGTTTTAGATAACTGGAGTGCTAAAGCTAAAAGACGAAATACCACCGGGACTGGTCGAATGAGGCACCTAAAAATTGTATACCGAAGATTCAGGTACAGTTTTTATGTTTCAGTTGTAGTTGGTTCTGTGAGCTTGCATAATTATCCTCTCAAATACCCTGGTTGGTGGGATGAGGTGTTAGCAAGGGACTTTTTTCTTCTGCCACCATAAGCTTCAGATCAGTTAGTTTAGATCTTGTGAATCTTTCAGTAAACAGTAGTATGAATTATGCATGCTGGGGCTTAGTTGGAGCTAGACTCCAGAAAATGTGATGACATTTGTTAGCATACCTACATTTCACTTTCCTACCAAAATTTGTCAAGATAATCGTGCATAAAGGAGACTTTGGGGTTTTGTGGCTTTGGGCAAGTGTGCTATAGAAAACTGTCAGTTGCTATTGCGTTTGTGTAGAAAGAAATTTTGTAGTCTTGTATTACTTAAAGACAGGCCTTAGAGTTTTAATTTCAGCCCCCATCTAGACGAAACAGAAACTGCATTTTAGTGGTAGCTTTTGAGGGGTTAACCCATGTAAGGTTTCAGCTGAGGTGATTTCTTTGTTGGGGAGGGCGGTTGTCTTGTGCAGTGTAGGATATTTAGCAGAATTTCTGACCTGCTGAATTCCAGGTTTTCAAATTTTAAAAAACCTGAAGACAGTTTGGGGGTTTGTAAACACAACACCCTTAGATGTGCTTGTGTTCATTTGCTAAAGTGACCTTTCTGTGCACTTTGCGCTTCATAATGTGTAAGACTATTATACAGTAGTATAGGCTTAGGATTCAGTGGTCTGCTAGTTCAATGTAAGAGTTAAGAGCATGAAGTGAAGCCAACTTTAACCTGTCTGTCCCTCAAAAGAGGGATAACGGTACACTTCAAGTAGGTGTTAATATTAAATGAGTTACGTTATAGGGTAGTTAAGCAGTTGAGAAAATGTCTACCATTAAACACATTGTTTTTCCTTGGCTAAAGGAAAGTAGGATCTCTGGCTCGTAATTTAAGAACTCGTTTTCACAAATGCCTTAGGAGTCTTAAGTGGTGGGGAAATACTGGCCCAGTGATCAGTACAACCAAATATGTTGCCCTTTTTTCTTTTTTTTCCAATTAAAGTTATCTGTGTTCCTGAAATGGCTACCTTGAAGCAGAAGGAAGTAAATACTGCAGCTTATCAGTGATGTAAAATGAAATGTCTGAACATATGAATTCAATATTGATTTCAGATTTAACTGAGATAAGCTCATAAAAATCTGTTATAGCAAAAATTAAAATGTATGCATTGGCATTGCTGAAGTAACTGTTCTTGTTTTTAACGGTGCAGGCATGGATTCCGTGAAGGAACAACACCCAAACCCAAGAGGGCAGCTGTTGCAGCATCCAGTTCATCTTAAGGATTTCAATTATTAGTCACGCAATAAATGTTCTGGCTTTGAAAAACTGTCTGGTGTGCTAAGGTATTTTTAACAGGCTTGTATCAATGATTTGTATAGGTTTGCGAATGGGACAGCTTAAAATCAGATTTACTTGTTAAGTGGCTGTTTTGGAACAGTAACTTTTGAACTGGGTTGTGATACTGCTTAAGAGGACAAGGAACAAGTAGAGTTCCAGGATTCCTTCAAGCAGACAACACTGGCATATGATATGAAGAATACAGTGAATTTACATAGTACAATTCTTAGTACAACACATATGGATATTTAAAATGTTAGAGTGAGTGAAAGAGCATAACTTAATTTCTTTTAGGAACATCTATGGTCTTTGGGGAGTGGTTATCAATCGTTACGATAGGCTTTGGAGTACCGGTGAGAACGTGAAGGTTAGGAGTTAAATGAACTCTATTTTAGAAAGGTGATTTTTTTCTTTTTTCTTAAAATGTTTACTGGAGTATAGTTGGTTTACAATATTGCGTTAGTTTCTGGGGTATAGCAAAGTGATGCAGCTATACATACACTTTTTCAGATTTTTGGAAAGGTGATCTTAACTGTTGCTCGGCACCTAGGTTATAGGCTGTGCATGCCATTTAAGGTGGTCAGCTAAGTGAAAAACTAAAGCAACCTGCTCAGTGTGAGTCAACAATAAAATATGGAAGAAAGTTTGTAGGGCCACGGGCAAATACAGTGGATTGAGTAGAACGTAAAGGAAGGCCAAGTATAAACTTATATTTGTAGGCTAAAGGCAATGATAAATAGATCCCTGGAATTATTTTAACCCTTAGCTGGGTGATCATTGATTTTCGGTGCTCTGAATTTTTTTGCCTTGCTTTCCCAGTTCTAGTGTTACTGCCATTTGAAATGAAGACAAGGCTGACTTTGTTGGACTGCTGAATGAGAGAATAGAACATTAATTAAACAGCATAAGTGTTGGAACAACTAGCATAAAATAGCAGTGTGGCCAAGCTGTGCTCTCCTAGCTTTTAGCTTCCCATTGTATTAAGTATAACGTCCTTAACCTGACCTTGAAGGGGTCTTCATGATCATCACTGCCTCACCAATCTTACCTTTAGAATGCATTCCCAAAATTCTAGCTAATTCCTTTCCTCCCGCTTTTTTCCTAACTCATCCTTCAGGTCTTAGCTTACATTTAACTTCTACAGAAGCCACTGCTGATCTAAATCTACATTGGGCTTCCTCCCAATATGTGAGGCTCAACATAATGACTTGGTACTCTGTACTTTAGGGGTGCATAATTGAGAGCATGGTTCCTGGATCCAGCTGACATGTGATTTTACTGCTGTGCCTGTGCCGCAGTTGTGAGCTGGAGGTCTTAACATTATGGGCTTCCGAGTTCAGTGAGTGAAGGTGCTTCTACAGTGGCTGCGGCCTAAAGTTGGTATAGTAGGTTCAAGTTTATGAAATTGCTTTTGACCTACAAAAATAGTGGTTTTAATATATTTTGGCTTCAGAGTACTGAAATAATCTAACTTGGTGTTGAGATCTTTCTGAAATCTTCCAGTGTTACTAATGGTTGATTCCTGAGTGATGGAGAGGCCCATTAAGATAGGTAATGCCCAGGATGGAATAAATATTAGGCCTTGAGGTGAATGGGCACTGACCTGAAGACATGGAATTTCTAAATCCTGGGCCAGAAAACAATTGGCACAAAGGGGTTGTGAGAGAGGTGGGCAGTGATGCATTAAGAAAGGCCTGTGTATTTGAGTGTAAGGGGAGCTTATTTCTTGTTTGCCAGTGCCTATGACCGTTGACAGGTTGGGTTTCAGTGGGAAATTGTCTGATGCAATGGTAAGTATCTCCATAGATCTTAGGTGGCTCACGGACCAATTGAGGCTGCTCCAGTCACAGGTAAAATTAATCTTAAGACTCAGGGAGCAGCAGTGTGAGAGAGATGGAGCTGGGTTAACACATTCAGTACAGAATGCAATCAGGTGGATTCAGTTCATTGAATACTAGTTTGCAGGAAGTTCACATCTGACGTATCTCATGTCCTGAGGGTCAGAGTTGGTTTGGACAGTGGGCCTCAATCTGACAAAAGATGCCTAGGGCCAATGCCACAACTAAAGAATTTGTGTTTCTTGGGCAGAGGATACTCAGGACCAGATGTGTGTCACCAAAGGGTATCTGAAGTGAGACCCAGGAACATGTCTTAATGTTTTGTGTGTTTGCTTGGCCTTTCAATCACAGATACTGTGGTTTGTCAGGTCTAGAGAAGGTGAGGGGGTTGGTAAGAATCTAGAGGGGTGAGGATGATCAGATGTGGAAGGTCTTGAGTATTATACTAAGGAGTTTGGACTTTAGCTTGAAGCAATGATAAATCATTGGAAGGTTTTAAGCACACACAATGGCATGATTAGTTATTAGCAAGATTAATACGGTGATGGGAGGTGATGGTATGGATGTGATACGTTTTGAAGCTGGAAAACCAGGCAACAGGTTCTTAAATAGTCTGAAAATCGTGAGGTTGTGGACTAAGGTAGCAGTGGGGCTGGCAGTAGGGGGGATGTCTCTACTGAGAACATGTAAAACTTGAATCAAGGGAGTAGCTTCCAAGCCCCCTCTTCTGTATCAGGCTGTGTGAGGCTTCCATGAGATCACATATATAAAAATATAGCGGGACTTCCCTGGTGGTCGAGTCGTTAAGACTCCATGCTCTCAATTCAGGGGGACTGGGTTCAATCCCTGGTCAGGGAACTAAGATCCCACATACTGCAACTAAGCCTGCGAGCCGCACCGGAGACCCAGAACAGTCAAAAATGAATAAAAAAATAATAATAACTTAAAAAACAGCATTGTGTCTAGTGCGGTAGGCCTCAGAAATATTGGAGGTAGGAATCTTGGATGTTTTGGACTAGGGGGCAAGGAGGTGGTGCATTCACTGGGAGGGAATATAGGGTGGAGGCAACAAGGGGGAAAATTAAAGTTAGGTTTTGTTGCCTGTGCGATACCAAGAGGAAGTACATTGGAAGACGTGAGTAAGCCTGGTGGCCGTTGAAGTGTAAAACCTGGGCTAGAGGTCTGCATTTGGAAGTAATGAACAGAGTTGTGAAAGGGAACTGATTTAGGGGTTAAAATGGTGAAGATAATTTAAATGGAGGTATGAGGTGATGGTGAGACCTGGTAGGCATTTAGAAATGATGAGAAAAAAAGGACTTCCTTTTTTCTTTTTCTCTTTTTTTTTTTTAAGGACTCAGTTTCTTGACTGATGAACTTCAGTAAACCATCCTTGACTCAGTAATGGTTGAAACCATTTGAAAATACAGATACTTAGAAAGAAAAGACAATTTGGAGAGGCTCAAGGAAAGATTTGGGGAGATGTCCATAGGAGACACGAGGAGAGAGAGTGGTTCATTAATTTGTTCAACATAATACATATGATGATGCTACTATGTGCTAGGCAATGTTAGAGATACAGTGGGAGCAACAACCAACATGGTTGAAGTTGACAGTTGACTCTAGTGGTTGCAGAAATAGCCCAGGAAGTAGGATAGGGTTGAAACCAAGTATTGTATGTGGCTGAAGCCAAGGAGAAAAAGATTTTAAAATTAAAAAAAAAAAAAACCTTCCAGGATTTGCAAAATTTAGGTTAGTGTTTACTTCCATAAACCTTGTTTCAATAGAGCAGCAAGAACAAAGCCAACTTGCTAGAGGTTCAGGGGAGATTGGGCAATGAGAAACCAAGAGTTTAAAATTAAATATACTTCTGGAAGAACCTAGATGTTCTATGATTCCCTTTCATTTCTGTTGATACAGTGCCACTTATGAACCAGATCTAGTGACCTCTATGTGCCAGAAGCAGTTCTAGGCCAAGGAGATACAAGTGGAAAACAAGGCAGACAAGGGTCCTTGTCTGACAAAGATTTCAATATAGCGCGCGTGCGTGCGTGCGTGCGTGCGTGTGTGTGTGTTGGGGGTTGACAGACCTAGAACAGGTAAGCAATTTCGGGTAGTGATAAGTGCTGTGAAGACAAAGATATAAAGAGTGTGATAGAGTGGGAGTGGAGGAACCTTTAGAAAGGTGGTCAAGAAAGTTAAATTATGGGAATTCTTTGGCGGTCCAGTGGTTAGGACTCTTCACTGCTGAGGGCCCGGGTTCAATCCTTGGTCAGGGAACTAAGATCCCAACCCTAACTTTTACCAAGTTAAATGATAAGGAGCTTTCTCTTTCTCATTCGTACTACATATGGATTGTATTTCATTCTTTTGTGTTTTTTTTTCCTCAAAACAAAAGGTAGTTCAGATCATAATCTAAGAGAAGCACAGGGCAGAGGCTATCAACCTCAGGAAACAAGAATGGAATCTGAAGCAAAAGCTTCCTTGTATGGTAAGGTAGAGGGATGTCTTGTTCAAAGAAAATACCAGTGAAAAAAAAATGGTTCTCATGTATGCAGGTGGCTTGTAGATTACCACAGGCATGGTATGTTGACTGAGGTAAAAACACAGTTCTTATTTTTGTGTCCTCATCTTTATACAGTGGAAATATGGTCCTGTGCCCCAGGATGAAGACTTGGTCTGACCCTTGTTTTTTTGGGTTATTCACAGATAACAAAAAATATCCTCCAGTCATGATTAGTTGTAAAAAGTTTTATTTCAGTAAGTTATTTTTTTATTTCAAATAAAATTTCCAGTCCTTTGTTATAGTCAAACTTCAAAATTGACTTAACCTTATCTCACATCTTCCAGCTTGGGCCTCCTTTGGGTTGGAGCCAGCAGTGGAGAAGGGGGCATGGTCCCTCTGATCTCAGCCTTCTCCCTGTATACATTCTCTAGGGCTTGTGAGCTGCAGTTGCACTCCTCAGTGGGGTTAAAGAGTAGACAGGAGGAGGAAGGAGAGGTGGGGGGTTGGGGGCTGCTTCTTCCTTGGGTGGGTGGGTAAACAATGTCTGGACCCTGCAGATGATTAAACTTTTCCTCTCTTGGGCATTTGTATGACCTCTCCTGTAGTTCCCATCTTAATTCAGAACAGTCTTTTGTGATTCCTTCCTAGCCCCTAGGATCCAACCTTTTTCTCCTGAGGTTTTCTCTACCTCTGAGGGCCCTACGGACAGGATTCAAAATTATCCCATGCTGTCCCTCTCTCCTGAGTGGCCCACATCTTGTCCACAGGAAACATTCCCACCTCCCTGGCCTGAACAAGTTCTTAAGTGCAGGGAGATCTCAGGTAGCAGCACTTTCCTGGCCCCCCACCAAAACAGTTGCAGGAAGCAAATTTTAAAGCTCTCTGAGTGGTTCCTTTGAAGTTTCCTTCCCTAGGTTTAGAGCTACAAGGTAGTAACCCCCTTTTCCAAGAAGGTTGAGTTGAATACTTAAAACTCTTCAAAGAAATTTCTTTACCAGTCTTTCCCTTGGACCCCTCTATATCCTTGATCTTGCTGAGGATTCTAAAGGCTGTGACCAGATGTAAACTATTATAGAATGGATGAACAACAAGGTCCTACTGTATAGCACAGGGAACTATATTCAGTATCCTCTGATAAACCATAATGGAAAAGAATATTAAAGAATGCATATATATGTATAACTGAACCACTTTGCTGTACAGCAAAAATTAGCTCAACATTGTAAAACAACTACAATTTAAAAAAAATGTTTCTTGTATACATTTCCTGTGTGTGTGTGTGTGTGTGTGTGTGTGTGTGTCTGTCTGTCTGTCTGTCTGTCTGTCTAGTTTGGTACTTCGGGCCCACTGCAGTGAAAGCGCCAAGTCCTAACCACTGGACCACCAGGGAATTCAGAGCCCTAATCTAATAGTGTTGCATTTATATAGCTCTGCAAATAAACATCTAACACATGTAAAAAGTGTGATTTGCCCCCAAAAATGTTTAAAGTGATTTGGACTCTAGAGTTATGTGGAGGAAATTAAGGCCTTTAGGGGAAAGGTCTTTTGTAAAAAAGACAACTGATAAAACGGTATTGGAGAAAGGTCCAACTTCCTTAAGTTACGGCAAGTGGTAGAGGTGGCTGAGGAAGAAGCAAATGGGATTAATACCAGGTGGCCAATAGTTCTGTTTCAGAAACACGACCATCTTGGGCAAATGGGAGGAAGGATGGCTTGTCAGTAAATGGAGTGGAGAGGGCATAGTCAGAGCAGAAACTTTATGGTCCCTGATTTGCAGGGGAGCAGCCCTCAGGAGAAGCAGCTCCCCAAGGTAGGAGAGAGACAGGAAGACTCAGAGGGAAGTACTGTTCAATTAGGATGACTGGAGAGAGAAACCTCTGGGAACATAGATCTCTGAGGTAGCACAGCATGGCACAGTGCTTTTAAATTTGCAAGAGACCTGAGATGATGTAATAAAACTCCTTTATTTTGGAGAGGAACAAACTAAGGCACAGAGAGATGGTGAAAGGTATATATTTTCTTTTTCTGGTAATAAGGATTCTGACAATAGTGTTATTGGAATGCATTTAATTAATACAGACATTGTACAATGTAAGATTCCTTTTGTAGAAAATTTGTCTTTATTAAATAGAATACTTACTCATCTATGGCCTAGGTGTGGAACCACAGTGCTAGTCATACATCATATAGTACAGACATTAACATATGTAATTTTAGCACTGGATTAACTCATTAAAGGTAATAGCAAGCTATTTTACGGTCATAGGGATCAGAGCAAATCTGCCCTTTCCTGATTCCTGCCCTCCCCCCCAAAAAAAAGTCCTATGAGAATATACTACAGTTTTAAATTTTTGAACAGCTCTAAATTTTGAATAAATTTCACATTCATCAGAGACAACTCTTCGAATCTAAGTAGATGAACTATAGGCAGATTTAAAGACTATCACATGGGACTTCCCTAGTGGCGCAGTGGATAAGAATTCCAGTGCAGGGGATACGGGTTCAATCCCTGGTCTGGGAAGATCCCACATGCCGCGGAGCAACTAAGCCCGTGTGCCACAGCTACTGAGCCCTCGCGCCTAGAGCCCATCCTCTGCAACAAGAGAAGCCACCGCAATGTGAAGCCCGCACACCACAACGAAGAGTATCCCCTGCTCTGCACAACTAGAGAAAGCCCACGCAGAGCAACGAATACCCAACACAGCCAAAAAGTAAAAATAAAGTATCACATGATGCCTTTTGGTATTTTTCAATTACTTGAATTTAGACCAATGCTAAAATCTGTGCAGATGCAAGCACAGAAAGTCATTTAGTATTTGCAAACTAAGAAGACTTCAGGGCTTCCCTGGTGGCGCAGTGGTTGAGAGTCCGCCTGCCGATGCAGGGGACACGGGTTCGTGCCCCGGTCCGGGAAGATCCCACATGCCGCGGAGCGGCTGGGCCGCTGAGCCTGCGCGTCCGGAGCCTGTGCTCCACAACTGGAGAGGCCACAACAGTGAGAGGCCCACGAAACGCAAAAAAAAAAAAAAAAAGAAAAAAGAAAACTTCAGTTCTTGCTCAAAACATGGTAATTATATACATATATAAACAGAAATAACATGTAGAGTATAAAAATACAAACATCCAATTAAAATAGCTGGTATACCAGTGAGGGTTCAATGAGGAGACAGAAGTCACATAGTAACTTGAACAGGAAAAGATTAAGGGATTAGGGTAATAAGGGATTGGCTAGGAAAAACTGAAGTGAACTCCTCAGGAAGAGCAGAAATAAGCAGCTACTACTAGAGCAGAGATAGAGCACCCAGGAAGGAGGCCTCCCACCCCCGGAGTTGAGATCCAGATGTCTGAGAAGATGCAGCATAGCTCACTGGATGTTGAAGTGTCTTGTTTCTGGGACTTGCTGGGAAGCCACCAGAAGGGTGATGGGGGGGAACCCATTCATGGGGAGGTGCCTTGTCCAACAATGTTCTGTTCTGAAGCTGCCTGAAGGGGGTCCAGGGAAAGCTTCTGGTCATTAGGGGCACCTAGCCGGTGCACAGGGCAGGAACCTGGCACTGGAGAAGCCACCAACACTGCAGGGGCCTGGCATTGGGAAAGCCCCCATACTGTGGGAGCTTGGTCCTGGAGAAACCATAGGCCTCTTTCTGAATCACCAAGAATCATTTTGATACAGCTTAGAGCTCTTTGTCAGATTCAATATGAGTAAAATCTGTGCTGAATTGGCCAATATAAATGTCTATAAAATGTGCTAGACAAGCATCTAGTAGAAATATAACACGAGCCACAAATGCAAACCACATATGTAGTTGTAAATTTTCTAACAGCCTCATTTAAAAATGTAAAAAAGGTAAAGCTAATTTTAATAGTATTATTTTATTTAAGTTTTGCCCAGCATAGTATTATTTATCTTGTAATCTTGTATCTTATTGTAATCTTGTAATCTTGTATCTTATTTATCTTGTAATCAGTATAAAAATTGAGATATATATATTTTTTCATACTAAGTCTTCAAAATATAGTGTATATTTATACTTTCAACACATCTCAGTTCGGACTAGTTGCATTTCAAATGTTCAACAGCTACGTGTGGCTGGTGGCTATCCTACTGGGTAGCCCAAACCTAAACAATAACAAGTTTAGTGTTTTGGGATTGAGTCATCATTTGGTAAAGTTGTCTTCATCTAAAATAATGCTGGGACTTCCCTGGCGGCGCAGTGGTTAAGACTCCATGCTCACAATGCAGGGGACTCTGGGTTCGATCCCTGGTCAGGGAACTAGATCCCACATGCATGCTGCAACTAAGAGTTCACATACCACAACTAAAGGAGCCCACAGGCCGCAACTAAGGAGCCAGTGCAACAAATAATAAAAATATAAATATTTTTTAAAAAGTAAAATAATGCTGCATTCACCATGTAAGTATATAGGTAAAATCAAAACAGTTGCTAGCTTTTAGGTCAGTTAATTAACTTAAGCCAAGATTTTTACCTGTAAAATGGTACAAAAGTTGTGAAACGGAGCAGGACCCTATGGTCCTTGCCCCCCATGTCCTCAGCCTGCCTTTTGTCTGTGAAAAACTTTAGCCAAAGAATAAGTTTCATCAGAGAAGTGAGAAAATGCAGAAACAAAGGCAGTCCAACAAGACTAAATAATAATAGTTGAGTCACTAAGCAAAGTCAAGGACTTTTAGTTCCCCCTCAAGGGCTATAGATAATATTCTGAGCCATGTCCTGTGAGCTGTCTTATAGATACGGAAACCCTTACCAGGTGGAAGAAGTTAACTACATGATGGCCAGAGTGTAGCCATGACATAAGTTGCCACAATTCCGAGAATTGGCCTCAAGGAAATGGGAACAAACCAACCCTGGAACTGAAGATTAATCGTACTTAAAACAGTCAAGATGACGCTGGTCAGACCACCGATGACCAATTTCAAGATGACTGTCAGAGCTGACTGTATTGTTTCTGCATGTAGCCCCTCCCTCAGCCTATAAAAGCTCTTGCCCCCTGATTGTCAGCTGGGGGGGGAGTTGGCCTTTGGACAGGTATCCGCACCCCCCCACACCCGAGTTGCCGGCGTCCAAAATAAAGCAAAGTTTCCTTTCCACCAACCTTACCTCTTTATTGCTTTGAGTGGCGAGCAGCTGGACCCCACTTTCAGTTACAGTTGTACCTACTTCATAATGTTCGTTGTGAAGTGTTGCTATGAGAATAAAATGGGATGGTGCATATAAAGTGTTCAGCATGGTGCCTGGCACAGGGTAAGAGTCTGATAAATGTTAGTGATCATAATTATTACTATATAGGTAATATTCCTGGATAATGGGTGTCACTGATAATAGCAGGAAGACAAAACCCTATAAGACAAGATGTATCTTGGTGAATTCACCGTGGTCAGTAGTGTCTGCTATATGCTAGAGACTCTACAGCACTGTAGGCTCAGAAATTTGATTTGATCAGAACAAAGAGGGTGGCTTATCTCTCAGGGGAAGCTCTTGTTAACCGAATCAAGATAAATGTATATTCAATAAACTAAATTTTAACAATATTCTATCTACAGATGTAAACTGTACACTGTCTATGTGCTAGCCACTGATCTAGGCATTGGGAATATATCAGTGAACCAAGAAGGGTAGGAAGAGGGGAAAGTGGTCATGCATAAGCCCAAGTCATGTTTAAAACAAAATTACAGTCAACTCATTATTCAGGTAGGGTGGGTTAACCACTGGGGGATTATCTTTGATTGAGGTTCAGAAGTTACTTGTTGTGGATTAGGTTGAAAGGCAGAGGGAGCAGAGAAAGCATGGTCCTGAGATGCCTACCACATGAGCTCAGTTTCAACCTCAAGGCCTTAATTTCTCCATCTACTCAACTTCTCCACCACACCATGCACTTCACCCGCCTCTATGGTTAATCAGCAAACTGATTAATCCAATCCCAGATTAAATTAATAATTGTTTGAAAATAGGCTTGCCAATTGATCAAAAGTATAACTGTCAAACAGGCAGAATGCCCCTGACATTCTGACAAACACTAACTCTGACAGCACTCTTATTTTTGTGTTCTCGAGGAAGCATCTTTCTATAGCTCACATGAACTGACCAAAGAGGAAAGCAGGAAATCTTTGCTTTAACACATAGGCTACAATGCATTGCTCAAGATCCGTATCTTAGAACACAGTGTCAGACAGTGTCTTAGAACACAGCCAAGCACAGCCTAGTTACTTACACTATAAGTCTTACCCAAATGGATCTATACCTGAAACTAGACCCAATTACTAGGGGAAAATGTGGGGAACACTGATCCAGCATTCCCAATTCTAAACATGTACCCTACACAAGCACTATCACAAGGGTACAAAGTTATATGCCCATGGGCATTTGTTGCATTATCTGTAATATAAAAAATAGAAACAACTTAACCCCCTAAGTAGAGGCTGAGTTAAGCAAATTACTGTACCTCTTTACAATGGAATAGCAATACAACTGCTTAAAAACAGAACAAACCAAAAAAAAAAGGCTTTACTATAAAGCTGCAGTAGTCAAGATAGTGTAGTATTGGGACTTCCCTTGTGGCACAGTGGTTAAGAATTTGCCTGCCAATGCAGGGGACATGGGTTCGAGCCTTGGTCCGAGAAGATCCCACATGCCACAGAGCAACTAAGCCTGTGTGCCACAACTACTGAGCCCGCATGTCACAACTGCTGAAGCCCATGTGCCTGGAGCCCATGCTCTGCAACAAGAGAAGCCACCGCAATGAGAAGCCCGCGCACCACAAGGAAGAGTAGCCCCCACTCGCTGCAACTAGGGAAAGCCCATGCGCAGCAACAAAGACCCAATGTATCCAAAAATAAATAAATTTATTTAAAAAAATAAAAACAAGACAGTCCTGGAGAAAATATATGCAAAACATATATGATAAATGACTTGTATTCAGAACTTAATAATTAAAAAATAAATTGCCCAATTTTTAAAATGGGCAGAAGATTTGAATAGGTAGTTCACCAAAGAACAAATATGCATGGCAAATAAACACAGGAAAAGATGTTCAACATTAATATCAGGGAAATGGGGGCTTCCCTGGTGGCGCAGTGGTTGAGAGTCCACCTGCCAATGCAGGGGACACGGGTTCGTGCCGCGGTCCGGGAGGATCCCACATGCCGCGGAGCGGCTGGCCCGTGAGCCATGGCTGCTGAGCCTGCGCGTCCAGAGCCTGTGCTCCACAACGGGAGAGGCCACAACAGTGAGAGGCCCGCGTACCGCAAAAAAAAAAAAAAAGAAAATCAGGGAAATGCAAATTAAAACCACAATGACATAGTACTACACATCTACTAGAATGGCTAAAATAAAACAAATAAATAGATAAAACTGATAATACCAAGTGCTAACGAGGAACAACTGGAATGCTCATTCTTTGCTGGTGGAAATGCAAAATGGTACAGCCACTTTAAAACAAGTTGGCTGTTTCTTAAGGTTAAATATATACCTACTATAACCCCAGCACTCCTACTCCTGAGTATTTATTCAAAAGAAATGAAAATGCAAAGACTTGTATGTGAATGTTCATAACAGCTATTCCTGCTCCAAGAATTAGAAACAATAAAACATCGAAACTAGAGAATGGATAAATATATATATATATATATATTTTTTTTTTTTTTGCCCGAGCCACATGGTTTGTCAGGCCACAGCAGTGAAAGCACTGAGTCCTAACCGCTGGACCGCCAGAGAACTCCCCAAGAATGGATAAATAAATTTTGGTATATCCACACAATGGAATACTATTCAGCAATAAAAAGCAATAAGCTACTGACACATGCAACAACATGGATGAGTCTCAAAAGTGTTATGCTAAGTGAAAGAAGCTGGATGCAAAACACTGTATATTGTATAATTTCTTTATATGACATTCTGAAAAAGGTAAAATTATAGTTACAGAAATTAAAAGGTCACAAGGGAATTTTGGCAGGTGATGCAATTATTCTAAATCTTGATAGTGGTGATGCTTACACAATAGTATACATTTTTTCAAAACATTGAAATCTACACCTAAAAAGAGTGAGTTTTATTTTATGTCAATTACACTTCAAAAAACTTGTCTAAGAAAAAGATGGGAAGTTAGAAGATAATGGAGCAATGACTTCAAAACCCTCAAGGACATTCTTTACAACTTAAAACCCTATGTCCAACCAAACTATAAGGTATAAGGGTAGAATAAAGACATTTTCAAACACATAAGCTCTCAGAAAATTTTACTTCCCTGAGGCTTTCTCATAAAACTACTGGTGAGATTGTTCCACCAAAACCAGGGAGAAAGGACAAAAACAAAAACAAACAACAAAAACGGAAACCACGGCATTAGGAAACAATAAACCCAACATAGGAGAAAGGGAAGGGACTCTCCAGGACAATATTTAAGGGGATTCTCAGAAGAGAACTCTGACACAGGTATAGAAGGCAAACAGCTGAAGCAGGTATGAAAGCTCTAGGAGAGTTCAAGAACCTCAGACTGATAATACACATCACATGTTCCATGTCTTTGAGAGATTTTAGACAACTGGTGCAAGTTCGGGTTGAATCAATAAGTACTTAGAAATCTAAGCAAGTAAAAACCATGACAAAGTATTAATTCCAGGCGAAACAAAAAGCCTTTTATAAAGGTCAATTATAATGTACATAATCCAGTAAGGCGCCTAGAACATTCCCCATGTTAAAATTTCAGAGTCAAGCAATCTAGAAGCATTTCAGTAAAAATAAAATATACTAGACTTAGAAAAAATTCCTAACATATAAAAAACTCCTGAATTCCCGTATAAAACCAACTTAATTTTTGAAATTAAACACTCTACACATGTTATAATGTACTTTAATTGTGCTTTATGTAAGAGAAATAATAGATATAGAGAATATGAGAATTACATTAGTAATTTCACATGATGGTCACACAGGTAAGGAATAATATTCTTTACTAAAAAAAATCAGGTCTTTAACTCTCTTTTCTTTCTTATATAATTTATTAGTTTTAAGGAATCCACCAGGGGCTTCCCTGGTGGTGCAGTGGTTAAGACTCCATGCTCCCGATGCAGGGGGCCTGGGTTTGATCCCAGATCAGGGAACTAGATCCCACATGCATGCCGCAACTAAGAGTTCACATGCCACAACTAAGGAGCCCATGTGCCACAACTAAGGAGCCCATGTGCCACAACTAAGGAGCCCACCTGCCACAACTAAGAAGCCCACATGCTGCAACTAAGGAGCCAGTGAGCCACAACCAAGACATGGCGCAACAAAATAAATAAATAAATATTTTTAAAAAATCCACCAAAGCTATATTACAGCTCAGTTCCTCAGAGTATATCCTCAACACATTTAACAACTATTTTTCTTTTTTTTTTTTTTGGCTGTGCTGCATGGCATGCGGGATCTTAGTTTCCTGACCAGGGATCAAACCACTGCCCCCTGCAGTGGAAGCGGTAAGTCCCTTACATAACTTTTAATAAATCTCTATCATAGTAAGATTCTTTTAGAAAGTATAAAATATTTCAAAATATTTGAAGAAAATATTTTAGAATGGAGACCAATCTTTTTAAACATTTTTAAATAGTTTACATTTTCCTTGTTTCAAAAGCCTTTACGTGTGACAGAAAAGGTATAGATGAACCTTAAGGGAAATTGCTAAGGGAAAGAAGCCAGTCTGAAAATACTACATGCTGTATGATTCCAATTATATGATATTCTGAAAAAGACAAAATTATAGAGACAGGAAAAAGAGGAGAATGGTTGAATGTGTGAAGCAACAGGAGATTTTTTAGGGTAGTGACACTATTCTGTATGATACCATAATAGTGGATACAAAAAAAAAATAGTGGATACATGACATTGTTGAAACCCACAAAAATTTACAGCACAGAGTAAAGCTTAATGTATGCAAATTTTAAAAAATCATATGGAAAGTCGTAGTATAAGGCCTAATATAAAGTCTCAATATTATGTGTTGCCTTAACAGTCATGTTTATTACCTGGGAAAAATGGGAGGGCCTACAATGGCCTATCTGTATATCCCTGTCCCCACTATTGCCATAGATAAGTTCCTCTAGCTAAACCTCTAACTCTCCATACTGAAGGGACCAGGCACACTCAGTGCTGATCCCTGAGTAGTTAGTTTCAGTTCCCTGCCAGCTTGTGGAATTATTCAAACAACTAATCAAATTCTTCACAGGAACCAGAGGGCACCTCATCCTCTTGATACTACAAAACTCTCTCCCACAGCCTCTGGTTGTTCCTTCTGTTCCTGAGTGCGACTTCCGTGTGGCAGTGCCTTCTCTATGTGGTACCCTCCTGCCCGAGAGACTGTGAGTATATGTGCCCAACAGACTGCTGTTGATGTCATCTGTCCTGTGTCGGGTGTTGTGTGTTTGGCTATTCCCCAAACCCTAGGGAGGGAACTCTTCCCTCACCAGCAGGGTGACTAGGAGGCAATTAAAACAGAGGTTGGGGGACCCGAGGATGGAATGCAGATTGTGACACATAATCTGTCTGTATTGAACATATATGAAACGACCTCACTGAAGAGGGTGGAGGAAATAGGTGATTACCTAAGGAAATGGTGGCATTCAAGATTACCACTTGGAAGTGAGTGAAGTCGGTAAAACTAAAGACAAAAGCAACTGCACAAAAGCACTGGACTCAAGTTGATAAAACTGTTATCCACAGGAGTAGGGTTAATAATTCTGATACTTCCATAAATGTACACTCATATTGAGCAATTAGGTAAATAGAAGTTAAATGATGGAAGCTAGGTTTCTCACTGTTGGAGCAGGAATTTACAGATAAGCAATGGGAATGGCTAGAATAATCTATGCGGCAATGAATTAGAGTTGGTTGTATGGATCAGTATGAAGTCATGCGTAGCTTAATATAGACAGGGGTGGTTCCGCATAGAGAAATAGAGAAATGGGTATATTTATTAGTTAGAATACACACATATATTTCCTTGCTCTGTCAGCTGAGAGCATCTAGAAGCAATTACACTCCAAATACCAAATCTTGGGTTCTAATACCACTCTCCAATAAAAGTAACAAGGACATCTTTGAGAAATGGCTGATCCTAGGACCAGGACAGGAAATATACAAGTTCAGCATCTTGTAGTGTCAGTAAGTAAGTGACAGACAAACAAAAAACAAAAACAACATTGATGGGCTTCCCTGGTGGCGCAGTGGTTGAGAGTCCGCCTGCCGATGCAGGGGACATGGGTTCGTGCCCCGGTCCGGGAAGATCCCATCATGCCGCGGAGCGGCTGGGCCCATGAGCCATGGCCACTGAGCCTGCACGTCCGGAGCCTGTGCTCCGCAGTGGGAGAGGTCACAGCAGTGAGAGGCCCGTGTACTGAAAAACAAAACAAAACCAAAAACAAACAGCATTGATGGAGGCATGTCAAAGGGATACAAGAGCCAACTGAAAGAGCACCCAATAACCAAAGCTGGAACAATCTGAGCAATACAATGAAGGAGTATTGGATTATAACTCAGTGTATAAAGTAAATATTCATGAGTCTATACTGCTATAAAGAAATGATCAAATAAATAAATGGGAGAGAAGAGAGAAATCTCCTGTGAAGAATTCCAAATAATTTAAATATCCCACCTTAAAGGAAACGGAGCATAACTCCCCAATCCTTAAGTGTGGACTATGCTTAGTGATTTTCTTTCAAAGAGTACAGTATGGAAAGGAGGAAAAAACAAGTGACATTACTATAGAGAAACCCAAATAGACCTTTGATGTGGTTTGATTAAGATAGACCATTGTTTGTGTTCTTCCTCCCCAAACCCCATAACGCCAATCTAGCCATGAGAAAAACACCCAATTTCAATAGAGGGGCATTCCAGCAAATATCTGACTAATACACCTCAATACTGTCAAAGTCATAAAAAACAAAAACCAAGATATCTGAGAAATTGTCACAGCCAAGAGGAGCCTAAGGAGACATGACAATTAAATGTAATGTGGTATCCTGAATGGGATCCTGGAACAGAAAAAGCACATTAGGTAAAAACTAAAGAAATTGGAATAAAGTATGGACTTTAGTTAATAATAATATAATATCAACACTGGTTTATTTTTCTCATTAATTGTAACAAATGTACCATATAATGTAAGGTGCTAGTAATAGGGGAAGCTGGGCATGAGTATATGAGAACTCTGTAGTATCTTTATATTTTTTCTGTAAATCTAAAGCTGTTCTAAAAATAAAGTCTACTTTAAAAAAAGCATCTGGGAAGCCTAGAGAGTGCTAATATCCAGCAAAGTAAATAATAAATAAATAAGGAACTGAGGGGAAGGAAAATACGTTAATCCAGGGATGAGGTTAGAATACTAACATGCATGCCTTTAGCAACGACGTTCTTGGTTAGAGGTAGGCTGTACATTTGGGTCCGCAGAAGTAAGGAAGCTTTGCATGTCTGTTTCTCATAGCAGCCCTCAGCACCCTCCTGCACTGAGGACAGAGACAGCAGCAGAAGAGCAGACAGACCTGAGCTGGGCTGCTGCCCGGAAGCCAGTCTATAAAGGACACTGCACATCTCGGGGGCTCCAAAACGTCACTCTAATCTTTACTTACCTGAGTTCTTCTTGGAAGGATGCGGCTAAAAAGAACTACTTTGGTAAGTCACTTGGGGTGGGATAAAACCTCCTCACCCCACAAAATGCATGCTTAGATGGCCTGTGGACTGCTGCCTAAGAAGTTAGTGTCTGGGAACAGCAGGGTCTTTGTTTCCTGGGACACCGCTCCAGACATTCTTTATCTCTGCCTTTCCACTTAAATAAACGTTGAATAAATTTTTCAAGAATACTGCTTTGAAGGGAACCAAATTACTAGTTGGAACAGAGAGCCCAATTATTAGCCTATTAAAGGCGTCCACATGTTATCAGCCCCTTGTATTACCAAGTTGAGTAAAAACGAATCTAACAGTAACCAGAGCCAGACAGTCCAACGACCTCTCTCTGATAGTCTCAGATGGTCCAAGGGCACAATTTAGACGATCAGCCTACCCTTCAGGCAACCATCCAAGGACATTATTTCCCTTAACTGATAAGAATAGGGCAGCAAAGAGTTTGGAGTTACATTTTTTTGGTGAATGACTATTCTTCGTGCTGCTGATCACGGACAGATTCAAGTGCCTGATACTTAATGAATCAACTGAGAGGTGGGCAGGGTTGACATTTTCTTATTAAAAGCAAGGAACCCAACCAGGACTAACCCACCACATTTACCTAGAGATGGACCGAGGGAGTCCTTGTGAACAGTGCTAAGATTTTCCCTAGAAAACAGCTCTGGGCCTATTTTTACAAGGGTAATTGAAGCTTAAAATTCATCATCATGAGGGGGTTGCAAAAGTTTTAACCTAAAAATATTTCAAACCAGGAGCTGGGAATCATCAACCCTAGATAAATAGGGGAAAACTATCCGCAAACTAATTTTAATCACTGTAACTTCCTAGAGAATATCTAACATAAATTGGCTTTTTTTCCTGTTTCTTTCATAGGCTCACATTGCTTCTGGATCTTCTTAATTATCCATATTCTCTAAGTGAGCGTTCCGTCCTTGGGTCCCTTAACGCTACAACCTGGGGAGATCTCACCCAAATTCACTGCCCTACTCTGCCATTTGTTTGGTGAGGACACCCAATCTGTATCTCTACACTGACCTTTTTTTGGGCTAATAGACCTGTATTACCCGTGCATTCCTGGATATCTTTCCTGAAGGTCTCTCAGATGCCTTAATGTCACAGATAGAATTCATTATTTCTGCTGAACCTCCATTACCCATCCTCCTGACAATCTCTCCAGAAACCTGGGAGGTAATTAGGATTCCTTCCTTTCCCGCTCTGTCCACACCAATCTCTGTACCTCACTAATTTCATATCTAAATAGGTCTTGAGTTTTTTCCTTTTTTTTTTTTTTTTTTTTTGGTGGTTCGCGGACCTCTTACTGTTGTGGCCTCTCCCGTTGCGGAGCACAGGCTCCGGACGCATAGGCTCAGCGGCCATGGCTCACGGGCCCAGCTGCTCTGTGGCATGTGGGATCTTCCCGGGGCACGAACCCGTGTCCCCTGCATCGGCAGGCGGACTCTCAACCACTGCGCCACCAGGGAAGCCCAGTTTTTTCCTTTTTATACATGGTACCTGCCTCATCATTTCTTCACTAGGCGATTGCAAGTCTCTTGTCACACACGTTGGTCTTGCTCTTCTCCAAACTATCCTCCACACTAAAGTCAGAGTTAAAAAAATTTTTTTCTAACAGTTAATTTTTTCAACTCTGTAATATATGCATAAAGTTTAAAACCAAAACGTTACAAAAGAGTACATAGGGAAAAGTCTGCACTTTGCACCTGACTCTCAGTCACCCAGTTTGCCTTCCCAAAGGCACCCATAGCTATCAATTCCCTTGGTAAAGATTGTATTTCTAAAAGGCATCTACTTCACATCTTCCCATGGCTCACCACTGTCTATAAGAAAATGGTGAAACTGAGAAGCCCATATGAGGCCTCTCAGGGTTTTGTCCTGTTTCTCTTATTTCTTCTAGTCAGTCCCTCTATCCATCCAGATTTTGTCTGCTGTAAGCATTTTGCTCTTCCCTAAAAAGTCTAAGGCTTCCTTCCCTCTGTGATTCTGTATATGCTGTTTCTCTCACCTGGGATGCCTTCCCCAAGTTCCTTCATCCCCCATGCCACCCTTTTCTTTGAGTATAAAGTACTCTTAATACTCCTCTAAATATGTTCAATTTTAAAAGACTTTGTGGACCTCTGCAGATAAAGGTTATGCCCTTGTCTCATGAAGCCCTTTTAGGACCATATGTATATATATTTTTATTATAGCACCTATCACATTGCTTGGCCATGTCAAAGGCAGTACTATGTTCCTTTGTTCTTTGAGTCCTCAGAGTTTAGCAGTCTGCCTAATACCTAGTTGTTGTTGAATAAATATTGAATATTAGTTACAATGTAACTACTACTAAGGATATATTAGGCTGCATTAATAGCAACACAGTACTTAAAATTTTTAGTTCTGGCCACCACATATACAGATAGATGTTGAGGAAGTATAGCATCTCCCTGACAATGTATGGTTTACTAACACTGTGATGTCCTTAACAAGAAAAGACTAACAGGGTGCACAGCTCCCTCAGAATCTCTGAAGGGCTAAAGAGGACGCAGCTGACAACAAACTAGTGAGTTTCCCCACGAGACCAGAGGTTCTCCACCACAGTGTTCGGTCATCTTGGTTTGTCTTCATCAGTGCTGAAAGGTATTGTAACTTATTTGTGCTAAAAAAAGTTAAAGTACTGAAATTTGAAAACAATTTACTTTTCTCCCCTCCTAAACTAGACTGGATTCGAGGTTACTTCTACAAAGTCACTCCTGCCCACTTCTATTCCAATATACTTTGTTGAGATAGGGGTACAACTGATGGGTCCGGAAACTGGGCATAAGTCACAGTTTACCTTATCTTTACTTCCCCCCCGGAAGAATGCTAAACATGTGAACATTATCTATTGTGGGGTTGGGGAGATACAGAGAACTGCCCTCCTAGATTATGAGCTTCTCCAGGGTAGGGACCATGACTTTTCATTTTGTGTCTACCCATAGTGTCTGGGTGGAAGAAAATGTGACAAAAACTTTTAAAAAGGACTGAAGGAAAGAGAAAAAGCAAAGGAATAAAGGAGGTTTATCATTTGCTTTCTTAGAAACTGTTAATTGAATTCCATTTTTAACTCAGCATAAGAAACAAACAAAAAAAAAACAGCAATAAAAGCTGCTTAGGGACTTCCCTGGTGGCGCAGTGGTTAAGAATCTGCCTGCCAATGCAGGCCACACGGGTTCGAGCCCTGATCCAGGAAGATCCCACATGCTGCAAAGCAACTAAGCCCGTCCGCCACAGCTACTGAGCCTGCGCTCTAGAGCCCGCGAGCCACAACTACTGAGCCCTCCTGCCACTGCTGCTGAAGCCCGTGCTCCCAGAGCCCGTGCTCCACAGCAGGAGAAACCACCAAAATGAGAAGCACGTGCGCCGCAGCGGAGAGTGCCCCGCCCCCGCTCGCCGCAGCTGGAGAGAGCCTGCACGCAGCAAGGAAGACCCAACACAGCCCCCAAATAAATAAATTAAAAAAAAAAAAAGCTGCCGAAACTCACATTACAAACAGTAAAGGTGAAGAAACAACAGAGCAAAAATTACAACAGTAACCACTGCCTACCCCCCAAATATCTCAGTAATCAAAGATTTCTTAACTTTTTGGCTCTTCAAAATATGTGCAGTCCATAATACAGTAGGAAGTGATTATCTATCCAAGGCTAGTTGTAAATGTCCTCTGATTATCTGATGTAATTCTAAGCTCAAAGGCTTTTGCCTCTCCTGCAGTACCTTGCTTGGAACAAAGCTGTGCTTAATGCATATTACTTTTATTTCATAAATATAAAGTATATAAAAACCAGAAGAGTTGAGTAACTTTCACGGGGAAGGAAAAAGGTAACATTTTTCATCTTTTTCTTTTTTATATTATTTTCATGAAGAGTCTAACTCTGCCCATTGACACCTGTCCAAATGCTATGACACTGCAAAACTGAGATCACATAAACTTTTTTTGGACACTTGATTTTGCCCATGTTAAAGGAATATAATTGAGTAACACTCAGTTAAAATTCTATTACAAATAAGCATACTTTCTCTACTCCCCCTGTGATATGCCATGATCCCATCTGTATAGACTAACTTTTACTCACTGAAAGTACAATAAATATTTGTCGATTGATTTGGTTGATGCAACTGTAAGCCTTGTTTTCAGTTCAAAGTCTACATTTTACTGGTAATCTAAAAATATTAATTCCTATACATCCAAATGTCTGGGTAGCATCCTGCTTCCCGAACACACACACATTCACCCTTAACCCCAACCTGCTCCTTCCTCAGAGCTTGTTGTGGGGAGAACATTTCAGGAGGGCATCCAGCAGGAGGAAAGACCAACACCTCTCGCTTCTTGAACTGTCGAGGTGCCCAATAGCAACTTAGTGGCTCAAAGTAAAAAAGAGCAGCGCGGGTGGCAGGTGGGGTGGAGGAAAAGGAAACTTCATCAAAGATGCAAGTGACAACTCCCAGGGGCTTATAGATTCCATCCGAACAGGAAAAATGAAAAGGTTAGAAAACAGTGGCAGGGTGGTGTCTCCAGCCATGTTTCAATTCACGCTGCACTGATAACAAGCCACATATCTGCCTTACCCAAGCAACTTCCCCATTGCCCATCTCCCCACCTCGGAATAGGAAGGGGAGCGGGTCCCCACGACTCCGGAGTAATAATTAGGGGAGACCACTGCCTGTAGAGACTCCGCCAGAGGAAAGGAGCCGAGGGGCTGCGGCCCTTCTCTGCAATCCAGGAAGCCCCCTCCCGCGCGCAGGTGGGCGGGCGCCCGATGCCGCAAGGATGCAGGGCATGGAGCGAGGTACCGGGGCCCCTCCCAGAGACCCCCGCCAGCCCCGCCAGGGGGAGCGTCTGCGCCCGACGGCTGGCTGCGGGGACACGGCGGACGGCGCAGGGCGGTGGCTCGGCTACGCGGCTCCCCTCCCGCGTCCCCACCCTCTCCCCGCCCGCCCCCGGCGCGGCCCTGCCCGCCCCCTCCGCCCCCTCCCGCGGCGCCATGCGCAGACTCAGTTCCTGGAGAAAGATGGCGACAGCCGAGAAGCAGAAACACGACGGGCGGGTGAAGATCGGCCACTACATCTTGGGAGACACGCTGGGGGTCGGGACGTTCGGCAAAGTGAAGGGTGAGGACCTCCGGGGCAAGGCTCGGCCCCAGCCCGGGATCCGAGTGACTTCCGCCTTTCGCATCTCTTCATCCTCCCCCGCCCCTTGCGTTCCTCGTCCCCCGGGCTCGGCAGTCCCTGTCCAGGCTCCGGCCGGAGTAGAGCCGGAGGCCACGGCGGGACTGCGGAGCGGCGCCCCCTGGGAGGGCGGGGGTGGGGTGGGGACTGGTCGCCATGGCGACGGTGCGACGGCCGGAGGGGCTCGTCCGTGCGAGGGGCGGGGATGCAGAGGTGCGAACTTTCCCAGGCCTGACGGTCGAGGGCTGCACTACTCGCTCCCTTAGCTGGGTGGGGGCGCCGGGGTCTTGGCCGGGAACCCTGGAGAGGCGGCCCGCCGTTCGTCCCAGCTGTGATCCCTCGGCTCAGGGCCAGCCCATCGGTTCCCTGGCCGTCCTCGGCATTGTCCATATTTCCGTCCTCTTCAGAAGGCTGTTGACTTACCTGCCCTGGCTGATTCTCAAGTGTGAAATGTGTTCCCCCGAAGTAAGGTTGCTTTGGGGAGTAGTTTACAGAGTTAAAAAAAAAAAAAAAAGGCCATTTTCTCGGAAAGGATCACTAATTTTTTTCGGAGCAGTTAATGAATATAAACTGGTCCTACATGTATTTGCGATCCTTGGTTTATGGTCTGAAAGCAGACGCCGTGCCTTCAGTGTTTCTGAATTACCAAACCTGGTAGGCAGTGCAGATTTTGCTTCCAGATAGTGTTTATTAATTCACTGATGCAGTTAGTTTCTGTTTATTTTCACAGGATATTTATATTTTAATTAATAGTTTTATGTACATTACTTGAAAAAAAAATTTTTTTTTAAAGACAAGTGGAATCGCTTACCCTTGTGTTTCAATACAGTATTCCGGAAATAACAAACTTGCTCTCCAGTCCACCAATGCTGGCACAAAAAGTTTAATTGCAAATTTTGTGAGGCATAAATATTTTTTCCTTCAACATATTTGACTTTATTATTAGGGATGTAGAGGAAGGAAGTATGGAACTGATAAAAATAATTCATGCATTGGCTTTGGATAAATAGCCTGTGACTTGCATATACTAAGCGCTTGGTAAATATTTGACTTGAAAGAGAAAAAAGTTTGTGAAAGTCTGTACAGTGAATTAACTAACTGAGCCTTGCTCTATCGGAGCTAAATAAACATTTTCTGATTTTATCTAGGGATGGAAGAGGAGAGCCCTTCCTTCTCTTGCTCTTTCTGAGTCATAGAACTGGAAAATTGCTGTATAGCCCACAGGGAAGCAACTGCCTAAACCTTCTTAAGAAAATCAGCAAGGCCAACAATGTAAGAAAGTAAGAAGCAAATGCCAGAATAGGGTAATAACAGCCTTTAGGGTGGGTCTGTATTAGGCCAGTAAGATGTTTCTGTGCTTCTGAAGTTATTTATTTTTGGTGATGTTGTCTCTTTACTTGTTAGCAATTACAAACTTTCAGTTTATAAGTATTTGTAAGAAATACTCATTAATGCCACCCAAATAGTAATAACAGTTTTGATGCCTTCACCCCTCCCAGAGTTCTGTTTGGATTAGGATACTCATTGTTTTCCTAATATAGACCTGAGCAGAGTCAGGTCTCACTTTCTTATTGGCTAGGTGGCTTTTGGCATGGCAGATAGGAAAGCAAGAGGATATTTCTCATTTCCTGGGTTTGATCTGTGATGTGGCTGTGCCTTGAATCCCTCCAGTGACTGCTATTCCTTAACCTTCGCTCCTCCACATGTGCTTCTCTTGAAATACCACACACTGTCAAAGTCAACAATCTCTCCAAATATAGAAAGGCCAGTATTAGTCAAAGGATCATAGGTTTTATAGATATGGTTCATTTGTTCATAAATACATTAATTGATGGTGGTCAAAATCTTCAACCAGTGCATTTTTTAAAGTTGTTGAACAGTTGGAATGCTTTCTATCCCAAATAAGAAAATCCAACTCAGCCTAGCCAAGAACATCTCTTTCTGTGGTTCTCTGTCCAGAGCAAGGAAGCCCCAGCATAGCCCTCATGAGTCTCATTGGCTCAATCATTCCCTCTGGCCAGGGATACCATGTGCTAACTGGCTTAGGCTTGTGTTCCTATAAGTAGGCACTAGCAGGAGAGATGGTATTACCCTTAGAGGAATACGGCCCGCTTCTGGACGTGTGTGTGTGTGGGGGGGCATCTTCTTCTGAAGTACTTGAATAGTATGGGGGGACAGAGTAGATACCTACACAGAAATGGGTTTTTTTTAGAAGAGAGGAAGGGGGACATAGCTGCCCAGTGAGCAAGCAAAAATAGCCACTGTAGTGGTGACGATGGTAACTTACAGTAGCCAAGAATTTGACAAGAATTCTTATAAATTATATGATTAGCCACATATTTCAATGGAGACAATTTGGATTAGCTAGAGGTTTTAAAATTAGTCATACACATTGCTAAATTTAACATAGAAAAGGAGTCTAATAGAGGATGTTATACAGATATGCAGAAAAATTCCCGATATGGTATTCCATCTTATAGGAAACTTATGGGCGGGGTGCAGAGAGGACTTTAAATTCATATGAATTATTTTGTTTCTTGTTACAGGTTTAAAAAAGATCCTTTGGTAATTTAATGGTAACATTTTGAGGGGAAACTTTAAATAGACAGCTAGGGTTAGCTTGGGATTATGCTTGAATTATCTTATTATTTCCAAGATACTTTTTTCTCCCCCCCCCCCCAGGTTGTCAAGGTGTTAGTCTCCACTCCCTGGTGGGGTCTAGTCCCCTTTCCTCCCAGAACGATTATAAAAGCATGGATGAACAGAGTCATGTTACTACTGCAGTAAATTTAAATGACAGTTTTTGTTAGTTTTCCAAAAGAAGATGCCTCATTAGTAGGGTGGGTAGTCTTTGGCAAATGAGTTGTTTATACATACAATCTATTTATTAATTTGGTGAGTATTTCTATATAAAACTGCAATTTAAGATAAATAGGTGACTCTTTGAATGAATCAAAGAAGTTACTTAAAAGCTTCTTGAAGTAAAAAATCGATATGTGAATTAGAGCTATATATCTCAGCATGGGTGAATTTCAAGTATATAAGGTTAGGCCACAAAAACAAGAAGTTGAAGAATATATATAGTCATGTTATTCATATAAAATTTAAAAACATGCAAAAACACTCATGCATTACTGGTAGGAGTACAAATTTGTACCACCTCTATAGAGTATGACAGTGTTTATTAAAGTTAACCCAGCAATTCAACTTCTAGGAATTTATCCTATAGGTGTATGAAATAATGAGTTATTCATATCATATTGTTTATAAATGCAAAAGATTGGAAGTAACCTTTCTAGTAGGACAATAGTTAAATTATGGTTTATCCATAGTGGTATACCTTGCAGATATTGGGAAAAAAGGAAAAAAAAGCAAGCGACTTCATATAATACAGGGAACAGTTTCCAATGTGGTTTTTTTTTTTTTTTTTTTTGCTGTACGCGGGCCTCTCACTGTTGTGGCCTCCGCCATTGCGGAGCACAGGCTCCGGACGCGCAGGCTCAGCGGCCATGACTCACGGGTCCAGCTGCTCCGCGGCATGTGGGATCTTCCCGGACCGGGGCACGAACCCGTGTCCCCTGCATCGGCAGGCGGACTCTCAACCACTGCACCACCAGGGAAGCCCTCCAATGTGTATTTTTAAGAGGAAAAAATAAGGGGATAGTAGAACAAAGTATATAGTATTCCTACCATTTGTGTATAAAGAGCAGGGACAAATTAAAGTAAGTGTAACTACCTGCATATGTATAGAGTGTCTCTTTAAAGATACACACGAAACTGTTACATTAGTTGTTCAGGGGAGGGGAACTAGGTAGCAGAGGGACATGTCACTGTATATCTTTTTATAGTTTTGAATTGTGTAGTGCAGGTATTATGTATTCAAAAGAATATACAAAATTAAATTTGTAAAATAACCATATGAAAAACATTGTTACTGGATCATTTATGGATTCATACCTGTGGGAAAGACAAACACCACATTCAAGATAGTGGTAACCTCTAGGGAGAGAGAAAGGAGAAAGGAATCTGGGAGGAGTCAGACTGGGCTTCAGTTGCATCTGTTAATGTTTTACTGCTTAAGCTACTGTTGGGTGGAACATGGGTATTTGGCTTGCCTTTTGGGATGCCTGAAATGTTTGGTTAAGGAAAGGTACCTTTCTCACATTTCCACCTATAGCTTTTAAAACTCATCTCTCTCTAGGATTAAGTTATTTCCCTGATACTTTTAGCAGTGAGATTTTTTTTTTCAATTTTAGAGTGAGAATGAAATAGTTGGGTGATTAGAATATCTTTATAAATATTTCCATCTTTGTGGCGTCTCTTTATCAGTATTTAAAATTCTCTCTTTCAAAATATGATCTTGTTTTACTTCAGGATTACATAGCTGATTAGAAGAGCATCTGTTACACTGTTCTACAGTTAGACAAAGTTCCCTTTAGAAAGCAATAACAGGTTGTTAGCTAATATTTAGTTGACTCATCTGTTGCTTTTGTTGTGCGGGAGACATTGTGAATTCTGGTAACCTTTGCTGTGAATGACTCAAGTCTTTCATGGCAGAAATACCTGTCTTCCATTTCACTGAAAAGCAACATCTTAGCATTACTGTAAAACAGTGACAGTCTGAAGAGTAACGTTTTGAGCTTTGGAAAAGGGGAGAAATATCTTAGTAATGCATATCCCTGACAAAGTCCATTTACCGCACTGATTGACTTATGGAGCAGCAGTTAATTTGGCTGTAACTGAGTTAAGTCACTGGAGAATCTTTAGCCTAGTTTTGAGAAAAAGTTCAGGTTTTGATATTGTGCCAAGGCTTTTTTTCCCTTCCCACTGCACTTTGATGGTGGGGTAGAGTGGAGAGGTCCAAGACTTGGAATATTTCTAATTAGAAGACCGGTTCCAACTTGATCAGTTAATAGCTTTACTTCAACAAATTAATCTCCCAGAGCCTCATGTTACCTGTATCATAGGTTTATTGTGAGGATCGAATGTGATAATGTGTTTCCTAAGCTATAATAAGGTGACTATATTTTCAAAAGTATTACGCTACTGAAATTCTAATGCTGAAGTACGTTGGCAGTTGGGTTCAAGGCAGATATCTGTGTTCTTACAAGTAAGGAAAACATGACATATTATATTATGGCCTTAAATTAGTAAGATTTTGCTGGGAGGAAAAAGGGAGAAAAATAATAGGAGATACTGCCTACTCTGAAAGAGAAAATATTTAGAGAATCAATGTTGGGACATATTTTAAAACTTTTTTTTTTTTTTGCGGTACGCGGGCCTCTCACTGTTGTGGCCTCTTCCGTTGCGGAGCACAGGCTCTGGACACGCAGGCTCAGCGGCCATGGCTCACGGGCCCAGCTGCTCCGCAGCATGTGGGATCTTCCCGGATTGGGGCATGAACCCATGACCCCTGCATCGGCAGACGGACTCTCAACCACTGCGCCACCAGGGAAGCCCAACATATTTTAAAACTTCTGAGGGAAAAACCTGTATCCAATTAAGACTGGGAAATACCAGGTTAAACGTTTGTTAGGTTTCTTTACGGCAGGGCTCTTTAGAGCCATTACTATATTAATATGTATAATGAGTTTCCAAAAGGGAGAGCAGACATCCTTCCCCAGACTCCTTGATTATGAAATCTTTTTCTGTGGAGAGTCTCCAGTCCTAGTGTTTTGTAGAGCATACTTTAGAAAGTCTATTCTAATAATTTTAGTTTTATGATTTTTTCTAGCCCATAGAAACTTAGAATCCTGAAATTAGAACATTGGAGAGGAGGCTGTGAGTTGACTCCTGATAGTCTTTGAAGGATGAGACACAACTTGAAAAAGCAGAAAACCCTAGGAGCTGGAACATAATAGTCTGGGAGCAAGAAGTAACTCCCATGGATGTCACTGTGTGAGGGCATAGGGAGTAACTGATGCTTATACAAGGTGAACATTTGCTTGGTTCCCCATCATCACTGTGTTCCATTTAAGAATTCTTGGATGGGACTTCCCTGGTGGCATAGTGGTTAAGAATCCGCCTGCCGAGCAACTAAGCCCACGCTCCACAACTACTGAGCCTGTGCTCTAGAACCTGCGAGCCACAACTACTGAGCCTATATGCTGCAACTACTGAAGCCCATGCGCCTAGATCCCGTGCTCCACGACACATGCACCGCAATGAGAAGCTCGCTCACTGCAATGAAGAGTAGCCCCTGCTCGCCGCAACTAGAGAAAGCCCATGTGCAGCAACGAAGACCCAACACAGCCAAAAATAAATAAATAAAATAAATAAATTTATAAAAAAAAAAGAATCCGCCTGCCAATGCAGGAGACATGGGTTCAATCCCTGGTCCAGGAAGATCCCACATGCCGCGGAGCAACTAAGCCTGTGCGCCACAACTACTGAGCCTGTGCTCTAGAGTCAGTGAGCCACAACTACTGAAGCCCACATGCCTAGAGCCCATACTCTGCAACAAGAGAAGCCACCACAATGAGAAGCCCACGCACTGCAACGAAGAGTAGCCCCCGCTCGCCGCAACTAGAGAAAGCCTGCGCGCAGCAAGGAAGACCCAACACAGCCAAAAATAAATAAATTTATTAAAAAAAAAAAAAGAATTCTTGGACATGTGTAGTTCAGTTTAGAAAACCTGTTTTCAAAAAAGATTACTTTTGTTAACTTGTTGATTTTAATGGTGAATATCATAAACCTATCAGTTTCCTAGGGCTGCAGTAACAAAGTACCACAAACTGGGTGGCTTAAAACAACAGAAATTGTTTTGGAGTTCTGGAGGCTATAAGTCCGAAATCAAGGGTTTAGTAGGGTTACACTCCCTCTGAAGGCTTTAGGGGAGAATCTATTTCTTGCCTCTTCCAGCTTCTGGTGGCTCCTGGTGTTCCTTGGCTTGTGGTAGCAAAGCTCCATTCTCTGCTTGTCTTCACATGGCCCCATTTGTGTGTGTGTGCCTGTGTTCTCTCCTTTTCTTATAAGGACACCAGTCATTAGACATAGAGCCCACCCTACATCTAGGATGATTTCATCCTGAGATCCTTAACTAAGTACACCCCCAAAGACCCTATTTCCAAATAAGATCCCATTCTGTGGATATAGTAGACGTGAGTTTGTGGGGAGGGGGACACTTTTCAACCCACTGCACTTGCCATTACAGTTTATGTGCTTTTATTTGTTTATTTATTTGGCCGTGGTGCACAGCTTGTGGGATCTTAGTTCCCTGACCAGGGCTTGAACCCAGAGCCTGAACCCAGGGCCTGGCAGTGAAAGCCCTGAGTCCTAACCACCGGACCGCCAGGGAAATCCCTATGTACTTTTAGTTTTATGTTCTTAATTTCTCCCTTATGATGCAGTCATCCCTCAGTATCTGTGAGGGATTGGTTCCAGGAGTCCCTGAGGATACCAGCATCTGTGGATGCTCAAGTCCCTTATATTAAGTGACATAGTACAGTCGGCTCTTCATACCCTCAGGTTCTGCATATGGGGATAGGGAGGCTGAATGTTATTTACTGAAAAAAATCCTAGTATAAATGGACTGTTGCAGTTCAAACCCGTGTTGTTCAAGGATCAATTGTACTTTTTGAGTAACTTTTTAAAATTTTTAAAAAAATTTTTTGTGGTAAGCGGGCCTCTCACTGTTTGTGGCCTCTCCCGTTGTGGAGCACAGGCTCTGGACGTGCAGGCTCAGCGGCCATGGCTCACGGGCCCAGCCGCTCCGCGGCATGTGGGATCTTCCCGGACCAGGGCACGAACCCGTGTCCCCTTCATCGGCAGGCGGACTCTCAACCACTGCCCCACCAGGGAAGCCCTTGAGTAACTTTTAAACTGGTTTAATAGAATGAATAAAATGTCTTCTTTGGTATCTTGTATTAAAACATTGAAATCAATAGGAAGCAGGTTTTTATTAGACTGGATTTATTTTTCATATACAAGAAAAAGTTCATAGTAGCAGTGTCTGGCACATAGTAGGTGCAGGTGCTCAATAACTATTTCTTAAATATATGAATGAATTTTTAGAATAAGTCTTATTAGTATGGGGAATTCAGTCTATTATTCTTTTCAAAACTACAAGACTGTAAATTAAGGGTTCTGCTTATATGTTCAACTTCTACTATTTATGTTTTATTAAAAGGATATTTAGTATTATTATACTATGTAATATTCTTTTGAGGATTATCTTTTTAAAAATATCACATTTCACTTACCCTTTTTGGAAAAAGCACAAGTTTTTGAGACAGATCTGGCTTTGTATTTTTGCTTTGTCAGTCACTAGCTGTGTAACTTGGGGCAAGTTATTTCATCTTCCTGTGCCTCAGTTACTTGTAAAGTGTTGCTAATAATACTAGTCTTCCAGGGTTGGTGAGAGTTGGAGTCAGTATGTTTGGGTACAAAGTGGGTATGTCATGAATATTAACTAGTGAGTTGTAAACCTTAATTATGTATTATAAATCAACTAGATTTATATGTTAAAAAGTAGTAGTCATTTAAGAAAATCTGATTTCAACTTAAGTCAAATGAACCTGTTTTCACCTCTGTGCTCTTCTATGACAGAATAAGTGTTTCTATAGTTTTTGGGTAGTAGGTGAAATCCCTGTCAAGGACTTGGCACTATGTATATATATGTCTAGCAATATTATGTTGAAAATTAACCAAAGTTAGGAAATGGGTTGAACTTTGGAAGCTAGAAATCTCTGGTATTGATGGGATAGAGGAGGATGGAGCAGGTTAGTGAGATTGAAGCTTATGGGAATGGAAACTAGATGCATAGAAATTACAGGTATTATTTATTTAGTACTTATTATGTACCTGGATCTAAGTGGATAAAAGGGACAAATCAAAGAGCTGAGATAAGATTGGCTATATAGGATTAAATCAGAAAATTTAGGACTGATTAGCTAGGAATGGGGGACAGGTTTGGAAGCAATGGAGAATATATAACCCTGAATAGCAATAGCCATCCTTTCTTTATTGAGCACTTAACTGTGCCGGTCACTATGGAAAGTGCTTTACAAAGCCTACTTCATGTCACCCTTATGGAGTACGCGGTATTCTGATTTTGAATAGAAGGTTGAAGTAATTTAACTTGTTCAAGTCAAACATTTAGTAAATACCTTCGTGCAGGACCAAAGCCCAGATCTTTGTGACTGCAAAGCCCATGCTCTGTACACAGATTGCCTTCTTATGTGGAAGTGGAATTGGGTGCTTAGCCCTACTCCTGAAAAAGATGAATCTGTTAATACCTATCATTGTTTTTTCCTTCTCTTTGAAATTTTTCTTAATTGAATAGAATATTAAAAAGTAAGTAAAATTTGAAAAAAAGACCAGAGTAGAATAACTTTTAATTATGGCACATTATCATTTTTATGTAAATATTTTTGTATAGCTGGAAAATGTAGAATACATATACAATTTTTGTTTGTTCTTTTCGTGTTTACGAGAGCATTTCATGTAGTTTTTCTATGAAAGTCTGTTATGTTGGAATGACAATATGTTAAACTGTTCTCTGAAATTGGTCATTTAGGTTAATTGCAGTATTTGTTCTTACATAAGACACTGTAATAAACATATTTATGCACATTTTTTCATTTACTTAATTCTAAGTTAAATTACAAGTCCAGGAACAACAAATTAAAACAAAAATGAAATAGCACCTTTAATGCTATTCTAGGACATTAATTGCCTTTTTATTGCCCTAAAATGTACTGTTGGTTTACACAGCCATGAAAAAGGAATTATTATACTAATATTCCATTAAAAGAACCAAACTGTTGGGACTTCCCTGGTGGTGCAGTGGTTAAGACTCCACACTCCCAACGCAGGGGGCCTGGGTTCTATCCCTGGTCAGGGAACTAGATCCCACATGCATGCAGCAACTGGGAGTTCGCATGCCACAACTAAGGAGCCTGCCTGCCACAACTAAGACCCAGTGCAACCAAATAAATAGATAAATATTAAAACAAAAACAAAAAAACCCAAACTGATCATGTACTCTGCCTATTGACTTAGTTTGGAATGTCTGCATGTGTGAGAATTTGAATGATCTCTTTACAGTTGTTGTCATGACACCTTCCCCCTCCCTGACATTGTTTTAATTTTTGTTTGAATATTTATGCAATCACACTTTTGTGATTTCTTCCACTGTTTCAAAAGTGAAGAAGTTATGCCCCTATACTTCTAATTAATTTATAATTTGATGAAATGCTCAAGTTTTAGAAAGAAGTTTAGCTATACCTTGATTGTCTGGTGATTGATTTCATTCTGTTTATTCTGCCTTCTTTATTTTTTTTGGGGGGCATCTATTATTTATAGGTGGAATGATAGTCTACTCCTTATTACTCATGAGTTGAATTTTACTTGATTCCCTATGCCTTGTCTATCACCTTCCCTCCTACTCTTGCTAATTTCTTCCTAACTCTTTGGTATGTGCTCCATAAAATTTTCTGTCACATATCTGCTGCAACTTACTGCTTTCTAAATGATTTTAGTTGTTCTGTTGTAAAGTTTGTCTTGCACTCTCTTATTTCATAACTTCTTTATTTTCTTATCATCATGAAATAGTTAATAATTTTCCTAGAACATTCACATATTTCTCAAGTGAGCATTATTAATGTCCATTCTTTTTGTTTGCTTGTTTAATTCTTTGGGACTCGTTTTGGTGTTTCTTACCTTACAGTTACTTTGGTCCTCTTCAGAGGCCAGGAACGTCCCAGGGACCCAGGCTGCTTTCCACTGGTACTTTCCCTGGCAGCGTTAACTGGCGTATAGTAGATGCTCCATACATAAGGCCAAATGAATGAATTTGAGAGAATGCTTTGCATTTCCTATTCCAGGTCCTTATTTCACGACAGAATGTACATCAAGAGTTTCAGATAAGCTTAAAGTTAATTGGGGTTGAAAATAAGCAGAGTATGGTATAAGAGGAGACTGGTCAATGAACTGGAGTTTCATCAACCAGTTGATGAATTGGGTGATGAATTGGAGTTTAGACCCAAATGGATTCTGCCAATATTAACTGGTATTGTTGCTATTTCCCAGTTCTGTTTCAGTTGTGCAGTTAAAGGGAAAAGGTTCCTACTAAGACATGCTTGGAGTTTTGGGGGGTAGTTGGGACAGATGAGATTAGTACTTACTCAGTATCAATAAATTAGGTCTCAGAAAGAAGATACTTCCTGAATTAGGGTTTAACAGTCAAGTTGACTCCTCTTAATCACATCTGATTGGTACTGGAGACTGTAGAAAACCTTATCAGAAATTAGAATGTGCTTGATTTCTACAGTTCATTTCAGCTGTGACTATAGGTTTTTCTTCCTCACTGGTTTCATATATATTTTAATGATGTTTTGATGGCAATATATCCAGTGCATTATGTTACCGTGCCATCTTTCAGAAAGCTTCTATAATTTCTTAGCTATGAATGGTTCTTTTTTTCTTAATTGAGGTATAGTTGATTTACAGTATTATATTCATTTCAGGTATACAACATAGTGATTCAAAATTTTTATAGATTTATACTCCATTTAAAGTTATTATAAAATGTTAGCTATATTCCCTGTGCTGTACAATATATCCTTGTAGATTATTTATTTCATATTGATACACAGTTTGTACCTCTTCCTCCCCTACCTCTGTCTCGCCCCTCCCCACTTCCCTCTCCCCACTGGTAACCACTAGTTTGTTCTCTATATCTGTGAGTCTGTTTCGGTTTTGTTATATTCACCAGTTTGTTTTATTTTTTAGATTCCATGTATAAGTGATGATATACAGTATTTGTCTTTCTGTCTGACTTATTTCATAAAATAATACCCTCCAGGTGCATCCATGTTGTTGTAAATGGCAAAATATCATTCCTTTTTATGGCTGAGTAATAGTCCATTGTTATATATGGATATATATATATATATACCACATCTTATTTATTCATTCATCTGTTGACGGACACTTAGGTTGCTTCCATGTGTTGGCTATTGTAAATAGTGCTGCTATGAACATTGGGGTGCATGTATCTTTTTGAATTAGTGTTTTTGTTTTCTTCAGATATATACCCCAGGAGAGGGATTGCTGGATCATATGGTAGTTCTACTTTTAGTTTTCTGAGGAACCTCCATACTATTTTCCATAGTGGCTGCGCCAATTTGCATTCCCACCAGCAGTGTACAAGGGTTCCCATTTCTCCACATCCTTGCCAACATTTGTTATTTGTAGACTTTTTTTTTTTTTTTTTTTGCGGTACGCGGGCCTTTCACTATTGTGGCCTCTCCCGTTGGGGAGCACAGGCTCCGGACGTGCAAGCTCAGCGGCCATGGCTCACGGGCCCAGCCGCTTTGCAGCACGTGGGATCTTCCCGGACTGGGGCACGAACCCGTGTCCCCTGCATCGGCAGGTGGACTCTCAACCACTGCGCCACCAGGGAAGCCCATATTTGTAGACTTTTTGATGATAGCCATTCTGACAGGTGTGATGTGATATCTCATTGTGGTTTTGATTTGTATTTCTCTGATGATTAGCAATGTTGAGCATCTTTTCATGTGCCTATTGGCCAGCCATGGATGGTTTTGAGATTAGGTGAACTATATAAATGGTACTTACAAGAAAAGTTAGAGATTCCCTTTACATTGTAGTAGTTTAAAAATGGCACTTGTTGGAGAGTAATCCTTTGTCAGTTGCTTTGTCTGCAAATATTTTCTCCCATTCTAAGGGTTGTCTTTTCGTCTTGTTTCTGGTTTCCTTTGCTGTGCAAAAGCTTTCAAGTTTCATTAGGTCCCATTTGTTTATTTTTGTTTTTATTTCCCTTTCTCTAGGAGGTGGGTCAAAAAGGATCTTGCTGTGATTTATGTCATAGAGTGTTCTGCTTGTGTTTTCCTCTAAGAGTTTTATAGTGTCTGGCCTTATATTTAGGATTTTTCTTTTCTTTTTTTTTTTTTTTTTTAATATTTAGGTCTTTAATCCATTTTGAGTTGATTTTTGTGTATGGTGTTAGGGAGTGTTCTAATTTCATTCTTTTACATGTAGCTGTCCAGTTTTCCCAGCACCACTTATTGAAGAGGCTATCTTTTCTCCATTGTATATTCTTTCCTCCTTTATCAAAGATAAGGTGACCATATGTGCATGGGTTTATATCTGGGCTTTCTATCCTGTTCCATTGATCTATATTTGTGTTTTTGTGCCAGTACCATACTGTCTTGATTACTGTAGCTTTGTAGTATAGTCTGAAGTCAGGGAGCATGATTCCTCCAGCTTCGTTTTTCTTTCTCAAGATTGCTTGGGCTATTTGGGGTCTTTTGTGTTTCACAGATTGCCAACAAACACATGAAAGCATGCTCAACGTCACTAATCATTAGAGAAATGCAAATCAAAACTGTATCACCTCACACCAGTCAGAATGGCCATCATGAGAAAATCTACAAACAGTAAATGCTGGAGAGGGTGTGGAGAAAAGGGAACCCTCTTGCACTGTTGTTGGGAGTGTAAATTGATACAGCCCCTATGGAGAACAATATGGAGGTTCCTTTAAAAACTAAAAATAGAACTACCATACCACCCTGCAATCCCACTACTGGGCATATACCCTGCAAAAACCATAATTCAAAAAGAGTCATGTACCACAATGTTCATTGTAGCACTATTTGCAGTAGCCAGGATATGGAAGCAACCTAAGTGTCCATAAACAGATGAATGGATAAAGAAGAAGTAGCACATATATATAATGGAATATTACCCAGCCATAAAAAGAAACGAAACTGAGTTATTTGTAGTGAGGTGGGTGGACCTAGAGTCTATCATACAGAGTGAATTAAATCAGAAAGAGAAAAACAAATACTGTATGCTAACACATGTACATGGAATATAAGAAAAAAAATGGTTCTGAAGAACATAGGGGCAGGACAGGAATAAAGACGCAGTCGTAGAGAATGGACTTGAGGACACGGGAAGGGGGGAGGGTAAGCTGGGACGAAGTGAGAGAGTGGTATGGACATATATACACTACCAAATGTAAAACAGATAGTGGGAAGCAGCTGCATAGCACAGGGAGATCAGCTTGGTGCTTTGTGACCACCTGGAGGGGTGGAATAGGGAGGGTGGGAGGGAGACGCAAGAGGGAGGGGATATGGAGATGTATATATATATATATACATATAGCTGATTCACTTTGTTATACAGCAGAAGCTAACACACCATTGTAAAGCATTATACTCCAATAAAGATGTTTTAAAAAAAATGGCACTTTTACTTTATGATTCCCTGATAATCCTTTGGGTTAGGCTATGTTGCGGTTGAACATTTGCTCATGTGCTGGGAAGATTTGTATTGTGGGAGTATTGTGAAAGTTAAGAAAGGATCTGGGCGGGTCCCAGCATCAGCTTCTCGAAGGTTCTCGGCCTCGGCCTCTCGGCCTCTCGGTGTACCGCAGCCCGCAGGCACCCGGCACATGCCCGCCCCTCCGCCACAATGCCCAAGAGGCAGGTCAGCTCAGCCGAGGAGGAGCCCGAGAGGAGATCGGTGCGGTTGTCAGTTAAACCGGCTCCCGCAAAAGTGTAAACGAAGCCAAAAAAGGCAGCAGGAAAGGATAAATTTTCAGCCAAAAAAGTGCAGACAAAAGGGAAAAGAGGAGCAAAGGGAAAACAGGCTGAAGTGGCTAACCAAGAGACTAAAGAAGACTTACCTGCAGAAAACAGAGAAACTAAAAATGAGAAGAGCCCAGACTCTGATGAAGCAGGAGAGAAAGAAGCAACTCTGATTCATATCACACATCCGGTCCTATCAGTGGTCCCTGTCTCCCTGCTTGTACAATCCAGAGGAATATTCTTATCAACTGTTTTGTAAATGCAAGTGTTTTAGTAGCTCTAGAAACAGTTTTAAAAAGGAGGGAATCCCACCTTATCCCATTTTTTAAGTGTAAATGCTTTTTTTTTAAGAGGTGAAATCATTTGCTGGTTGTTTTTTGGTACAACCAGAAAATAGTGGGATATTGAATATGGAAGGCTTTGATTATCTTGGGTGTCAACTTAACATTCCACAGATGAAGGGTAGCTTTTATATCCTATAATACAAAGCATACTAAGTGGCAGTTTGGAGTCAGTTGTGCATTTAATGTCTTAAACACTTGAAATTACTTCTTTTCCCATGTTGTTTTTGGTTGAATTGTTTCCTAAAGCAAACCACTCACTCCCTGATCTTGGCTCTCCTGGTCAGAATTTTGTGTACTCTGTAACATCTTTGGTTGTGGTAGTCCAGTTTTTCTCGTAACTTTGTTAATGTGCTCTGAACGATTGACAATTTGAGTATGTAGTGTATATGACATTAAATTGTGAATTAGTGGGACTTACGATGTAACAGCATATCAGTATTTGAAGATATTGGTACTTGATACCCTGTCAAGGAAAATTTGCCTACAGATTTTAAGCTGGAAAGTCACTGGAATAACTGTTCAGAAAAGAATCACAACTACATGATTTTTTAGATTTTTGGTACGTATGTTAAGAAATGTATACAATTTAGGAACTTCCCTGGTGGCACAGTGGTTAAGAATCTGCCTGCCAATGCAGGGGACACGGGTTCAAGCCCTGGTCCGGGAAGATCCCATGTGCCTCAGAGCGACTAATCCTGTGCACCACAACTACTGAGCCTGCGCTCTAGAGCCCGTGCGCCACAACTGCTGAGTCCGTGTGCCACAACTACTGAAGCCCACGTGCCTGGACCCCATGCTCTGCAACAAGAGAAGCCACCGCAGTGAGAAGCCTGCGCACAGCAAAGAAGAGTAGCCCCCGCTCGCCGCAACTAGAGAAAGCCCGTGCCCAGCAGCAAAGATCCAACACAGCCAAGAAAAAAAAGAATTGTATACAATTTAAATGTCTGTGCTGATCCTCAAAACAACCAGTAAAATCTCAATTATGAAAAAAAAAAAGGAAAGGATCTGGACAAAATGGAAGGTGAACTTAGGTGGTAAGTTACATTCTTGAAAGGGACTGAGTTAGGACTCTGATTTAAACACTTTCCTTTGAGTCTTATTTAACAAAGACTTTTTCTTCCATTGTGAAATATCTGTATAACCTAACTTTAAATTTAATATTGTTAACTAAAATATTTAAGCAAAGTAGCAAATGCTTAAAAAATTCAAAATAATGAGGAACCACCCCATCCCCTGTCCACCCCTCTCAGCTGCAGGGGGTTTCATGGGGCAGAAGATCCCTTCACTCATTGTCTTGGTTAGCTTGGTGGGGAAAAAATGGTTAAATTGTTGAAAACCATTGGACCCGATGATCTGTAAGGTTCTCTTTAGTTCTAAAATTCTAAACTTCTTATTGTTAAATCGTCAAGAGCACATATTAAGTGAGGAGCAAACAGTGTGTCTTTTTTTTTTCTTTTAGAAAAAATAATTATCTCATTCCTCCTGTGATTAAAAACCTGCAGTGGTTCCTAGTCCTTGGGGGTTTTTAAAGGATGGTCAGGCTCGGCTCCTTCCTAAGTCCCAGATCAAGCAGGAAAGTCTATTGAGATTGGAATAATGAGAATAATTCTTTGTTTAAAATAATGTTTTAAATACAAGGAGTTTAAAATATCAATGCTGAGTTTTCAATTTGGAAATAGTAAAAAATATTAGTCTGCCAGCGCTGCCATAACAAAAATATTGCAGACTGAATGGCTTTGACAACAGAAATTTATTTTCTCACAGTCTAGAGGCTAAAAGTCTGAGATTAAGGTTTCGTTTCTTCTGAGGCCTCTCTCCTTAGCATGCAGATGGCTGCCTTCTCTCACTGTCCTCACATGGTTTCCTGTGTGTACCTCTGCTGTTTCTCTGTGTATCCATATTTCCTCCTAAAGGCACACTTGTCAGGTTGGATCAGGACCTACCCCAACTGTTTCATTTTAACTTAGTCATCTCTTTAAAGGCCTTATTTCCAAATACTATCACATTCTGAGGTACTAGGGATTAGGACTTCAACATATGAATTTGGGGAGAGACACAATTCAGCTCATGAAGGATTTCTTGTTATCATTACCCTTGATTTTCAGCTGGTAATTATGAAGATTGCCAGGGAAAGCTCTTTGATATTGGTCTTACAAACTATGTTCTAATTTAGAAGAGAACATTTTCTTCCTGAAAAACTAAAACTCTAAATCACTTATTTAAAATTGAAAAAAAATTTTTTTTGAAAAGTAATACATGTATACATTAAAATGTCAAATAGTGCTAAGAGGTCTATTTATAAAACAATTTCCTACCCCCACTTTCAACTCTTAGCTGTTTCTTCTTGTATTTATCTTTTTAAAAAAATTTTTAATTTTTTATTTATTTTATTTTATTTTAATTTATTTAATTTATTCTATTTTTGGCTGCATTGGGTCTCCATTGCTGCGCACGGGCTTTCTCTAGTTGAGGTGAGCAGGGCCTACTCTTCATTGCAGTGTGGTGGCTTCTCTTGTTGCAGAGCACGGGCTCTAGGCACGCAGGCTTCAGTAGTTGTAGCACGTGGGCTCAGTAGTTGTGGCTCACGGGCGGTAGAGCACAGGCTTAGTAGTTGTGGTGCACAGGCTTTGTTGCTCCACGGCATGTGGGATCTTCCTGGATGAGGTCTTGAACCCGTGTCCCCTGCATTGGCAGGTGGATTCTTAACCACTGTTCCACCAGGGAAGCCCTGTTTTTTAAAACTTCCACATTTCTAATTGATAATGCATGCATAAAAGTTATCTTAATTCTTGTTGACAGACTTTTTGTTAAATTCTTATTATGGTTGATGAGGATTTTAGTTCGTTCTTAAGTTATTTTATTTTTATATTGAGGTATAGTTGATTTACAGTATTATATTAGTTTCCAGTGTACAACATAGTGATTCAAAATTTTTATAGATTATACTTCATTTATAGTTATTATAAAATATTGGTCATATTCTCTGTGCTGTGTAACATATCCTTGTAGCTTATTTATTTTATGCATAGTAGTTTGTACCTCTTTATCCCCTATCCCTATCTTGCCCTTACCCAATTCCCTCTCCTCACTGGTAACCACTGGTTTGTTCTCTTTATCTGTGAGTTTGTTTCTTTTTTGTTATATTCACTAGTTTTATTTTATTAAAATTAAAAAAAAAATTTTATTGAAGTATACTTGATTTACAATACTGTGTTAGTTTTAGGCATATAGCAAAGTGTTGTGGATATATATATATACATATATTCTTTTTCAGATTCTTTTCCATTGTAAGTTATTATAAGATATTGAGTATAGTTCCCTGTGCTGTACAGTAAATCCTTGTTGTTTATCTATTTTATATATAGTGGTATCTGTTAATCCCATACTCCTAATTTATCCCTTCCCATCCTTTCTCCTTGGGTAACCATAAGTTTGTTTTCTATGTCTGTGAATCTGTTTCTGTTTTTTAAGAAAGTTCATTTTTATTATTTTTCGATTCCACATACAAGTGATATCGTATAATATTTGTCTTTCTCTGTCTGACTTCATTCAATATGATAATCTCTAAGTCCATCCATGTTGCTGCAAATGGCATTATTTTATTCTTTTTTATGGCTGAGTAATGTTCCTGTGTGTGAGTGTGTGTGTGTGTGTGAGTGTGTGTGTGTGTGTGTGTGTGTGTGTGTATCACATCTTCTTTATCCATTCATCTGTTGATGGACGCTTAGCTTGCTTCCATGTCTTGGCTATTGTAAATAGTGCTGCTATGAACGTTGGGGTGCATGTATCTTTTCTTCTTTTTTAAAATTTTTTCTGGCCTTTTGGGAACAGTGTCATCTTAGGAGGAACTTGCCTTTCTCCTCTTATGCTTTTTTTTTTTTAAAAAAATTTTATTTATTTATTTTTGGCTGCGTTGGGTCTTTGTTGCTGTGTGTGGGCTTTCTCTAGTTGCAGTGAGCGGGGGCTACTCTTCATTGCGGTGCGCAGGCTTCTCATTGCGGTGGCTTCTGTTGTTGCCGAGCATGGGCTCTAGGCGTGTGGGCTTCAGTAGTTGTGGCACACGGGCTTAGCTGCTCTGCGGCACGTGGGATCTTCCTGGATCAGGGCTCGAACCTGTGTCTCCTACATTGGCAGGCGGATTCTTAACCACTGTGCCACCAGGGAAGTCTGCATGTATCTTTTTGAATTAGAGTTTTCATCTTTTCTGGATATATGCCTAGGAGTGGGATTGCTGGATCATATGGTAGTTCAATTTTTAGTTGTTTTAGGACCCTCCTACTGTTTTTCATGGTGGCTGCACTGATCTACAGTCCCACTAGCAGTGTAAGAGGGTTCCCTTTTCTCCACACCCTCTCCTGCATTTATTATTTGTAGATGTTTTGATGATGGCCATTCTGACCGGTGTGAGGTGATACCTCATTGCAGTTTTGAATTGCATTTCTCTAATAATTAGAGATGTTGAACATCTTTTCATGTGCCTATTGGCCATCTGTGTCTTCTTTGGAGAAATTTCTATTTAGGTCTTCTGCCATTGTTTGATTGGCTTGTATATATATATATATAGGCTTGTTTATATTTTTGATTTTGAGAGAGCTGTTTGTATAGTTTGGAAATTAAGCCCTTATTGGTCTTATCATTTGAAGATATTTTCTCCCAGTGCTTAGGTTGTCTTTTCATTTCCTTTGCTGTTCAAAAGTGTATACGTTTGATTAGGTCCCATTTGTTTATTTTTGCTTTTATTTCTTTTGCCTTGGGCTGATCTAAGAAAATATTGCCATGATTTATGTCAAAGAATATTTTGCCTATGTTCTCTGCTAGGGAGTTTTATGGTATTATGTCTTGTATTTAAGTCTTTAAGCCATTTAGAGTTTACTTTTGTGTATGGTGTGAGGGAGTGTTTGAACTTCATTGATTTACATGAAGCTGTCTGGCTTTCCCAACACCACTTGCTGAGGAGACTGTCTGTCTGACTTACTTCACTAAGCATAATAACCTCCAGGTCAAAGATTTTAGTTCTTTTGTACCTTTTCCTCTACACCCTCATTCTCCTAATATAATTATGTCACACTTTAAAAAAATCCATATTTGGTGTTTTCATAATTGTGACTGTGTAAAAACTATCTGCTAAGCCAATACTATGACTATATTTACTTATAGAACTTTTCATTATTCCTGGAGTTATTAATTTACCTCACTTTTTCATTTGCTTAGTTTTCTTCTAACCTAAGGCTAAATTCTCCACATCTTCAAATGCTTCTGTAAGATCTTTCTCAATGTAACATTACGTACTTTCAAACCTGTCAGATAATTTATCTGTCTATTCTTTTTTCTCCCTAGAAATAACTGTCCTGGATCCTCTGCAACATTTCTGTCTGGATTTGTTGCCTTCCAGCCTTCTACACAGCTGTTACCTATGACTTTGCTTCATTACCTTATTGGGGATTCTCTTCTTTTTCTCCTATATTTTATCCCTTCTTACTGAATACCATCTTGGTTTCTTTTTACTTATTTATTATTTAAAGAAAAAATTTTTTATTTTTAATTTTCTTTTTGAATTTTTATTTTATTTTTTATACAGCAGGTTCTTATTAGTTATCCATTTTATACATATTAGTGTGTACATGTCAATCTCAATCTCGCAATTCATCACACCACCCCCTCCCCACTACTTTCCCCCCTTGGTAGCCATAAGTTTGTTCTCTACATCTGTGTCTCAATTTCTGCCCTGCAAAACAGTTCATCTGTACCATTTTTCTAGGTTCCACATATATGCGTTAATATATGATATTTGTTTTTCTCTTTCTGACTTACTTCACTGTGTAAGACAGTCTCTAGATCCATCCACGTCTCTACAAATGACCCAATTTTGTTCCTTTTTATGGCTGAGTAATATTCCATTGTATATATGTACTACATCTTCTTTATCCATTCATCTGTCGATGGACATTTAGGTTGCTTCCATGACCTGGCTGTTGTAAATAGTGCTGCAATGAACATTGGGGTGCATGTGTCTTTTTGAATTATGGTTTTCTCTGGGTATATGCCCAGTAGTCGGATTGCCTGGGTCATATGGTAATTCTAGTTTTAGTTTTTTAAAGAACCTCCATACTGTTCTCCATAGTGGCTGTATCAATTTACATTCCCACCAACAGTGCAAGAGGGTTTCCTTTTCTCCACACCCTCTCCAGCATTTGTTGTTCATAGATATTCTGATGATGCCCATTCTAAATGGTGTGAGGTGATACCTCATTGTAGTTTTGATTTGCATTTCTCTAATCATTAGTGATGTTGAGCAGCTTTTCATGTGCTGCTTGGCCATCTGTAGTCTTCTTTGGAGAAATGTCTATTTAGGTCTTCTGCCTATTTATTTATTTATTTATGGCTGTGTTGGGTGTTTGTTGCTGCGTGCGAGCTTTCTCTAACTGTGTTGAGTGGGGGCTACTCTTCACTGCAGTGTGCGGGCTTCTTATTATGGTCGCTTCCCTTGTTGGGGAGCATGGGCTCTAGGCACGCGGGCTTCAGTAGTTGTGGCACGTGGGCTCAGTAGTTATGGCACGTGGGCTCAGTAGTTGTGGCATGCGGGCTTTGGTATTTGTGGCTTGCAGGCTCTAGAGTGCAGGCTCAGTAGTTGTGGCGCACAGGCTTAGTTGCTCCGTGGCATGTGGGATCCTCCTGGACCAGGGCTCGAACCTGTGTCCCCTGCATTGACAGGTGGATTCTTAACCCCTGTGCCACCAGGGAAGTCCCTTCTGCCCATTTTTTGATTGGGTTATTTGTTTTTTTAATATTGAGCTGCATGAGCTGTTTATATATTTTGGAGATTAATCCTTTGTCCGTTGATTCGTTTGCAACTATTTTCTCCTATTCTGAGGGTTGTCTCTTCGTCGTCTGTAGTTTCCTTTGCTTTGCAAAAGCTTTTAAGTTTCATTAGGTCCCATTTGTTTATTTTTGTTTTTATTTCCATTACTCTAGGAGGTGGATCAAAGAAGATCTTGCTGTGATTTATGGCAAAGTGTTTTTCCTATGTTGTCCTCCAGTAGTTTTATAGTGTCCGGTCTTACATTTAGGTCGCTAATCCATTTTGAGTTTATTTTTGTGTATGGTGTTAGGGAGTGTTCTAATTTCATTCTTTTACATGTAGCTGTCCAGTTTTCCCAGCACCACTTATTGAAGAGACTGTCTTTTCCCCATTGTATATCCTTGCCTCCTTTGTCATAGATTAGTTGACCATAGGTGCATGGGTTTATCTCTGGGTTTTCTATCCTGTTCCATTGATCTATATTTCTGTTTTTGTGCCAGTACCATATTGTCTTGATTACTGTAGCTTTGTAGTATAGTCTGAAGTCAGGGAGTCTGATTGCTCCAGCTCCATTTTTCTTTCTCAAGCTTGCTTTGGCTATTTGGGGTCTTTTGTGTCTCCATACAAATTTTAAGATTTCTTGTTCTAGTTCTGTGAAAAATGCCACTGGTAATTTGATAGGATTGCATTGAATCTGTAGACTGCTTTGGGTAGTATAGTCATTTTCACAATATTGATTCTTTCAGTCCAAGAACATGGTATATCTCTCCATCTGATTGTGTTGTCCTTGATTTCTTTCATCAGTGTCTTATAGTTTTCTGAGTACACGTCTTTTACCTCCTGAGGTAGGTTTATTCCTAGGTATTTTATTCTTTTTGTTGAAATGGTGAATGGGAGTGTTTCCTTAATTTCTCTTTCTGATCTTTCATTGTTAGTATATAGGAATGTAAGAGATTTCTGTGCATTAATTTTGTATCCTGCTACTTTACCAAATTCATATATTAGCTCTAGTAGTTTTCTGGTAGAGCCTTTAGGATTCTTTATGTATAGTATCATGTCATCTGCAAACAGTGACAGTTTTACTTCTTCTTTTCCAATTTGTATTCCTTTTATTTCTTTTTCTTCTCTGATTGCCATGGCTAGGACTTCCAAAACTATGTTGAATAATAGTGGTGAGAGTGGACATATTTGTCTTGTTCCTGATCTTAGAGGGAATGCTTTCAGTTTTTCACCATTGAGAATATGTTTGCTGTGGGTTTGTTGTATATGGCCTTTATTATGTTGAGGTAGGTTCCCTCTATGCCCACTTTCTGGAGAGTTTTTATCCTAAATGGTATTGAATTTTGTCAAAATCTTTTTCTGCATCTATTGAGATGATCATATGGTTTTTCTCCTTCAATTTGTTAATATGGTGTATCACTTTGATTGATTTGCATATATTGAAAAATCTTTGCATCCCTGGGATAAATCCCACTTGATCATGGTGTATGATCCTTTTAATGTACTGTTGGATTCTGTTTGCTAGTATTTTTTTGAGGATTTTTGCATCTATGTTCATCAGTGATATTGGTCTGTAATTTTCTCTTTTTGTAGTATCTTTGTCTGCTTTTGGTATCATGGTGATGGTGGCCTCATAGAAGGACTTTGGGAGTGTTCCTTCCTCTGCAAATTTTTGGAAGAGATTGAGAAGGATGGGTGTTAGCTCTTCCTTTTCTAAATGTTTGATAGAATTCACCTGTGAAGCCATCTGGTCCTGGACTTTTGTTTGTTGGAATATTTTTAACCACAGCTTCAATTTCATTACTTGCGATTGGTCTGTTTGTATTTTCTATTTCTCCCTGGTTCAGTATTGGAAGGTTATACCTTTCTAAGAATTTGTCCATTTCATCCAGGTTTTCTATTTTTATTGGCACAGAGTTGCTTGTAGTAGTCTCTTGTGATGCTTTGTATTTCTGCAGTGTCTGTTGTAACTTCTCCTTTTTCATTTCTAATTTTATTGATTTGAGTCCTCTCCCTCATTTTCTTGATGAGTCTGGGTAAAGGTTTATCAATTTTGTTTATCTTCTCAAAGAACCAGCTTTTAATTTTATTGATTGCTATTGTTTTCCTTGTTTCTGTTTCACTTATTTCTGCTCTGATCTTTTTGATTTTTTCCCTTCTACTAACTTTGGGTTTTGTTTGTTCTTCTTTCTTTAGTTCCTTAAGGTGTAAGGTTAGATGGTTTTTTTGAGATTTTTCTAGTTTCTTGAGGTAGGCTTGTATTGGTATAAACTTCCCTCTTAGAACTGCTTTTGCTGCATCCCATAGGTTTTGGATCATCGTGTTTTCGTTGCAATTTGTCTCTAGGTATTTTCTGATTTCCTCTTTGATTTCTTCAGTGATTTCTTGGTTATTTGGTAACGTATTGTTTAGCCTCCATGTGTTTGTGTTTTTTACGTTTTTTCCCTGTAATTGATTTATAATCTCATAGTGTTGTGGTCAGAAAAGAAGCTTGATATGATTTCAATTTTCTTAAATTTACCAAGGCTTGATTTCTGACCCAAGATGTGATCTATCCTGGAGAATGTTCTGTGTGCACTTGAGAAGAAAGTGTAATCTGCTGTTTTTCGATGGAATGTCCTATAAATATCAATTAAATCTATCTGGTCTGTTGTGTCATTTAAAGCTTGTGTTTCCTTATTAATTTACTGTCTGGATGATCTGTCCATTGGTGTAAGTGAGGTGTTCAAATCCCCTACTATTACTGTGTTACTGTCAATTTCCTGTTTTATAGCTGTTAGCAGTTGCTTCATGTATTGAGATATTCCTATGTTGGGTGCCTATATATGTATAATTGTTATATCTTCTTCTTGGATTGATCCCTTGATCATTATGTAGTGTCGTTCCTTGTCTCTTGTAACATTCTTTTTTTTTTTTTAACATTCTTTATTTTAAAGTCTATTTTATCTCATGTGAGTATTGCTACTCCAGCTTTCTTTTGATTTTCATTTGCATGGAGTATGTTTTTCCATCCCCTCACTTTCAGTCTCTATGTGTCCCTAGGTTTGAAGTGGGTCTCTTGTAGACAGCATATATATGGGTCTTGTTTTTTTTGTTTTTAAAATTTATTTATTTTATTTATTTATTTTTGGCTGCACTGGGTCTTTGTTGCTGCGCGCAGGCTTTCTCTAGTTGTGGCGCACAGGGGCTACTTTTCTTTGCTGTGCATAGTTTTCTCATTGCGGTAGCTTCTCTTGTTGCAGAGCACGGGCTCTAGGCACACGGGCTTCCGTAGTTGTGACACTCGGGCTCTAGAGCGCAGGCTCAGTAGTTGTGGTGCATGGGCTTAATTGCTGTGTGGCATGTGGGATCTTCCTGGACTAGGGCTCGAACCCGTGTCCCCTGCATTGCCAGGCGGATTCTTAACCACTGCGTCACCAGGGAAGCCATGGGTTTTATTTTTGTATCCATTCAGTGAGCCTGTGTCTTTTGGTTGGAGCATTTATTCCGTTCACGTTTAAGGTAATTATTGATATGTATGCTCTCATTACCATTTTCTTAATTGTTATGGGTTTGTTTTTGTAGGTCCTTTTCTTCTCTTATGTTTCTCACTTAGAGAAGTTCCTTTAGCATATGTTGTAGAGCTGGTTTGGTGGTGCTAAATTCTCTTAGCTTTTGCTTGTCTGTAAAGCTTTTGATTTCTCTGTCGAATCTGAATGAGATCCTTGCGGGGTAGAATAATGTTGCTTGTAGGTTCTTCCCTTTCATCAGTTTAAATATATCATGCTACTCGCTTCTGGCTTGTAGAGTTTCTGCTGAGAAATCAGCTGTTGACCTTATGCGAGTTCCCTTGTATGTTATTTGTCATTTTTCCCTTGTTGCTTTCAGTAATTTTTCTTTGTCTTTATTTTTTGTCAATTTGATTACTGTTTGTCTCGGTGTGTTTGTCCTTCAGTTTATCCTACCTGGGACTCTCTGTGCTTCCTGGACTTGGGTGGCTATTTCCTTTTCTATCTTAGGGAAGTTTTCGACTGTAATTTCTTCAAATACTTTCTCGGGTCCTTTCTCTGTTTCTTCTCCTTCTGGGACCCCTATAATGTGAATGTTGTTGTATTTAATGTTGTCCCAGAGGTCTTTTAGGCTGTCTTCATTTCTTTTCATTCTTTTTTCTGTATTCTGTTCCTCGGCAGTGAATTCCACCATTCTGTCCTCCAGGTCATTTATCAGTTCTTCTGCCTCAGTTATTCTGCTATTGATTCCTTCTAGTGTATTTTTCATTTCAGTTATTGTATTGTTCATCTCTTTTTGTTTGTTCTTTAATTCTTCTAGGTGTTTGTTCTTTAATTCTTCTACGTCTTTGTTAAACATTTCTTGCATCTTCTCGATCTTTGCCTCCATTCTTTTTCCGAGGTCCTGGATCATCTTCACTATCATTATTCTGAATTCTTTTTCTGGAAAGTTGTCTATCTCCACTTTATTGTTTTTCTGGGGTTTTATCTTGTTCTTTCATCTTGTACAAAGCCCTCTGCCTTTTCATTTTGTCTGTCTTTCTGTGAATGTGGTTTTCCTTCCATAGGCTGGAGAATTGTGGTTCTTGCTTCTGCTGTCTGCCCTCTTACCATCTTGGTTTCTTTCCTGATTTTGATGGAATATTAATTCTTCACTAGGTCCTTAAGAAAGCGTGTTTAGAAGCTAAATTTTTGGAGACTTTGTCTCTGTTAAAAAATGTCTAAATTCTATTATAACCATTTATTATCTGGGTATAGCATTCAAAATTGAAAGGTAATCACTTAAAATTTTTTTCTTATTTTTCAAAACAGAAATTACATGCTCATGAACCTAAATTTTAAAGGTTCAAGAGATTATAGAGAAAGTGTGTCTAACATGAGGGTGGTTTTTGGTATGATGCAACTGTTCTGTATCTGATTATAATGGTGATTACACCAATTTCTACATGCCTTAAAATCCATAGAACTGCACAACAAAAGAAACAAGTTCAATTTGTATGTATGATAGTTTAAAAAATGAAAAGTAAATTAAGAGAATTTAAAAGTACAAAAAGGTGGAGAGGGCTTCCCGTGTGGTGCAGTGGTTAAGAACCTGCCTGCCAACGCAGGGGACACGGGTTCGAGCCCTGGTCCGGGAAGATCCCACATGCTGCAGAGCAACTAAGCCCATGTGCCCCAGCTACTGAGCCTGCGCTCTAGAGCCCATGAGCCACAACTACTGAAGCCCGCGTGCCTAGAGCCCGTGCTCCGCAACGAGAAGCCACGGCAATGAGAAGCCTGCACACCGCAAAGCTGCAACTGGAGAAAAGCCCACACGCAGCTACAAAGACCCTGCACAGCCAAAAATAAATAAATAAATAAATAAATAAATAAATAAAAAGGTAGAGAGCAAAAAGAAGTTTCTTTCTTTCTCCCTTAGCCTTCCAGCTTTAAACATCTAAACGTTCAGGGGTAAATCAGGCAGAATTGAAAGGAACTTGACATATATTCACTACTATGTATAAAATAGATAACTGATGAGAACCTACTGTATAGCACAGGGAATAGTACTCAATGTTCTGTGGTAACCTAAATGGGAAGGAAATGCAAAAACAGGGGATATATGTATACCTATAGCTGATTCACTTTAATGTACAGCAGAAACTAGCACAAGATTGTAAAGCAGGTATACACCAGTTAAAAATTAAAAAAGAAAAAAAGAACTTGGAACTGCGCAAGTACATTTGGAGAATGCTAAGATTACTACTCTTAGACTAGTTCTAAATATGTTATTAATCAAACCTGGCGCTAATTTATTAAAATTATTTCTCCTACAGTTGGCAAACATGAATTGACTGGGCATAAAGTTGCTGTGAAGATACTCAATCGACAGAAGATTCGAAGCCTTGATGTAGTAGGAAAAATCCGCAGAGAAATTCAGAACCTCAAGCTTTTCAGGCATCCTCATATAATTAAACTGTAAGATCTGATTGTATTAAATATAGTCATATCATTTTTTCATCATTTTTGTTAACCTTCTTAATCTGACAAGTGAGAAAGATGAGTGACATTGCTTTGGTCTGTTCCTGAGGGTTTTCAGATTTCTTCCTGTTCATGTATTTATCTAACCCCATTCATGGTCACTTAAGCCTAAGTTCACATTTTGCCCTTGTGATGATCAGATGTTATCTTTCTCATTTTCGGGACTGATGCCGTTCTGATAGATAACTTTCAGTGCCCCTATTGCTGTAGAACCCACAATGATTTGCTAGTAAAAACTCCTGCCATCCAGATTTCCACATGATATCAGCTAGCCTCACTAGAGACCATAAAGTAGGGTCTCCACTCCCCCACGCTGCTTGTATCTGATAAAACAAGTAACACATCATAGATCTTCAGGAATCCAAATCCAAATAATAGAATTTCAGGAATCCAAATTTCAAAAGGCAGTAATATTACCATTGTTTTACAGCTGACAATTGTAGGATCTACAGTTAAGTTATTTACTACTCAGCTTTATTATGCAGGCTATAAATTAAAACCATTTAGGCTTTTGTATTGAACTGGTGACTCAAAATTTGTTTCACTCTCACCTCTTCTCATGTGTTGAGGTGCCATGGTTTTAAATACCATCCTTATGCTGACAGCCCTTAATAACATCTCCTGCTTTGAAACCTGTTCCCTGAATATGCACACTGCCTATTTTACATCTCCATTTGGGTGACCATGAGGCATGTGAAACTCGATCTGGCCCAAACTGAACCCTTTATTACCCTCCGGTGCCTGGTCTTCCTGGTCTTTTCACCATCTCAGTTAATATCAGTTCCTCAGGGCAGAAACTTAGGAACTATCCTTAACTTTCCTATTTCTCTCACTTCCCAACCTCCATTCCATCCCTTCCTTCAAAAACTAAGATCTCATTCTAGTTCCTTCATTATCATCAACCCAGTGTGGGCCCCCTTCACCTTTCTCATGGACTACTACAGTAGCCACCTGCTTCCACCCTACTGCCCAGTCAGTTCTTCACATTGCTGCCATCAATTAAAGTTACCCTTTTACTTGGCCAGATCATGTGACTGCTTTGCTTAAAACCTTCAATAGCTTTCTTTCTCCTATAGAGTAAAAGCCAAAGCCTCATCATGACTTTTAAGGTTCTGTGTCCTCTGCTGTCCAGTTACCTCTTTGACCCCACATCCTGTTTCTCTCTCCCAGCTCACTCTGCTCTAGCCTTCCTACCATTGCTCAAATGCGCCAGGCAGGTTTCCCCCGGGGGCCTTTGCACTTGCTGTTCCTCTGCCTGGTTCACCTTCTTCCTAGATAATGGCATAGTTTGTTCCCTGATTTCCATTAGGCTCTGCTTAAATGTTACTTTATCAGAGAGGCCTTCCTTGAATACCCTGTATGAAAGATTTCCCTTAGTTTTGCTTTGATTCTCTTCATAGCATGTTCCACCACCTGAGATACTGTTTTTTATTTAGTGTCTGTTTCTTGGCTTCTGGAAAATAAACTCCACGAGAGCAGAGAATTTGTTTTGTTCCCTGCAGTTTTCCCAGCGTCTAGCACAGTGCCTGGTGTATTATAGGTGCTTAGTAAACACTTATTGAATGAATGAATATACATGTTTTAATACTGGTAGATAATGTTTTCTCTTACCAGGTACCAGGTCATCAGTACACCATCTGATATTTTCATGGTGATGGAATATGTCTCAGGAGGAGAGCTATTTGATTATATCTGTAAAAACGGAAGGGTAAGCAGTTCTGATTTAATCCTGTGTATATTTTGTAATTCCCCTGATCCCTTACTAGCATCAAAATATCAGAAAGCAATTCTGTTAAGAGGTCTATTTAATAACCAGCTCCCTTAGTCATGTATTTGCCTAGAATCGTAGACTATTTAGAGCTAAGAAGCATCTTAAAGATTATCTCCTTAGCCTACTTACACAGATATGGAAACTAAGAGTCACAGTTTATTTATTTACTTTTTAAAAAATTAAATTAATTTATTTATTTACTTTTGGCTGCATTGGGTCTTCATTGCTGCGCATGGGCTTTCTCTAGTTGCAGCGCACGGGGGCTACCCTTCGTTGTGGTGCGTGGGCTTCTCATTGCGGTGGCTCCTCTTGTTGCAGAGCATGGGTTCTAGGTGCGTGGGGCTTCTGTAGTTGTGACATGTGGGCTCAGTAGTTGTGGCTCGTGGGCTCTAGAGCACAGGCTCAGTAGTTGTGGTGCATGGGCTTAGTTGCCCCGTGGCATGTGGGATCTTCCTGGACCAGGGATTGGACCCGTGTACCCTGCATTGGCAGGTGGATTCTTAACCACTGCTCCACCAGGGAAGTCTGTCATAGTTTATTTATTTTTATTTATTTACTTTTTATATTTTGGTCATACTCTGTGGCACGTGGGATCTTAGTTCCCTTACCAGGGATTGAACCTGTGCCTGCTGCATTGGAAGCGCAGAGTCTTAACCACTGGACCGCCAGGGAGGTCTGAGACTCACAGTTATATATATGCTCAAGGTCACATAATTTATTAATGACAGAATTGGATTGAGACTCCAGAACTCACGATCTTCAGACTTTGCTTCTCGGGCATACAGATACTTTTAATATATATCTTAAATTATGTATGTAATCCTTAAAAAATATATTATTAAATACTTAAAGATCTAGGCCTTGCTAGTCAACCCTAGTCACATTTAAATTGCATTCATTTTTTGGTTTCAGAAATCTGATGTATCTGGAATAGTAAGAACAGGCTCCATGAAGGAGGTAGGAATTAGACTTAAAGAATTTAGAGTTGGAAGGAACTTTAGAAGACATTTTGAACAGTGTCTTAAGTTACAGATACAAAAACTGAACATTGCCCCCTGCGCATACTTTTCCTTACACCCAGGGTATGTGGTATACAAAAACCTCTTTCTGGAAGAGCCATGTCAAGCACTGAGAAGCCAATTTTTTTCCCTCCCAATCTGACATTCTTTATATCATTCACTCATTTGTTCTATGTAGCATATCCTTACTTTCATCAAAATCATTAACCAAATTAATTTTGATTTTACCATTTCTTAACATGGTTCATTTCAATTTCAGGTATTCCACTTGTCTTTTCACTCCCCACTCCCTGCCCCCGCAATCCCACACAAATATTCTGCCTAGAAAAATGGAAACAGACACAAATTGAATTGGCATCTTGCTTTCTTATCTTTTGTTTTTCATGTCTTAATCATTTTGCTTTACATTATGGGGATTTTCCTCAATTTTATCTGTTGCATATTAAAATTCCAGCTGTTTTTTTTTGTGGTACGCGGGCCTCTCACTGTTGTGGCCTCTCCCGTTGCGGAGCACTGGCTCTGGACGCGCAGGCTCAGCGGCCATGGCTCACGGGCCCAGCCTCTCTGCGGCATGTGGGATCTTCCCGGACCGGGGCACGAACCCGTGTCCCCTGCATCGGCAGGCGGACTCTCAACCACTGCACCACCAGGGAAGCCAGTTGTCTTTCTTTAAATAGCCTATTTTTGTTGTTGTTGTTCCACTGAGATAATAAATGTATCTGTCTGAGGATGACAATTAGTTTAAAATTTTTTTCTTCTTCTCTTCCCTGGATTGCTTCTGTACCTTCTCTGCTCCCTGCTCCCTGTTTTTTTTCTATTCATTTTATTGGTCTTTGTCTTTTGTGCATGACCCTTGCTCAGATACCTGGTGATTCTGGGTTGTCCACTCATATTTGAGAGTGAGATTCTAAATGCCAAGCTCATGAAGATGGAACTTATTAATTGGTGGGCCTTCCCATAGGTTGAATAGGTACGGACCTGTTTGTTTTACTAGGAAACACCAAATGTTAACAATTACAAATATTTTTCCTTGGATCAGAAAGTTGCTTCAGAAGAAACCTTCCAGTTTCCTTGAGCGTGTTAGCTTAGCTGCCAGTGCTCTGCGAGCTAAATGGGGAAAGGCCCGCAAGGCTTACTGGTTAGTATGTTGACTTTCATTTTATCCCCATGTTTTCCTTCTGGTGCCTCATTCCTACTCTGGTGTCCTTGAGAACAGAGCTGGTTCAGCCTTATTAAAGAGTAAATCGTGGGTCTTATTCCCCAGTAAGGGTGAGCTTAAAACTTCTTTATTCCATCAGTTGTCCTGTTTTCAGTCCACTTCTCACTTCTACCTTCAGAAATTCCCCACACTTCCAATATCTAAGCCCTTCCAGGAGTCTGCGTGCAGATGAGTTTATCATTGATTTCCACCCCTAAAGGCTTACTAGATTTCAGCTTTCTGTGGTTGGCCAAGTCTTCATCACTGTTCATCTACTCTCTAGCTTAGTGACTCCTTGATGACTGCTGTCTGTTCTCTTGCTCTTTGTCTTTATATGCTGTCATCTTAGTGATGTTTCAAGGAGTGGAGAGAGAAGGTTCCATCTGCCATGCTTAAATGGAAATATGCTTTGACTTTTCTAATCTTTCTTTGTAGACTTCCCCTCCTTGATCCTTTGTACTCTATTTATTATTAATAGAGTATAATTTTCATTTTTGTAGCCTGTCTAGTTATTTTACCTCTTGTATTTTGCTTAATCAATTAAATTTTCTTCTCTTTCACATTTAGAACACATTCTTTTTTTCATTTAGTGTATTTGATATGAAGTCATATTAAAAAATGAACCTATATTCTAGAAATAAAGGTATTAGATTGCTAATGCATTATTACTTTCTCTAGAGGAAGGGTATCTCTGAGTGCTTTGATAGTTTTAGTTTTGCTTTCAAAAGAAATTACTGGTTCATATTCCAGATTATCCATACCATTAAAGGTGTAGGAACCTGGTTTTAGAATGCTAATTTGTGACCTGTGGTAGAGAATTGCATATTAGAGTCCTTTGCCTAGAGAATTAATAGCTTATTTATTAAATATGACTTCTTGGGAGCAGGCATACCCAAGTAATGGCTTTCATTTATGGAAAAAACATCATAAAATAATAAAATATAGATAAATGGACAGAGAAGTTTTTAAAGAATATATTTTAAAATGTAATTACAGCATAAGATATAATTTTTCAGTAAGCATAGTAAAGATAAATGCTGTTATATTTTATAAAAAAAATGAATTAAGGTTTTTCTTTTGTTAAAATTAAAACATCTTTTATTTCAGGAGATATGATAACATGGTTGCTTGCTAATTCATTAACACTGCTTAAATGTTGCTTTCTCATATAGTCCACAACAGTATTCCCCACCCCAGCATAACTCTTTGTGCCCTTATCCTCCTTTGTTTTTCTTCAAAACACTCTTACTCCTTATATTGATATTTATATATTTATTGTCTATTTTCTTTAACTAGATTAGGGCCTTTTTTTAATTCATTGCTGTATCTTGAGTGTCTAAAACCGTGCATGGCACATTGAAGGTATTCAATAAATATTTCTTAAAGGAATCAAGGATTAAATATTTGTAATTTACAGGAGAAAACATGCCTACTTTCAGGTAGAAATTGAAATTATTTGCAATAGTGCATGAGATTAGGTGAAACAAGTTATTAGAGTATAGTCAAGAGAGTGATAATATTAGGAAGTTGAGTTACTGATTTGGGTTCTAAGACCCTGCTAGCATTTCCGTTTTATGCTGCCTATATCTCCTCCCCGTTTCAAAAGTATCTCATGAGTGAGGTTCATTTGGAAGGTTCCTTGTATCTTCACAGTTTTATAGGTTGGAAAATAATAGGTAGAATAATTTCTTTTGAAAGACACACGTTTAAGTTGCCTCTCTACTTTTCTTAGCTGGATGAAAAAGAAAGTCGGCGTCTGTTCCAACAAATCCTTTCTGGTGTGGATTATTGTCACAGGCATATGGTGGTCCACAGAGATTTGAAACCTGAAAATGTCCTGCTTGATGCACACATGAATGCAAAGATTGCTGATTTTGGTAAGGATATTTTTATAGTTTCATATATTCATTATGTTTAAACAAACATCAGTAGGATTCTTCAGATAACTTTTGCTTTTATATAATAGACTGAGTATCCCAAAGTAGCATATCCTCACCATTTGTCTATGAGCTACAAAAAGGAGTAAAAATAAGGAATTCTCTTAGCTTTATGTCTTTAAAATTGACTTTTATGACATAGGCAAACAATTTAAATTGGCAGCATTAGCGACATCACTTGAAAAGAGACCATTATTTGTGAAGGACCATTATTTAACTATTTGCTAAATAGTGTTATCAATAGAACACACTGTTTTCAGTGTGTTCTTCTGATCAAGTATGGAGCAAGAGGAAAGAGACTGGGCTGGAGTTATTCAGACTTTGAAAGCCAGAAGGCAAACCATAGGAACAAAATTATTTTTAAAAAAAGAAAGTAAAATATTTTAAATAGAAAAGCATAGTTTCAGCTTGAGGAAAATTTAATGAATTTATTTTTCCTTTATTTCTTATATAAATTGCCATTGACATTATTAAACCTGAGATAAAAATGAATATCTACAAGTCTCTTTTTTTAGTTTCATTTCAAATCAGAGGAGATACTTATATTTTCTTAAGTTTTGTATACGTTTATATATTTTAATCTATAGAGATTCACTAAATAGTGCCCAACAGCTCTGAGCTACTGAGTTTTTTTTGTAACTGACTAAATTATTTGACTTTCTTGTTCTTTAGTTGTCATTATTTTTTATACATTGTATTTTTGAGGAGGCAGAGTTTTCTTTTTTTCTTTTTTTTTGGCCGCACTGCGCAGCTTGCAGGATCTTAGTTCCCCCACCAGGGATTGAACCCGGGCCACAGCAGTGAAAGCACCAAGTCCTAACCACTGGACCACCAGGGAGTTCCCGAGTTTTCTTTTTGTAGTAGAACTATGAAGGAACTTTGATATTAAAAATTATTATTATTTATTTTATTTTTATTTATATATATATATTTTTGCGGTACGCGGGCCTCTCACTGTTGTGGCCTCTCCCGTTGCAGAGCACAGGCTCCGGACGCGCAGGCTCAGCGGCCATGCTTACGGGCCTAGCCGCTCCGCGGTATGTGGGATCTTCCCAGACCGGGGCACGAACCCATGTCCCCTGCATCGGCAGGCGGACTCTCAACCACTGCGCCACCAGGGAAGCCCTATTATTTTTTTTTAAAGAATCAGAATGGAGGTTAATAGAAACTTTTAATTCGGTTCTACATTTTTTTCTAGTAATTTCTATATTAATAAAACTTAAACATGCCCAGTTTATTCTATTAAACAAAATAACCAATAACTTAATATGTACTCATTAAACTCCAACAATGCACTAACTTTATATGTTGAAACAGATTACAGATTTTATGGCATAAAGGCAAAATATTTGGGAACAATAAAGACTACAGGATTATGTTGAAGCAAAGAACAAAATGATGATTTATCACTTTAATGCAAACTCAATTTTATTGTTTAATGGAGTTTTGTTTTTATTTTTGTTCTTGGGAAATCTTGAGCAGTGGATTTTGTGCATTTTCAGGTCTTTCAAACATGATGTCAGATGGTGAATTTTTAAGAACAAGTTGTGGCTCACCCAACTATGCTGCACCAGAAGTAATTTCAGGAAGGTAGTGTTTGCCACCTCCTCCCCGCCCAATATATTTGTAATTGTCTTCTTTTCCTAGACTTTGTTAGTCTATAGTGTAATATTCAATTCTATTGAAAGGAATTTAAAGCTTATTTTTTTCTTATCCAGAAGGTATTCTATTTTAAGAATAAAACATTATAAGTGAATAAGGATTAAGGACTCCATTTATTGAGGAGGATGTTGGTTTGCAAGTCAAAATTATATTAGTTAGATGAGAGTACTCTCGTTTTTTCCCCTGGTGGAAGAAACTGAAGGTTTAAAACTAGCAAGTTTTAAAGGTGAGACATTAAAAACTTGAATAATACAGAAATATCTAGTAGTAAGAAATAGTGTACTATTTGCTTAGATGAAGAATTAAAAGTGTAATGGGTAGCTTTAATTTTTCAAATTAGCTTTAGCTTTTACGATAACGTGCCTTGGGGAATTGGACTGAAGTATTGATAAAGTCCTCAGATTTTATTTAATTTTCATTCTTTAAATCTT